>NC_139806.1:30550309-30562809 GCF_963457635.1 Microchirus variegatus | reverse complement strand
AATAAAGTGATTGTTATGAAGTTTGTAAGTCACTCACTCTCCCACACCAAAGTCCATAGAGAAAACCTGTGTACTGTGATGTTAAAGGAGGAGCAGCTGTGGTCACAGGTGAGTCCTGTCAGAGTGACGAGGGGGTGTGTCTTAGCAGGTGGAGAGGGGGCGGAGTCAGGTGTGTGTCTGTGCTCCTCCTCTCTGCTCCTCCTCCTCCTCCTCTCTGTGAGAGGGAGAAGATTAAAATGCTGCAGATTCACTCACTGGAACTAACTCAGGTGTTTGTGATTTCTGTAAACTCAACCAGGATGAAGAGGAAGAGGACGAACAGGAAGAAGAGTTGGAGGTGGAGGTGGAGGTGGAGGAAGACGAAGAGGAGGAGGAAGAGGAGGAGGAAGACAAAGAGGAGGAGGAATGGGAGGAGGACAGGAGGAGAAGGAGGAAGACGAAGAGGAGGAGGAGAAGGAGGAAGAGGACGAGCAGGAAGAAGAGGTGGAGGCGGAGGAAGACGAAGAGGAGGAGGAAGAGGAGGAGGAAGACAAAGAGCAGGAGGAAGACGAAGAGGAGGAGGAGAAAGAGGAGGAATGGGAGGAAAAGGAGGAGGAATAGTGTGTAGAGTGTGTTGTGTGTGTATATGTGTGTAGTAGTGTGTAGAGTGTGTGTGTATAGTGGTGTGTATGTGTGCGTGTCTCTCTGTGTGTGTGTGTCTGTGTGTGTAATGAAGTAATACACTGCAGTAATTGGCTCTCAAGAAAATTTAATAAGAACAAAGTAAAGATTAGTTTGTGTTTGAGAGAGATTAAATATACAGCATGTGTGTGTGTGTGTGACAGTGTGTCTGTGTTCACACATTCTCCCTCTAATGACTTTTCCTCCTCTCTTGTTGTTTCATAAACACACAGAATATAATCATTGTTTGAACTCACTCACACACACACACACACACACACACACACACACACACACACACACGCACACACACACACGCACACACACACACAGTTTAAATTGAACTCAAACCTGTCTTTGTGTTTTTTAAGTCTGACTTTTTCAGCTGGAAACAGGAAGAGGAAATGAAACAACAGGCGCTGACAGGAAATGAGACGAGATGAGACGACGACAAGAGGACATGCTGAAAACACACACTGTAACACACACACACTGTAACACACACACACACACACACAGTAACACACACACATGAACTCATACACACACTGCTGCTGCACTGAGCTCATGAACACACACACACACACACACACACACTTGGAGCAAAAACCTTTGTTTAAAACCCTTTCGTGATATTCACGTCAGATATTTACAACAGTTTGTGCTGACGGGAAAAATCTCTAACACAGTTTGTAAACCACTCACTCTCCCACACCACACCTCATAGAGAAAACCAGTGATTATAGCTTACAGGGACACAGGAGCTGCTGGTCCTCTGCTGCCTCATGTGGTCACTATGTGTCACTGAGTTAAGTCTAAAGTAAATATTTTAAAAGCTGAATTCACTAAAATCAGTCATTGTAAGTTAGTGATGGAGGCAGCAGTGGATCAACAACTCACTTGTTTGAACACGAGTGATGATCAAACACATCTTCAGTCAGCAGGTGGCGCCCTGGGTCATCACAGGAAGTCATATGATAAATCAGAGGCGGCTCAGGTGTGTGTGTGTGTGTTAATCTTCAGCACTATCTGCAGAGCAGATGAGCTTCATTTATCTTCCCTCACTGAGTCGCACAAACAAAGCACGTTTGTCCACAACAACCCAGGACGTAATGAATGGGAGCAGTCACCAGAGGGCGACGGTGAAGAATGGAGCCGTCGGACGAGTCATGCAAACGCCACAGAGCGATTACTCAGCGACGGTGAGGAGAACAGCTGATAGTTATCATTAAATTAGCACTTTCATCACCGTGAGCTGAGCTGCAGGACCACATCTGTCCACAGGGGGCGCACCCTGAGGCCTCTTCAAAGTGTGAAGTGGTTCCAACGAGGACAACCACTGCCTACGTCACATGATCACGTCTTTATCTCACTGTGAAAACACTCACTCTCCCACACCAAAGTCCACAGAGAAAACCAGTGATTTAAGCTCACAGGGACACAGGAGCTGCTGGTCCTCTGCTGCCTCGTGTGGTCACTTTGTGTCACTGAGTTAAGTCTAAATAAATATTTTTAAAGCCGAATTTTACAGAATAAGTCACTGTAAGTTAGTGATGGAGGCAGAAGTGGATCAACAACTCATGTGAACTCATGTGTGCTGTGATGTTAAAATCACTGGTTTTCTCTATGGACTTTGGTGTGGGAGAGCAGGCTTCAGTTTCCTGACAGTGAAAGAGCAGAAACTTGTTCGTTTAGAATGAAAGTGGAGTTCAAACAGTTAAAAAAAAAACGATTCAATGATGGCGCAACACCGCCACCTGGTGTCAGGACATGCAAATGACTGCTGTTGTGATTTTTCTTGTCATAAATCTGGACACAAGAGTCTGATGAAAGTCACATGACACAGGTTTATTTACAAAGACGTTTTTATCTACAGACTGTGGATGACGGTTCTGTTGCGCAGCTTCTGGACGTAGTCCCGGGCCTGGTCCACGCTGGTCCTCTGCTCCACCCTCGGGGGCGGGCCTTCCACCAGCTTCACAAAGTAGTGACAGTAAACTTTGTCCATGACGCCGCACATGCCACGGCCGTGGTAACGCAGACGCTTCAGGTAACGGCCTTTACCGGAGAACGACTCGGCTGCAGAACACAGACGGACAGAGTGAGAGCGCTGATGTGGGCGGAGCTAAACGTCGACCCTGCAGCGAGCGTAAGACACTCACCCACGTACAGGTTGGACTTGTACTCCACATTGTGATGTTTGACGGCCTTTTCCTGAGCTTCGAGGAGAACCTGAGACACAAACGTTATCATACGTTCATTTGTAAACGGACCCAAGAAGACTCGATCATCACCATATTGATCACGTTAAACACAAACCTCCTTCACGATCTTTGCTCCTTTCTTGTCATTGAACTCCAGCTGAGCGACGGCCTGATCGATGCTAAGTCCTCGAATCTGTCAAAACACCAGTGAAGAAGAAGGTGCTGAAGATGTGTCTGGGAGCGTTTTTGTCTCATCTCAATCTCCAGGAAATGTTTTTGTCTCATCACTATCTCTCAGAGTGTTTTTGTCTCATTGCAATCTCCAGGAGCGTTTTAGTCTCGTCACAAACTCTCGGAGTGTTTTTGTCTCGTCACATTCTCTTAGAGCATTTTTGTCTCGTCACAATCTCTGGGAGCGTTTTTTTCCTCGTCACATTCTCTGGGAGCGTTTCTATCTCGTCACAATTTCTCGGAGCGTTTTTCTCTTGTCGCAGTCTCTCGGAGCGCTTTTGTCTTGTCACATTCTCTGTGAGCGTTTTTGTCCTCATCGCATTCTTTGGGAGCGTTTTTGTGTCAGAGGATTTCTGTCTCGTCACAATTTCTCGGAGCATATTTGTCTCGTCGCAATCACTTGGAGCGCTTTTGTCTCGTCACATTCTCTGGGAGCTTTTATGTCTCGTTGCATACTCTGGGAGCGTTTTTGTCTCAGAGAGCTTTTGTCTCGTCACAATCTCTCAGAGCGTTTCAGTCTCGTCACAATCTCTCGGAGTGTTTTTGTGTCGTCGCAATCTCACGGAGCATTTTTGTCTTGTCACAATCTCTTGGAGGGTTTTTGTCTCGTCTAATTCTCTCGGAGCGTCTTTTCTCATCGCTATCTCCAGGAGCGTTTTTGTCTCGTCACAGTCTCTTAGAGCGTTTCTGTCTCGTCACAATATCTTGGAGCGTTTTTGTCTCGTCGCAGTCTCTCGGAGCATATTTGTGCCGTCACAATCTTTTGGAGCGTTTTTGTCTCGTCACATTGACTCGGAGCGTTTTTGTCTCTTCACCATCTCTCAGAGTGTTTTTGTCTCGTAGCAATCTCACGGAGCATTTTGTCTGGTCACAATCTCTCCGAGCGTTTTTGTCTCATCACAGTCTATTGGAGCGCTTTTGTCTCGTCACAGTCTCTTGGAGTGTTTTTGTCTCATCACAATCTCTGGGAGCTCTTTTGTCTCGTCACAGTCACTTAGAGAGTTTTTGTCTCGTCATAATCTCTGGGAGTGTTTTTCCCTTGTCGCAATCTTTCTGAGCGTTTTTGTCTCGTCACAATGTCTCGGAGCGTTTTTACAAACAAACGTCCAGGCCTCACCATCTTTGCCAGATACCACATCTTGTCTTTGCTGTATTTAATCTGCCTCCGGCTGAGATGAATCTCCTGTTGAGACAAAGAGACAAACAAGAAGAACGTGGACACACACTTTGTGTTGAGATGAAGAAACAGCAGAGACTCACAGCTGGTCTCCGAGCTTCTTCTGGTCTCTGAGGAGGAAACACATTCAGGTTCCTCCTCTCCCAGGTCTTTGTCTCCAGCGAGGAGGTGGTGTGGAGACACGACAGCTGCTGAGGACATCGACCAATCACAGCCTGGAACCTGGAGACACAGCAGGAAACGTGATATCTATTTACAATCGAAATACAATGAATCCACGCTGCCTGGTTATAGGTATGGTGATGGTTAAGACCATGTTTAGGTCTTTATCTCACTGTGAGACAGACTTTAACAACAGTGAACTGAAGTTTGTAAACCACTCACTCTCCCACAACAAACTTCATAGAGAAAACCAGTGATTTTAGCTCACAGGGACACAGCTGGTCTTCTGCTGCCTCTTGTGGTCAATTTGTGTCACTGATTTCAATCTGTTTTTTAAAAGCCGAATTTGACAAAATCAGTCATTGTAAGTTAGTGATGGAGGCAGCAGTGGATCAACAAATCCTGTGAACCCCTGTGTGCTGTGATGTTAAAATCACTTATTTTCTCTCTGGACTTTGGTGTGGGAGAGTGGTTTACAAATTTCCCTTTTTTAGCACCTTAGAGGAAATATATCAAATTAAATCTACATCTGATTAAGTCTATGATGTCTTAAGACTATGTTTGGGTCTTTATCTTCACTGTGAGACAGACTTAACAACAGGAAACTGAAGTTTGTAAACCATTCACTCTCCCACACCAAAGCCCATAGAGAAAACCAGTGATTTTAGCTCACAGGGACACAGGAGCTGCTGGTCCTCTGCTGCCTCGTGTGGTCACTTTGTGTCACTGAGTTAAGTCTCAATTAAATATTTTAAAAGCCGAATTTTACAGAATAAGACATTATAACTTAGTGATGGAGGCAGCAGTGGATCAACAACTCCTGTGAACTCCTGTGTGCTGTGATGTTAAAATCACTGGTTTTCTCTATGAGGTTTGGTGTGGAAGAGTGAGCGGTTTGTGTGTAACACACTCCATGTGTAAACAACACGAGAGCATCACAGTGGCTAACATTAGCACAGCTCATTCGTCCTTCCTGCATTTCGATGCGTTAGCCGTTAGTTGTGATGCTAACTCACCTGCAGTGAAACGACGCAGACATGTTGCGAAGAAACGCGACACCTGAGAACAACAACAGCGACACGTTAACGCCATTAACGTTATAAGAAGACACAGATTTAAAGTAAACGTAGCTTCTCTCACCGCGTCCTGTCATTGCCGCTGTCGCCATGTTGTGTGTTGTCTCCTTCTTCTTCTCTTCATGTGACGTCACATGGCGACTCCCGCGTTTCCACCACCTACTGGGCAGCAGCGGATCTGACGATGAAGCTAAACGCTCACATTTACGTCCACATCGTTGATTATGACGTGAATCAGCAAAAGAAACAACAACACACGGTTTTATTTAAATAATTTAATCCGCTTTGACGCATTTGACAGTCATTTAATGTAGAGAGAAAAAAGCGATCTCTCCGTGTTTTGACCCAATGAAGATTCCGTAGCCGGCACCGGAAGGGATTTACGACAGCAGCGCAGGCCGACTTTACGGTAGTTGATGTCGCCGCTTCGACATGTGAGAAGTTTGAGTTTTGGATGTTTAGACTTCAATAAAGACACACGGAAGTCAACGAAAACACACACACACACACATCATGTTTGAACGCTCTCTTCCCGCCTCTCCCAACTGGTACTGCTCGCGCTGCAGTGACGTCAGCAGCAGCGGTTTGATGGGATACGGAGCCAAAAACATAATTTACCTGATCGATGTGTCCGCGTGCAGCTGCAGGGTGGTGGGTGAGTAAACAACAACAACAACAACAACACACGGTGTATAAACACACCGAGGATCGAACCCGGGTCTTCTTATTGCTAAACCAAGAGCACTAACCACTACGCCACCCGTGTGGCTGGCAATTATGACGTGTTTCATATTCATTTCACCACACTGACATCATCACACCTTTGCGTTTGTCCAGGTGAGCTGATTGGACACAGGGACGTGGTGTCGGGTTTCTCCTTCTGTCATCATGATGGACAGGGTCACCTCTGTGTTAGCTCCGCCCACGACGGGACCGTTTGCTTCTGGGACACAAACACCAGGACTCCTCTGAGGGACGTCGCGGCTCATCAGGTCAGTGTCCACGTTTCAGGACCACGTCTCGTGTCCACGTCTCAGGACCACGTCTCGGTGTCCACGTCTTCTCAGGACCACGTCTCAGGACCACGTCTCCGTGTCCACGTCTCCGTGTCCACGTCTCCGTGTCCACGTCTCAGGACCACGTCTCGTTTTTGTCTCGTCGCAATCACTCAGAGCCTTTTTGTCTTGTCACAATCTAATTTTTGTCTCATCGCAATCTCTAGGAGCGTCTTTGTCTCGTCACAATCTTCCAGAGTGTTTTTGTCTCGTCACATTCTCCCAGAGCGTTTTTGTCTCGTTACAATCTCTCGGAGCGTTTTTGTCTCTTCACATTGTATCACAGTGTTTTTGTCTCGTCACAATCTCTCGGAGCGTTTTTGTCTCGTCGCATTCTCTCTGAGCTTTTTTGTCTCTTCACATTGTCTCAGAGCGTGTTTGTCTCGTCACAATCTCCTCAGAGCGTTTTTGTCTAATCGCAATCTCTCGTAGCGTTTTTGTCTAATCGAAATCTCTCGTAGCGTTTTTGTCTAATCACAATCTCTCGTAGTGTTTTTGTCTCGTCGCAATCTCTCAGAGCGCTTTTTTCTTGTCACAATCTAATTTTTGTCTCGTCACAATCTCTAGGAGCGTTTTTGTCTCGTCACAATCTCCAGGAGCGTTTTTGTCTGTGTGTGTCACATTGTCATATTGTGTGTGTGTGTGTGTGTGTATAGAGTCCCGTGTCAGCAGTGCACTGGTCTCCTGTGGATAAAAACCTGGTGTTGTCGGGTGATGAGAAGGGCGTGATTGTGTGTCACTGGTATCACACTGGAGACACCAGCAGCTTCTTCCCTGAACCTCGCACCATCTTCTGCCTCAGCTGTTCCCCTCACACCTGGAGCTGTGTGGCTGTCGGGTAAGAAGAAGTCCGACGTTTCTCTCGTCAAAGATGTCGTAGACTTCATCTGACGTAGGTGTTACTACACAAGGCTAAAATCAGTTTCCCCGGCTCTTTAAACATTTCAGCTACAAGGACGGAATGATCGTACTGATCGACGTGAGTAAGAAAGGAGTGGTCACGCACCGCCTCCGTGGACACGACGACGAGATCCACTCACTGGCGTGGTCACCTGTGCCTGGTGAGAGCACCCTCTGCTGCAGACCTGAGGACAGTGAAGGTGATGTCGCAGATTTGAACCCAAGAAAATGAAAAAATAAATAAAAATGGTGACGCTAACGTGTTTTTCTCACCACAGTCATGAACGGAGACTCTTCAGAGGATGGAAGTTTGTTAGCATCTGGCAGCAAAGACCAGACGGTCAGGATCTGGAGCTCAGCCAAGGGCAAAGGTCAGCCATGTTTATTGATTATCATGTCTTGTAGAGGATTGCACTGATCAGTTTCGTCTCGGCGGAATCTCTCGGAGCGTTTTTGTTTTTGTCACAATCTCCAGGAGCATTTTTGTCTCGGCGGAATCTCTTAGAGCGTTTTTGTCTCGTCGCAATCTCTTGGAGCGTTTTTGTCTCTTCACATTCTCTCAGAGCATTTTTGTCTTGTCACAATCTCTCGGAGCGTTTTGTCTAATCACAATCTGTCAGAGTGTTTTTGTCTTGTCTCAATCTCCAGGAGTGTTTTTTGTCTCGTCACAATCTCCAGGAGCGTTTCTGTCTTGTCACAATCTCCAGGAGCGTTTTTTGTCTCGTCACAATCTCCAGGAGCGTTTCTGTCTTGTCACAATCTCCAGGAGCGTTTTTGCCTCGTCGCAATCTCCAGGAGCGTTTTTTGTCTCGTCACAATCTCCAGGAGCGTTTCTGTCTTGTCACAATCTCCAGGAGAGTTTTTGTCTTGTCGCAATCTCCAGGAGCGTTTTTGTCTTGTGGCAATCTCTCGGAGCGTTTTTGTCTTGTTGCAATCTCCCAGTGTTATTGTCTCGCCACAATCTCTAGGAGCGTTTTGTCTCGTCACAATTTCTCAGAGCGTTTTTGTCTCATCACAATCTCCAGGAGCGTTTTTGTCTTGTCACAATCTCTCGGAGCGTTTTTGTCTTGTCACAATCTCTAGGAGCGTTTTTGTCTTGTCGCAATCTCTCTGTGTTTTTGTCTCGCCACAATCTCCACGAGCGTTTTTGTCTCGTCACAATTTCTCGGAGCGTTTTTTGTCTCCCTGAGGTGATCAGGTTAAAACATGTCTTGTCTCTACAAGATCCTTTTTTCTGTCTTCGTCAGGAGTGATGACGCTGAAGCTGCCGTACCTGAAGAGGCGAGGCTCAGCCCTCGACCCTGGGGTCAAAGAGCGACTGTGGCTCAGTGTCCTGTGGCCCAGGGGACGGTCCAATCAGCTGGTGTCCAGCTGCTTCAGGTCTGTCTCTATGCATCGTCACATCACAGACCTGATTGATTGATTGATTGATTGATTGATTGACTGATTGATGTGTGTGTGTCGTCAGTGGCGAGATGGTTCTGTGGGACCTGACCCGGTCGGGGAAGCAGCGGTGGACCTTGTTGGGGACGTCAGACGGTCAGAACCACAGCAGGATCGTCTTCAACATGAGCTCAGTTCTTCTTCAGGACGACAGAGAGCTGCTCATCAGCACGTCCATGGACCGAGAGGTGGGTCAGAACCAGGACCAGTGACTCTGTCACCCTGTCCTGGTCCAGTCCTAACAGAACCTGTGTGTGTGTGTGTGTGTGTGTGTGTGTGCGCGTGCGCGTGCGTGTGTGCAGATAAAGTGCTGGGACCTGTCGTCTCTGGACTGCTGCTGGACTCTGCCCACGCTCGGCGGCTTCGTTTACGGCCTCACCTTCTCTTCAGTGGGCGCAGGATGTCTGGCGCTCGGTGTCGGTGACAACATGATCCGGGTGTGGAACACGCTGACCACCCAGAACCAGTACGACACCAGGTCCTTCTGGCAGGGCATCAAGTCCAAGGTCACAGCGGTAAGAGATGGCGGTGAAGCTGCCACGTTTCTGCCAATAATGACAAAAGCAGAGTAGTTAGCTTAACATTAGCTTCAGGTTAGCAGTTAGCTTAGCATTAGCTTCAGGAGAGTAGTTAGCTTAGCATTAGCTTCAGTTTAGCAGTTAGCTTAGCATTAGTTTCAGGGGAGCAGTTAGCTTAGCATTAGCTTCAGGGGAGCTTTTTGCCTAGCATTAGCTTCAGGGGAGTAGTTTGCCTAGCATTAGCTTCGGGGAGTAGTCAGTTTAGTTTTAGCTTCATTGGAGTAGTTAGCTTGGCATTAGCTTCAGGGGAGTAGTCAGTTTAGTATTAGCTTCAGGGGGCAGTTAGCTTAGCATTAGCTTCAGGGGAGCAGTTAGCTTAGCATTAGCTTCAGGAGAGTAGTTTGCTTAGCATTAGCTTCAGGGGAACAGTTTTCTTAAAATTAGCTTCAGGAGATTAGTCAGTTTAGTATTAGCTTCAGGGAAGTAGTTAGCTTAGCATTAGCTTCAGGTGAGTAGTTGGCTAGCATTAGCTTCATGAAAGTAGTTATCTTAACATTAGCTTCAGGGGAGCAGTTAGCTAGCATTAGCTTCAGGGGAGTAGTTAGCTTAACATAAGCTTCAGGGGAGCAGTTGGCTAGCATTAGCTTCAGGGGAGTAGTGAGCTTAACATTAGCTTCAGGGGAGTAGTTAACATAGAATTAGCTATAGGAGAGAAGTCCATTTAGTATTAGCTTCAGGAGAGTAATTAGCATAACATTAGCTCCAGGAGAGTAATTAACTTAGTATTAGCTCGAAGTAATTAGTTAGCTTAGCATTAGCTCCAGGTCAATGGTTAGGTTTATTGTTGTTTTTTTTGAAATGTCAACTTGAATTGCGAACTTTGTCGTTGCCTGCAGTTAGCGTGGCATCCGAAGAAAGAAGGATCTCTGGCGTTTGGCACAGATGACGGTAAAGTTGGAATCTACGACGTTTTCTCAAACAAGTAAGATTCTTCGTGCATCGTCACGGTGACTGTGATTTTGAAAAGAAGTATGTGAACCTCACCGTTTCTTCTTCTTCTTCAGGCCGCCGCAGGTTTCCAGCTCGTATCACAGGAGGACCGTGTACACGCTGGTGTGGGGGCCGCCTGTCCCCCCGATGACCTCAGGTAAGTTCACCGTCCACTCGCCGTGAGTCTGCAGAAGACGTGGAACAGTATCTGCTGAGAAAAACACGATTTAAAGGTGTGCGTGTGTGGCGTTCAGGTGCAGTGGGAGGAGCAAAGGCGTATCTCTCTCTCTACAGCTGTGGCGGTGAAGGCGTCATCCTGCAACACGACCCGATGAAGCTGAGTGGAGATGCGTCAGACGTGGACTCACTCATCAGAGACAGCAACAACATCACGGTGAGGAGGAGGAGGAGGAGGAGGAGCCACACAATGTCACCTGATCATTGACACTATGTGTGTGTGTGTGTGTGTGTGTGTGTGCAGCATAAACTCTCTCCACACACTGACCTCAGCTGGAAGCCTGATGGGAAAGTGGTCGCCATCGGCAACGAGGACGGGTGAGTGGTCGTCTTCTTCTTCTAATGATAATAAAAATAATAATTAGCGTCAGGCTGCTGACAGAGAGGTGCAGTGCTGCCCTCTGCAGGTTACACTTACCCTTGCATGGTTACACCCCGAGTCAGAATGATGTTTTGACGAACCACGGTGCTCCCCAGGTGCGTGGACGTGTACATGGCTCCGCCCCTGAAGCTTCTCTGCAGCATCCAGCAACATCACAAGATCATCAACACGCTGCGCTGGCACCATGACCTCAGCTCTGCGGCCGAGCTGCACGGCCTCCTTGCCTCCGGCTCCAGCAACGCCGTCGTCTACATACACGATCTGCGCTCCATCATCGGTGAGAGAGAGTGGCTCCGCCCACGTCACATGACCGCAGCTGCTGTGTTAGCTTAGCATTAGCTTCAGGGGAGCAGTTAGCTTATCATTAGCTTCACGAAAGTAGTTAGCTTAGCATTAGCTTCAAGGGAGCCGTTAGCTTAGCATTAGCTTCAGGGGAGTAGTTAGCTTAGCATTAGATTCAGGGGAGTAGTGAGCTTAACATTAGCTTCAGGGGAATAGTTAGCTTAACATTAGCTTCAGGGGAGTCCGTTAGCTTAGCATTAGCTTCAGGGGAGTAGTTAGCTTATCATTAACTCTAGGAGAGTAGTTAGCTTCACATTAGCTTCAGGGGAGCAGTTAGCTTGAGCTGTGTGCTCTATGACTTGTTGTTGTTGTTTTTGTTCAAGAGAAACCCCTCCAGACTCTCCGCCGGTGCTGACGGAGCCGTATCGCAGACTGTGTGGTCACACGGCTAAAGTCACAGGCATGGCGTGGAGTCCTCACCACGACGCCCGACTAGTCACTGCATCGTACGACGGCACAGCACAGGTGGGTCTGCAAACTCAGTCACTCTCCCACACCAAAGCCCATAGAGAAAATCAGTGATTTTAGCTCACAGGGACACAGGAGCTGCTGGTCCTCTGCTGCCTCGTGTGGTCACTTTGAGACACCAGGTGATCATTGAGCTCTCCTCTCTCTGTGGCCAACTGCTAGCGCCCCCCCTGGAGGTCACCACTCCACACACGCAGGTACACAACTGAGTCAAAGTGACCTGTGTTTATGTGAGAGGCCTCTGCAGACACCACACACAGAGAGAGATGTACTGATGTATGTCTGAATAAATATTTTAAAAGCTGAATTCACTCAAATCAGACATTGTAGTTAGTGATGGAGGCAGCAGTGGATCAACAACTCCTGTGAACTCCTGTGTGCTGTGATGTATAAATCACTGGTCATAGACGATGTTTGAATAGTGAATAAACCATGGTTGTGTTCAGGTGTGGGACGTCCTGCAGGAAGCTGCTGTCGCTAACTACCGCGGTCACACGGGTTACCTGCTGTGTGTGGACTGGTCACCTGTGGACCCAGACCTGTCTGGACCGGAGGGAAGGACTTCACGGTGCAGGAGTGGAGTGTCTCCAAACAGCAGTTCACCAGACCACCCACAGGTGACACACACAGACACTTCAGGGGAGCAGTTAGCTTA
>NC_139806.1:30223382-30550109 GCF_963457635.1 Microchirus variegatus | reverse complement strand
CATGCATACACAGACTCACACACAGAGACACAAAGACACACAGACACACACTAAGAGAGACAGACAGACACACACACAAAGACACACACACAGAGACACACACAAAGACAGAGACAGACAGAGACACACTCACAAAGACACAGACACATACACACAAAGACTCACAAACAGACACACACAGACAGACACACACAGAGACAGAAGCACACACAGACAGACAGACACACACAAATAGACACGCAATGACACACACAGACACGCAAAGACACACACATGACTCATTATTAATTCCTGACTTTTTCAGGTGACGTCGGCTCTTTTTCTCGGAAACATCCAAAAACGCTTCACCTCACAGACGACGACGCGCACGCCGCTGATAGCCTGCATGCTGTCGTCCTCTACCACCGCCTCTACGAGCACTGGTGGACGGACCAAACACCGCCGCAGGGCGACCAGACGCTGCGGGACGACCAGACACCGCGTTGGGACTCTCTGACGCTGCTGGTGTGCGAGCGTCACGCCGCACTGCAGGACGGTCAGAGGAGAGTCGGCGAGATCCAGGAGCAGCTGAGCGCCATGGTGACGCAGCACAGGCACGCCCACACGCCTGACGGACAGGAGGATTCTGGGAAACGGTGAGTGGGTTAGTGAACGGTGGTTAGTGAGTGGTGGGTTAGTTAGCGTGAGTTAACGAGTTTAACCAACGCTTTAACTTTGTCTTCAGGTCTGAACATGAGACGTTTGTGTCTCTGTCTGTGAAAATGTCCACAATTCAGAGGACAATGGACGAGCTACAGGAGGACGTCAAGGTGAGAGAGACACACACACAGAGAGACAAAGACACACGCAAAGAGACACACACACAGAGACACATCATATATCACTTCTGTATCTGACTCCACCCTCGCTCATGTGTCTCCTCCCCCTCAGAAGTTTCCTCGCCCTGACGTACTCGAGTGTTGTCTCCTCCTCCTTCACGTCTCCAAATCTTCGCTGTTCGTCTCTGAGTCTCTGCAGCAACGAGCCAAAGATCTGCTTAGGAAATACGCACAAACTCCCAGGGTCCTGAACGCATCGCGGCGGTTCCTCACCTGAACTCACCATCACGTTTCCTCACCTGTACCTGAACGCATCACGACCTTTCCTCGTCTGTACCTGAACGCATCATGTTTCCTCGTCTGTACCTGAACGCATCACTACCTTTCCTCGCCTGTACCTGAACACATCATGGCGATTCCTCACCTGAACTCACCATCACGTTTCCTCACCTGTACCTGAATGCATCACGACCTTTCCTCGTCTGTACCTGAACGCATCATGATTCCTCGCCTGTACCTGAACTCATCATGTTTCCTCGCCTGTACCTGAACGCATCACAATGACATCACCTGTAATGCACCATCATGTTTCCTCATCTGTACCTGAACGCATCACGATGACATTTCCTCACCTGTATGCATCATGGCGATTCCTCACCTGTACCTGAATGCATCACCACTTCCTGTGTACAAACGTTTTTGTTAAATAAAAAATGTTCACGTTATGAAGTGACGTCGCTGTGTTTCATCTCTGACCAGCAGGAGGCGCTGGAGTGAAGTCACCTGTTGCCGGGCAGATTTTCTTCCAGATTAAATCTAAATAAAGAAACACTAACAACTAACCAGTTAGTTACTGATTAACAGTTAATTAATTAATTAATTAATTAATTAATTATAATTCTAAAAACAACAACTGCAGAGAAAATCATCCAAATATTTCAGAAGTTTCTCGCACACACACTAATAATAATCTATTGTTGACACAGAGTGACCACTAGGTGGCGACAAACAAGCCTGTGTCTCCGACACTCGATTGTTTAGGATGAAAACCACAAACACGTTTTTGTTCCATTGAAAATAGAAAACATTTAATAAACAATTTAAAACAAAATAAAAACAAACAACAAACAGTTTTTTTTCCACCGTTAAAAGTTTCTGAAAAAAGCTAAAACTTTTTTTTTTATTCGTCACAAAGTTCACACTTTCATTTACACGTGAAGAGGGGGGCGGAGTCACACTGTGACATCACTGCAGGAGGCGGTCCCACGCTGCTGCCGGAAATCAAACGGGTTTTAAAAAAAAGCGAATGTTCCCAATGTTTACGTTTCAGTCTGACAGGAAGTGACGTCGTGGCGTCTGCTGGTCTGTTAAAACGTTGTGGTCGTCGTGGCGACCGTCAGTGCTTGTTGTTGGTTTCCTCTTGACTGGAGCCGGAGACACCGTTCTGCGGTTGCGTGGATCCCGAGCCGAGGCCGTACAATCTCCCGCAATACTTAGCGTCGTCGATGTTGTCTTCGAAAAAAAGCTGCGGAAAACCAAACAAACAAACTTCAACGGCTGCGCTCTGGCGCCCCGTGTGGTTTTCCTTTTCTTCAAATTCGTTTAAATATCTGGTGACACATTAGTGAGTTTGTAACTAAAGAAGTGAAATGCGTAAATGTTTTTCCGAAGTAACCATTTAGAAGCAAATCAATGTGAATTGTGGACACGAGGCTCCGCCCATTAATCCTCCATCCAACCACAGTCTTGTATTTCTGCGATAATTAACATATGTTGCACCATAGGTCCAAAAACTTCGTAAAAACAAATCAATCGCAGTTTCTCTGTTATTATATGGACGAAGTTTGACTTTGATGTAGTGCCCGGGTCACCTAGCAGGTGGCAGCGCGGCGTTGTAAATAAAAACACGTATTTAATCACAGTTTGTGCCATTTGACCGACGTTCATCGCGTGTTCAAACCAGTTTCATTTTGGTTGCGCGAGCCAGCAGAGGGCGCCGCGGCGTTTGTCAGTCGCAAGTGCCTCCCTCTGCTGGCGAGCGCTGTGAGCTGCAGTTACCTCCTTCATCCTGAAGAAGGCCATCCCAGTGAGCAGAGAGTCCGAGCCGGCCTGATGCTGTCGTCCGATCCTCTTCAGCTCCAGCTGATCGGCCACTTCCTGTAGCCCGCCCTGCACACACAAACACACAAAGGTCAAAGGTCACACACACGCACACACAGACTCCACCCCCCCCCCCCCTCTGGCTCCTCCTCCTACCTTCAGGTTCTTGCAGCTCTTCATCAGGTACTTGACGTCGTAGATGGCGGGAAAGAAGAGGTTGAGGATCTGGAAGAAGTCATGCTCCTCCTCCGGCAGCCGAGCGTCCGTCAGCAGCTTCACCAGGTAACCAAAGTCGTAGCCGCTGCACGCAGGAAGTGACGTCGCGGTTACGCATGGTCACGTGACCGAGCGGAAAATTAAAGGCCACGCCCACACCACTCACCTGTGGAAGGAGAGCCACTTGACGTTCTCACACAGAACCAAACCCGACGTCATGAGCAGCTCGGCGAAGTAGAGCGTGTCGATGCCTTCTTCTTCATGTTTCTTAAACTGTAGTCCGGAGTTCTGCAGCAGGTCGATGGAGTCCTGAGAGTACATGTCCTCACTGACACACAAACACACACACACCAACACACACACAGAGGTAACCATGACAACCAGGACTAAACCATGACAACCAGGACTGAACCATGACAACCAGGACTGAACCGTGACAACCAGGACTGAACTGTGACAACCAGGACTAAACCACGCCCAGGTCAACACTGCGAACGCACGCACGCACAGAAAAAACATCGAACATCGCAACATGAAGTAAAAGTACCAGGTTGTGGCCCCCTCCCCCTCACAGGTTGTTCCCGCCCCCCCCCCCCCCCTCACAGGTCTTACTTACGTGAGGTTGAACTTGAAGTTGAACTGCCAGGTGGTGGTGCCGGTGGGCGGGTAATCCCCATCCTCGTTCATGAAGGTCAGTCCGAGCTGGATGATCTTGAGCAGGTCCACGTTACACCTGAGCAGCTGGTACTGATAATCCACCGTGCTGCGGAACTCACCAATGGGCCGTACCACCACGCCAGGGAACTCTGTGTCCTGACCACACACACACAGACATTTACAGCTTCTTCAATGTTTATGAACGAGTCAGCTGACGTGAACCAAACCCTCGAATAACAAACGTCTACGTGGTCAGTGAAATCGACCGACTGTTCATTCGCGGTGCTCGTTACCATGGCGATGAAGTTGTAGCTCTGGATGATCTGGCGGATCTTCCTCATCTCGTCCTCCACGTTACTCGCCCACACCTCGCAGATAATCTGACTCGAGTCGGTCAGCGCGGCCGGCATCACGGCGACGGCGGCGGCTCAGAGGAACCACGACAACGACAATAAGAAGAAGAAGACGCCAACGATGCTGCTGCAGGACGAGGAGGAGGGGGCGGGGTCAAGAGACAACTCACTGAGAGGAGGAGGAGCCAAAACTCAGCTCTGAAAACAGAGTAAAAAAAGTGATTTTTCACATATAATCTCATGTGTACAGTTAATCTGCTGTATTACATGATCGGGGTTTTAAATCATGCCAACATACAGTCCTGGTGAGTAGAGCTGCTATTATGGTCTGTATTTACACCAATTCAATAATAATATACAGTGACATTATCTGGTCACTTTAATGTACTTTAGACTGTGTTTATTCACAATCACTGTGATTTTAAAAGTGTTACAAAGTGTTTCCATGGCATCAGTGAGGAGTTAGCCTCAGGGCTGTTTGTAGCATCGAGCTAATGCAACTGCCTGTGACGTCACAGCTAATGAACAAACTCCTCATAAAGACTGAGCCTGAGCGGGGATTTTTTTTAATTTTTTTTAAAGGGACGTTTTTGCATTTACGTCACAGTTTGACTGTTACTAACAAGCAGCTAGCTTAGCGTGCACGGGCTAACACGGGCTAACCCTCGCGGATGCTAACGAGGATGCTAACAAACAGATTCAGCCATTAAAACGTCTCCACGGAGAAAACCCGGGTGACGGAGTCACTCATTCACACGTAAAGACAAACACACGGCGACAGTTTGAGGAATAAAATGAGGAAAAAGAGAGGGATTTACCGTAGACGTGAGCCACAGAGCTAACCGCTAACTGCTAACTGCAGTGCCGCTGTTTTCATCCTCTCCTTCTTTGTGTTGACGGAGTCAAAGTGGTGGTGCTGCTGCCTCCTGCTGGACAGGAGGAGCGACGGCGTGAAATTAACCTCTGTGTCACGTGACCGCTCAGAGAAAGTTGCTGAGTCATGGAAATGTTCCAAAGAACAGAGGGCTTCCTCTTAAAATGGCGTCCATGTTACGTGACGCGGTGAAACCGAACGTTACGTTTCTTACGTAGGGTTATTCTCGACGGAACGGCATTTCCCACGGCCCCCGTTTCTACGACGATCATTGACAAATGACGTCATTTAGAACGGCCATCTTTCTTTTTCATCTTGTGATTTTTATAGTTTTTTTCTCCGTGGAATAAAAGAAAAGATGAGATCAAAGACAGCTGAGAGAGATCAATCACAGATCAAAGGCTGGAGTTATATATAGTTATTATGTAAATTAGACTTTAATAAATACTTCACATTTCTAAATGTGTATAAACTGGTGCCGTCAGCGTTATTTTTGGCGATTCATTTAAATAATTTATCAGTTAACATTTAAGTTAAAAGTTTCATTTGAGAAAGTTACGTGATGACTAAAGTGTGTGTGTGTGTGTGACTGATGAAAAACAAGAGTTCAGTTTTGACCTTTAATGACCTTTAATCTGTTGGACTTCAATAAAAGTAATTAACATAATTCATTGACCCGTGAGACATAATTAGCATATAAAACAATAACAGTAATAATAATTATCATAATAAAACACAAATGAAGGCAACATAAAGGAGCAGCAGGTTGCTATGGTGACAAACTCATTTACATAAACACATTCACTGCACCTCCTCCTGACCCTCCCCTCTTTCACTCTGCCCCGCCTCCTGCCCTCCTGTTCCCTCACTTGGCTCCGCCTCCTGCCCTCCTGTTCCCTCACTTGGCCCCGCCTCCTGCCCGCATGTTTCCTCCAGTCTCTCACTTGGCCCCGCCTCCTCTTCTCCTGTTCCCTCACTTGGCCCCGCCTCCTGCTCGTCCTCGTCTTCCTCTCGTTTCTCCTCCTCACCTGTGGAGGGGGCGGGGTCTCCTGTGGAGGGGGCGGAGTCTCCGTCGTAGATGATGTCCTCAGGATTGGGAGCAGGAGGACAGAAGTCCTCGTCTGGAAGAATGTTCCTGAAGATGGACTCAGCCTGACACACACACACACACACGCACGCACAGACAGACAGACAGACAGACAGACACACAGAAAAATCAAATCTTCCATTCATTAATGTTTCAGTTACTGTGTGTGTGTGTGTGTGTGTGTGTGTGTGTGTGTGTGTGTGTGTGTGTGTGCGTGTGTGTGTGTGTGTGTGTGCGTGTGTCACACCTGTGTGACGGCGTGTTCGTGTCCCAAACCCCCGTCTGGTCCAGGACACACGTACACATTGAGCGGGAGGTCGTGACCCTTGACCTGGACACCTGTGCCGTCGGCCATGTTGAAGTAGAGACACCAGAGGACAGAGGGGCGTGTCTCTGCGCACACACACGAGTCAACTGATGGGTGACATCACTGACCAAATTAAATTGACCTCACTCTCCCCCACCAAAGTCACCCACACACCAAAGTCACTCACTCTCCCACACTAAAGTCACTCCCACACCAATGACTGATTTTAGTGAATTCAGCTTTTAAAATATTTAATTTAGACTTAACTCAGTGACACAAAGTGACCACACGAGGCAGCAGAGGACCAGCAGCTCCTCTGTCCCTGTGAGCTAAAATCAGTGGTTTTCTCTATGGACTTTGGTGTGGGAGAGTGAGTGTTCTAACTATAATAAATAGATCAAAACCACAGGGGAAAAGTGATGAATGAATTAAAAGTGTGTGTCACCTTGGTCATGTGACTCTGGCGTGTTGAACATCCTGGTTACAACCGGCGACAGGTCCTCATGGGCGGAGCCGACTGACTGACAGGTGAGGTGGACCAGGTCTGAAGGAAGATTTAAAACAAGCTTCAGTCTGTGGTTTCCTCCTGGCTCCTTCACCATCTCTGAACACCTCATATAATCACATGTTAACCTGGAGCGGTACTTAAGGACCTGCTCAAGGATCATCTTCACATTCATCATCCGCTCCTTTAAAGACCTAAAACCATCCCCCAAAAGGGGTCTTCAAGGACCTCAAACACATCCTCCAGGTCCCCAAAAGTCCCCTTCAGGACCCTCAGAAGTGTTGAGATGTTTGGACTCACAGGTTCCAGGGATACAGGTCATCGTGGACGAACACAACTCCACCATCTTCACCACTGGACCACCTGCTGCTGCTGGAGGAACCGTTACCAAGGAAACCTGGACACACAGTATAGACGGCTTCATGTAAGCGGACCAACATCATCTCTGGTTAGCATGTTAGCATACTGTTCAGAGATGATGAAGTATAATGAAAATGTGAGCAAATGTTGGTATATTAACATTAAAATCTTATGTTGGCATGCTAAAAAATAAAAGCTAATGTTGTCATTGAAAGCTAATGTTGGCAGGCTAACGTTACAAGCTCATGTTGGCATGCTTTCATTACAAGCTAATGTTAGCATTGAAAGCTAATGTTGGCAGGCTAACGTCACAAGCTCATGTTGGCATGCTAACATTAAAAGCTAATATTAGCATTGATGGCTAATGTTGGCATGCTAACATTAAAAGCTAATATTAGCATTGATGGCTAATGTTGGCATGCTAACATTAAAAGCTCATGTTAGCAGGCAAACGTTACAAGCTAATGTTGGCATGCTAACATTAAAAGCTTATGTAAGCATTGAAAGCTGATGTTGGCATGCTAACATTAAAAGCTAATTTTAGCATTGATAGCTAATGTTGGCATACCAACATTAAAAGCTCATGTTAGCATTGAAAGCTAATGTTGGCAGGCAAACGTTACAAGCTCATGTTGGCATGCTAACATTAAGATCTAATATTAGCATTGATAGCTTATGTTGGCATGCTAACATTAAAAGCTAATGTTAGCATTGAAAGCTAATGTTGGCATGCTAACACTAAAAGCTAATGTTAGAACTGAAAGCTTATCTTGGAATGCTAACGTTACAAGATCATGTTTGCGTGTATGCTAAAATTAAAAGCTCCTATTGGCACGCTAACATTAAAAGCTAATGTTAGGGTGTCACGCGAGGACAGGTGCGACAGGTGCGAGGACAGGAGGACACTCACCTGTTGGTCAGAGTTAGCAGGTAGCACAGAGGCGTCCGTTATCAGGACAGCTCTGCTGATCAACCTGGAGACACAAACACTCCTGTCACTCACTGACCAGACGAGGACAGACACCGTGTCTTGAAGGACGTCGTTACCATGGTTACCGCAACTCCTGAATCATTGTTGATGTTTTTCACGTCAAACAATAAAACACAGTCCTCACCTGGTTGGCGTGGCCACCTTCTTCCTCTCTGACGCCACATAGCCCTCCTCCACCACAAAGTGGCTGCAGCTGATTCGCTGTCCTCGGCTGTCAATCACCGCTTTACACCTGTCACAGAGGGAGGAGCCAGAAACGAGAAGCAAGTGTCAGAAATGAGCGAATGGGCAGGAGGGGAGGGGCCAGAGAGAGAGAGAGACTCCTCTCTCTTCTTCTGAAACCAAGGATGATTAAAACCTCAGCTGATCACAGCGATGATGATGTCATCATGATGTGACCTCCAGGTGTGTGTGTGATGAACATTATCACAGGTTAAGTTATGAGCAAATTTTAATGATGATAAATCACAGGTCACACACACACACACACACACACACACACACACACACACACACACACACACACACACACACACACACACACACACACACACACACACACACACACACACACACACACACACACACACACACACACACACACACACACACACACACACACACACACACACACACACACACACACACACACACACACACACACACACACACACACACACACACACACACACACACACACACACACACACACACACACACACACACACACACACACACACACACACACACACACACACACACACACACACACACACACACACACACACACACACACACACACACACACAGTGTGTTACCTGTTGTTGGTCTTGTCGAGCAGCAGACAGTGAACTGTGTGTCTCAGACAGTAGATTCCTCCAAACACTGCTGACATCCTGACAACACACAACATGCAAATGAGCTTAGCTCAGGGCGACACCCCTGACGTTAATATTCATGGGTGTTCGAGAAGACAGTTGTGGCTGATAGAGACACACACATACACACAGACAGACACACACACACACACACAGAGAGAGACAGACACACGCACACACAGACAGACACACAGACAGACACAGAGCGACAGAGACACAAACGCACAGACAGAGACACACACGCACACACAAAGACACACAGAGAGACACGCACACACACGCAGACACAGAGAGACAGACACACACGCACAGACAGACACACACACACACAAAGACACGCACACACAAAGACACACAGACAGAGACACACACAGGCTCGTACCTACAAAAACACTGTGGTATCTCTCCGAGGCCATAGACAGGAAACAGGAAGGGCGTGTTGCCATAGCGACCCAAGCAGCGCAGGAAGTGACGCGTAGAGGCGAGCCCCTCCTCTGTGGGCGTGTCCTCGGTCACCATGGCGATGGAGTGAAGCAGGAAGTGCTGCAGGTTGTCGCCGAGCTGCTGCTCGCACAGGAAGTCCAAATATGGTCGGCCGCTGTAGGCTGCAGTGTGAAAGACAAGTCGACTTTACCCACAATGCCTTGGTGCTATGCTCGGTAGCGAGCGCAGAGGTGGGCGGGGCTCACCTTTCTGCTCCTCTGTCTCCTCAACGACAGACGTGAGGAAACGCATCAACTTCCTCTTCTCTACCACAGACAACTGACGACTCCCAAACACGTCTGCTCTGCTGCACGGCACCTGAGAGACAGACAGGTTTAGAGGGACAGACAGACAGAGAGACAGACAGGTACAGACATAAACAGAGAGACAGGTTCAGAGGGACAGAGAGACAGACAGACAGGTTCAGGGGTACAGACAGAGACAGGTTCAGAGGGACAGACAGGTACAGACAGAGAGAGACAGAGAGGTACAGAGAGACGGGTTCAGAGGGACAGACGGGTACAGACAGACAGAGACAGGTTCAGGGGTACAGACAGAGAGACAGGTTCAGAGGGACAGACAGAGACAGGTTCAGGGGGACAGACAGGTACAGACAGACAGAGACAGGTTCAGAGGGACAGACGGACAGGTACAGACAGACAGACGGGTACAGACAGACAGAGAGACAGGTTCAGAGGGACAGACGGGTACAGACAGAGACAGGTTCAGGGGGACAGACAGATACAGACAGACAGAGACAGGTTCAGAGGGACAGATGGACAGGTACAGACAGACAGACGGGTACAGACAGGCAGAGAGACAGGTTCAGAGGGACAGATAGGTACAGACAGAGAGACCGACAGGTACAGACAGACAGAGAGGTACAGAGAGACAGGTTCAGAGGGACAGACAGGTTCAGACAGACAGAGAAAGGTTCAGAGGGACAGACAGGCAGAGAGACAGGTTCAGAGGGACAGACAGGTACAGACAGACAGAGACAGGTTCAGAGGGACAGACGGGTACAAACAGGCAGAGAGACAGGTTCAGAGGGACAGACAGGTACAGACACAGACAGAGACAGGTTCAGGGGGACAGACAGAGAGACAGGTTCAGAGGGACAGACAGAGAGACAGGTTCAGAGAAACAGACAGGTACAGACACAGACAGAGACAGGTTCAGGGGGACAGACAGGTACATACAGAGAAACAGGTTCAGAGGGACAGACAGAGAGGCAGGTTCAGAGGGACAGACAGGTACAGACAGGTTCAGAGGGACAGACAGGTACAGACAAAGACACAGGTTCAGAGGGACAGACGGGTACAGACAGACAGAGACAGGTTCAGAGGGACAGACTGACAGGCAGAGAGACAGGTTCAGAGGGACGGACAGGCAGAGAGACAGGTTCAGAGGTACAGACAGGTACAGACAGAGACAGGTTCAGGGGGACAGACAGAGAGACAGGTTCAGAGGGACAGACAGGTACAGACAGAGACAGGTTCAGAGGGACAGACCGGTACAGACAGACAGAGAGACAGGTTCAAAGGGACAGACAGAGAGACAGGTTCAGAGTGACAGACAGGTACAGACAGACAGAGAGACAGGTTCAGAGGGACAGACAGAGAGACAGGTTCAGAGGGACAGACAGGTACAGACAGAGACAGGTTCAGGGGGACAGACAGAGAGACAGGTTCAGAGGTACAGACAAGTACAGACACAGACAGAGACAGGTTCAGAGGTACAGATGGACAGGTACAGACAGACAGACGGGTACAGACAGGCAGAGAGACAGGTTCAGAGGGACAGATAGGTACAGACAGAGAGACCGACAGGTACAGACAGACAGAGAGGTACAGAGAGACAGGTTCAGAGGGACAGACAGGTTCAGACAGACAGAGAAAGGTTCAGAGGGACAGACAGGCAGAGAGACAGGTTCAGAGGGACAGACAGGTACAGACAGACAGAGACAGGTTCAGAGGGACAGACGGGTACAAACAGGCAGAGAGACAGGTTCAGAGGGACAGACAGGTACAGACACAGACAGAGACAGGTTCAGGGGGACAGACAGAGAGACAGGTTCAGAGGGACAGACAGAGAGACAGGTTCAGAGAAACAGACAGGTACAGACACAGACAGAGACAGGTTCAGGGGGACAGACAGGTACATACAGAGAAACAGGTTCAGAGGGACAGACAGAGAGGCAGGTTCAGAGGGACAGACAGGTACAGACAGGTTCAGAGGGACAGACAGGTACAGACAAAGACACAGGTTCAGAGGGACAGACGGGTACAGACAGACAGAGACAGGTTCAGAGGGACAGACTGACAGGCAGAGAGACAGGTTCAGAGGGACGGACAGGCAGAGAGACAGGTTCAGAGGTACAGACAGGTACAGACAGAGACAGGTTCAGGGGGACAGACAGAGAGACAGGTTCAGAGGGACAGACAGGTACAGACAGAGACAGGTTCAGAGGGACAGACCGGTACAGACAGACAGAGAGACAGGTTCAAAGGGACAGACAGAGAGACAGGTTCAGAGTGACAGACAGGTACAGACAGACAGAGAGACAGGTTCAGAGGGACAGACAGAGAGACAGGTTCAGAGGGACAGACAGGTACAGACAGAGACAGGTTCAGGGGGACAGACAGAGAGACAGGTTCAGAGGTACAGACAAGTACAGACACAGACAGAGACAGGTTCAGGGGGACAGACAGAGAGACAGGTTCAGAGGAACAGACAGAGAGACAGGTTCAGAGGTACAGACAGGTACAGACACAGACAGAGACAGGTTCAGGGGGACAGACAGGTACAGAGAGAGAGATAGGTTCAGAGGGACAGACAGAGTGGCAGGTTCAGAGGGACAGACAGGTACAGACAAAGACACAGGTTCAGAGGGACAGACAGGTACACACAGACAGAGACAGGTTCAGAGGGACAGACCGGTACAGACACAGACAGAGACAGGTTCAGGGGGACAGACAGGTACAGACAGAGAGACAGGTTCAGAGGGACAGACAGAGAGGCAGGTTCAGAGGGACAGGCAGGTACAGACAAAGACACAGGTTCAGAGGGACAGACGGGTACAGACAGACAGAGACAGGTTCAGAGGGACAGACGGGTACAGACACAGACAGGTTCAGGGGGACAGACAGGTACAGACACAGACAGAGAGACAGGTTCAGAGGGACAGACAGAGAAACAGACAGGTACAGATAGACAGGTACAGACACACACAGGTACAGAGAGACAGGTTCAGCAGGACAGACAGATAGGTACAGACACAGACAGAGGTTCAGACACAGGTACAGACAGAGCGACAGACAGGTATAGACACAGACAGAGGTTCAGACACAGGTACAGACAGAGAGACAGGTTCAGGTGGACAGAGACAGGCAGGTTCAGAAGGACAGACAGATAGGTACAGACACGGATACAGACAGACAGAGAGACAGACCGGTACAAACACAGGTTCTGACAGACAGAGAGGCAGGTTCAGAGGGACAGATACAGACAGACAGGTACAGACACAGACAGGTTCAGAGAGGTACAGACAGACACAGGTACAGACACACACAGAGGGTCAGGCACAGGTACAGACAGACAGACATGTACAGACACACACAGAGGTTCAGACACAGCTACAGACAGACAGGTACAGACACACAGGTACAGATTGACACAGAGAGACAGGTACAGACAGACACACACAGGTACAGATGGACACAGACAGACAGGTTTAGAGATACAGACAGGTACAGGCAGACAGAGAGACAGGTTCAGACACAGACACGTACAGACAGACAGGTACAGACACACACAGAGGTTAACACAGAAGTTCAGACACACAGGTACAGATTGACACAGACAGACAGGTACAGACAGAGGTTCAGGCAGACAGGTACAGACACACAGGTACAGACAGACAAGTACAGATTGACACAGACAGACCGGTACAGCCACACACAGGTACAGATTGACACAGACAGACAAGTACAGACAGACACACAGGTACAGATAGACACAGAAAGACATGTACAGATACACACAGAGGTTCAGACAGAGGCACAGACAGACACAGACACACACACAGGTACAGACACACAGGTACAGATTGACACAGACAGACAGGTACAGATAGACACAGACAGACAGGTACAGACACACACAGAGGTTCAGACAGAGGTACAGACACAGACAGGTCGTGCTCACCTGTTCCACGTTGCCATGGCGACAGGTCAGTACCCTGCTGACGTTCTTGAACTCTGCATAGCGACTGACGTTAGATTTGATGAGCAGATCAATTAATGATCCACGAGAAAACATCAGCTGAATAATAATAAGAAGAACAACAACAGTCAGCTGTCCCCATGGAAACCAATCACTGTGAGCCACACGGAGCGATATGATTGGCTGTGGCGTTACCTTGGAGACCAGGTCGATGTTGAACCTGCGACCTTTGTCCAGCAGCTCGCTGTAGCTGACCTTCTTATGGCGCTGATCGTCTGGAGGCGGAGCCTCTGGCCCCTCCCCATCCTCTCCGGCAGCCTATGATTGGATGTGAAAATCTGTCAGCCACCATGACAGTAGTAAACAATCAATCAATAATAATCAATAGGTGACTCTGCCCCCCCACCTGTCCATCATCCTCTTCATCTTTGGATTCTTTCTCTTTTGAATCTGCAAGAGATTTGATGTGTGTGTTCAGTGAGGATCGATTAGTGATCCCTGAACCTGATCAATAATCAATAACACCTTCATGTGATCAGAGTCAAACCTGTGGATGGTGCAGCTTCTTCTTCTGTGGTGCTGGGAGGACTCACACTTTCCTCTTCCTCCTTCTCGTCCTCTTCCTCACTGAAAACACAGGCAGAGCTGCAGGTTATTTATCGAGATCAGATTATTGATGGGGATTAGAGGTGAGAGGAATTACCTGATGAAAGAGAACACCTGTACGTTACTAACAGAGGACGAGTCAGAGTTACACAGATAGATTAGCTCCTCCCCTTCCTCCAACAAACTGGACCAATCCTGTGACTCATCAGGCTGGGGAGACTCCTCCTCCTACACACACACACACACACACACACACACACACACACACACACACACACACACACACACACACACACACACACACACACAGTGATCAATAACTTCCTTCCCTGTGGCAGCGTTAGCTCACAGCGTTAGCTCTCTGCGCACAGCGTTAGCTCACATGTTGTTGTTGTTGTTGTTGAATCCAGTCGAGGAGGCCATTGAAGGTGAAGCTGGCCCAGTTGGCTGCGTAGTAACTCCTCCTGAAACACACACACAACAGGAAGTCCTTCACAATAAAAGTCCCTGTTGATAACGATCAATAGCGACAATGATGAAGCGATAATCAATAATGACGGCAGCAAGAGAGGCTGACCTGTCGAGGTGAAGAACTCTCTGTCCCACTCTGGAACAGGCGGCAGCCACCACCGACTCAACGAGCCCTGAAACACCATCAATATCATCAATAATCAATAATCACTGCAACTGGGATTATCAATCAATAATCTGTGACCAAACATCACTTATCTGGGATTATCAATCAATAATATGTTACCAAATATCAGTTATCTGGAATTATCAATCGTTAATCTGTTACCAAATATCAGTTATCTGGGATTATGACTTGATAATCTGTAACCAAACACCAGTTATATGGGATTATTAGTTTATAATATGTTACTAAACACCAGTTATCTGGGATTATCAACTGATAATATATATCAGTGATCTGTAAACAGTAAAATAATCCATATATCAATAACTACATAAAAGGAGAAACAACTTAAAAACCTACAATTAGCATGATGTTAATCACGTGACCGCAGCTCGCGCTGGTCTGTCAGCACCGCGGGCTAACGTTAACATCATTTTGTTATCGAGGCGTTCGCAGCAGCCGAGTGCTAGCTGCTAGCCGCTGTCTTTAAAAACGAACGGGCCGTTAGCCACTAGCTAACTCACACTGTGTCCCAGGGTTTGGACCACTTTCAGCAGCGGTTCTGACGCGTTCTGGACATAGCCGCTGTCACACCGAACACAGACCGTTTACACAAACAAGACCCGGGTAAAAAAAACACGGGAAACAGGAGCGAGGAGCTCGTTTACCTGTGCCCAGAATGACGACGTCAAATTCACACGGAAGATCCTCGGCTGCCATGTTGTTAGCAGGGAAACAAGGTCACGTGACACGGATGTGGGAGGAAGTCGTCATCAGTGACGCAATCGAATCAGGAAGCAAGTTTAATTTACGATTTAAAGGTGAAGTGAAAAATTAAGAAACTTCTAAGCAACCATAGGCCTATTACACTTTTAAATACAGATTACAAGATTTTTACAAAAGTCCTGGCAACAAGATTAAAAACAGGCATCTCTGAAATAGTTAGCCCAACACAATCAGGATTTCTTAAAGGAAGGTTGGTCCATAATAACATCCGCTTGGTTCTGGATCTTATTGACTATAATCACCTAATTAAGGACGATGGTTTTATGTTGTTTCTGGACTTCCGCAAAGCTTTTGATTCTATTGAACATGCTTTTATTATTAACACATTTAAATAATTTGGGTTTGGTAACACATTTCTTGACATGATTGCAATGTTGCAATGACTACATTAACCAGTCCCTCTCTGCAGGTCTCATCTGTCCCTCTTTCTCCCCTCTCGGCGCTGGATTCTTCTTCGTCCAGAAGAAGGACGGCTCTCTGCGGCCCTGCATCGACTACCGGGGTCTCAATGATATCACTGTGAAGAACCGTTACGCTTTACCCCTGCTGGATGCAGCGTTCAGTCCCCTCAGTAAAGCACGGATCTTCTCAAAATTGGATTTAAGGAACGCCTATCACCTCGTCCGGATCCGTGAAGGAGACGAATGGAGGACGGCGTTCAACACACGTGGGCCACTTCGAGTACCTTGTGATACCTTTCGGCCTGACTAACGCCCCCGCCGCCTTCCAGCACTTGGTAAACGACATTTTGCAAGACATGCTGGACAAGTTCCTCTTCGTCTATCTAGATGACATTCTGATTTTTTCCGAGACTAAAGAGGAACATGTCCAGCATGTCCGCCTGGTACTCCAACGGCTGTTGGAGGATAGACTTTTTGTTAATGCCGAGAAGTGTGCTTTCCACGCTAACTCTGTCCCTTTTCTAGGGTTTGTGGTGGAACAGGGTCGTCTCTCCCCCGACCCTTCTAAAATAGCTGCGGTGAAAGAATGGCCAACCCCCACTACCCGGAAGCAATTACAACGCTTCCTTGGGTTTGCTAACTTTTACCGCCGATTCATCAAGAACTACAGTCGCATTGCTGATACCTTAACAAAACTTACATCTCCCAAACAGACTTTTCTCTGGTCCGAGGCTCCCGAAGCAGCGTTCCAACGGCTGAAGGAGATGTTCACCTCGGCCCCTATCCTGCTTCACCCCAACCCGGAACTACAATTCGTCGTCGAGGTAGACGCGTCCGACACTGGAGTGGGGGCGGTTCTCTCCCAACGGGACCCCAGCGACCAGAAGCTTCACCCCTGCGTTTTCTTATGCCGCCGACGTGGAACTACGACGTAGGGAACAAGGAGCTTCTGGCCGTTGTCCTCGCTCTCCAGGAATGGAGACACTGGTTGGAGGGAACCGCCCAACCCTTCATGGTATGGACAGATCATAAGAACCTGGCATATCTTCAAGACGCCAAAAGACTAAATTCCCGACAAACAAGATGGGCCCTCTTCTTGGGCCGTTTCAGTTTCAACCTGACTCCGTCTGTGCCCGAGGTAAATCATCTAACAGTCCACCTGCCGGACTCCTGAACCCTCTCTCCATCCTTCATCGCCCATGGTCCCACATCGCCGTCGATTTCGTCACTGGTCTCCCTCCTTCCGATGGCAACACCACAGTCCTCACAGTGGTCAACAGATTTTCCAAGGCCGTAAACTACATCCCACTTCCCAAACTGCCCTCCTCCACAGAGACTGATGACCTATTGGTGCAACATGTTTTCGCCTCCATGGTTTCCCGGCAGACATCGTTTTCGATCGTGGACCTCAATTCTCATCACAGGTATGGTTCGGGCTTGGGGGCGTCGACAAGCCTTTCTTTTGGTTACCACCCACAGTCCAACGGCCAAACGGAGAGATCTAACCAGACCATGGAGGTCGCTCTCCACTGCGTCACCGCCCGCCATCCAGCCAATTGGAGCTCCTTCCTCCCGTGGAGCGAATACGCCCACAACTCCCTTGCTTCTGCCTCCACCGGCGTCTCCCTTTTTATGGCCTCCCTGGGTTACCAACCTCCCTTATTCAACTTCCAGGAAGAGGAAGTGGTAGTGCCCTCCGTCCAGGCTAACCTCCAGCGATGCCAGGCAGTTTGGCAACAGGTACGAACATCTTTGTTAAAAGCATCTCGAATGTCTCAAAAACAGTCAAACCGTCACAGAACCCGGCACCCGACTACCAACCAGGCCAACAGGTTTGGTTGTCCACCAAGGACCTTCCCCTCCAGGTGGAGTCTCGGAAGAAAAAAGAAGAGTCCAAAAACCGTGGAAAAACTCTTATTCCTCAATAAAAACCTCTGAATTCCCATCCCCAAATGTCATGACGTCTATGTTACACAAGCACTGCCCACCTTCCCTGCACATATTCTATACTATTTCAAAACCGGACCGGGCTAACTTTTGCTGCTCCGGACCGGGCTAACTTTGCCTGCTCCGGACCGGGCTAACTTAGCCTGCTCCAGACCGGGCTAGCTTAGCCTGCTCTGGACCGGGCTTATGAAAACAATAGGCTTATTATGATTCCATAGAATTTAGTGTTGTAGAATTCAGAGGCACACTCCTGTTCACAAGGGGGCGCTAGTGCACGTTGAAAGCTGTTTGACAACCGCCATCAAGCAAGAAGAAGAGGAGATTTTTTATTTTTATTTAAATAGATAAATACATTAATTAATTAATTGATTATTTATTTGTTTATTTATTATTCTTATTATTATCATGATTGTACTTATTTATTTATTATCTATTTTCTCCTTACAAAAATGAGATCCAGTCCCTTTACACACTCCTGTACAGTAGGTGGCGGTATACGCAAACAAAAGCTGTAACCCGCCATTAATAAGAAAGAAGAAGAAGAGGAGAAGAATATTGGTCATCGCTGTGTTGTTGTGTCAAAGAGTGTTTGAGAAGAAAAGGAAGAAAAAAAATAAAGAAAAGCCCTCGTTTGTGGATCAGATGCCCGAATTTGACGTCACAGCCTCGAAGGTAACTTTCTGTTCTGTTGTCAAAATAATGTGACCATGTTAAACCTGTTCCAGGTCAAGGTCCGGGTCCGGGTCCGGGTCCACTGAGTCCGTCTGAACAAACTCTGCTCGTGGTTAAAAACAACAACAAAAACAACAACAACCCGCTTCGTGACTCTCTCCGTCTTATTTCCGCGTTTATTGACTGAAGCCTACGTTAGCTCGCATGCTAACAACACCGCGACACTGATTTACGGCAAACATGTGACCAAAGCGGAAGAGAAGAGAAAGAAAGTGCGCATCACGAAAAAGAAGTGGAGCCGCGTCGAGATCGATCCCGATCGATAACATATATCAGTGACGTTAGTGATCACAGAGAGAGATGAACTGCGCAGGCGCAGACCTGAGGATTAACTTCAGTCCTGGGAGCGTGCGACTGGTCCAGGTAAACACCGGCTAACGGCTAACACAACAACAGCTCCTGGAAAATCCTGGAAAGTTTGTGAAAATACTCCGATTATGTGTGTGTGTGTGTGTGTGTGTGTGTGTGTGTGTGTGTGTGTGTGTGTGTGTGTGAGTGTGTGTGTGTGTGTGTGTGTGTGTTGATGTCGTACTGATGTAGTTGTGTGTGTAGTTGTGTGTGTATGTGTGTGTCAATGTCGTACTGATGTAGTTGCGTGTGTGTGTTGATGTCGTACTGATGTATTTGCGTGTGTGTTCCAGGAGGAGGCGCTGGTTCCAGGTCTCAGGGTCCTGGTTACCGGGGCGACGGGACTTTTGGGTCGCGCGGTCTACAGAGAGTTCCAGAACAACGGCTGGTTGGTGATCGGGATTGGCTACAGGAGAGCGAGGCCCCGCCTCCTCCGCTGTGACCTCACTGACGAGGACGCTGTCCGAGGAATCCTGCACGAGTACAAGGTGCTAACGTGTTTTTAAGTCTGGTTTAGTCAGACTAACGTGTTTTTAAGTCTGCTTTAGTCAGACTAACATGTTTTTAAGTCTGGTTTAGTCAGACTAACATGTTTTTTAGTCTGGTTTAGTCAGACTAACGTGTTTTTAAGTCTGGTTTAGTCGGACTTACGTGTTTTTAAGTCTGTTTAAGTCGGACTTAGGGCCAATTCCAATTCCTCTTAACCCTCAAGCTCAACCCTTAATCTTAACTGGCCCTCAAAACTAAGTGTTGAGGGTTATTTTGTCACTTAGAAATGGGACACCCCTTAAATGCAGATACGTCTTCAGACTGTAGGGGGCAGAATAACGCGAAAGCTGCGTCCAGTCTGTCAACTCCAAAGAAGAAGAACACATTTACGTCAGGATTATTTATTACGATCCGTTTGTCAGTCAAGTTATTAGGTTGTCGGTTAGTTATAAGATGATACTCATACAAATACCACAACCACGGACATATTCAGCTGACAGTTACCACACACCACGGCTTATTGAAAAGTAAACGATAGCAAAAGATCGCGTGTGCGCACCGGCCCAGCTATTGACTAAAGATTGTAAAATAAAAATAAATGTTACGCAACAATGACGTCAGTAATCCATAATATGGGCCTTTACTAAGATAATACAATGGTTTTCATCATTTTTATATCTCTATTAACAAAGAAAATACTTCATTTGTAGCGCACTCGTTTCGCTGCTTTTGACACCATCTTTCTTATGAGAAAACACGCAATGCATTCTGGGTAGCCCTTGCTCCCAAGGGTAGTCTCGGAAAATCTCAATATTGAGGGCGATACAGCCCTTAAACTTGGCCTCAACTTAATTTTTCTGAGAATCGGGACAGCACTTGGACTAGAGGGAGCGCATTTTTGAGATTGAGGGTTAAGATTGAGGATTAAGCAAGGAATTGGAATTCACCCTTAGATGTTTTTAAGTCTGGTTTAGTTGGACTAAGATATTTTTAAGTCTGGTTTTAGTCGGACTAAGATGTTTTAAAATCTGGTTTTGTCAGACTAACATGTTTTTAGTCTGGTTTAGTCGGACTAACATGTTTTAAAGTCTGGTTTAGTCGGACTTGCGTGTTTTAAAGTCTGGTTTAGTCGGACTAACGTGTTGACGTGTTTTAATGGTAAACGTACTGACTGTTGTTGCAGCCTGACGTCATCGTCCACTGTGCAGCCGAGCGGCGTCCGGATGTCGTGGAGCGACACACCGAAGCCGCCATTAACCTCAACGTGCACGCCACGAGCACACTTGCCAAGGAGGCGGGTAAGTGGACATGTGACATCACACAACCTCACCTTAACTCATTCCACACGCGTCTGTCGTGCAGTCAGACGTGAGTATAACGTGTGTGTGTGTGTGTGTGTGTGTGCGTGCAGCGGCGTGCGGCGCCTTCCTCCTCTACATCAGCTCTGATTACGTGTTCGACGGCAGAAATCCTCCGTACGGAGAAGACGACAGTCCACATCCTCTCAACGTCTACGGACGCAGTAAACTGGAGGGAGAGAGAGAGACACTGAGACACTGTCCAGGTACCCGTCTGTCTGTCTGTCTGAGTCACTGTCTGTCTGTCTGTGCGCCTGTCTGTCTCTCTGAGCTGTGCACTTGTCTGTCTATCAGGCGCGGTGGTGCTGCGGGTGCCCGTCTTGTACGGCGAGGTGGAGTCGGTGACGGAAAGCGCCGTCACGTCTCTGTGGCTCAAAGTCCAGGACGTGAGTGAGACCTGGACTCTTGACCACTGTCAACAGAGGTTCCCCACGGACACCAGGGACGTCGCTGCTGTCTGCAGGAGGCTGTGTGAGAGAGTGAGACAGGTCAGTGACTGAGAGAGAGAGAGAGAGAGAGAGAGAGAGAGAGAGAGTTCAATGACTGAGAGAGACACTGGTCAGTGACTGAGAGAGAGAGTGAGACAGGTCAGTCACTGACGGAGAGAGTGAGAGACAGGTCAGTGACTGACTGAGAGAGTGAGACAGGTCAGTGACTGACTGAGAGAGTGAGAGACAGGTGAGTGACTGACAGAGAGAGTGAGACAAGTCAGTGACTGACAGAGAGAGAGAGTGAGACAGGTCAGTGACTGACTGAGAGAGAGAGAGAGAGAGAGAGAGAGAGAGTTCAATGACTGAGAGAGACACTGGTCAGTGACTGAGAGAGAGAGTGAGACAGGTCAGTCACTGACGGAGAGAGTGAGAGACAGGTCAGTGACTGACTGAGAGAGTGAGACAGGTCAGTGACTGACTGAGAGAGTGAGAGACAGGTGAGTGACTGACAGAGAGAGTGAGACAAGTCAGTGACTGACAGAGAGAGAGAGTGAGACAGGTCAGTGACTGACTGAGAGAGAGTGAGAGAGACAAGTCAGTGACTGAGAGAGGGAGAGACAGGTCAGTGACTAAGAGAGGGAGACAGGTCAGTGGCAGAGAGAGTGAGACAGGTCAGTGACTGAGAGAGAGTGAGACAGGTTAGTGACTGACAGAGAGAGAGTGAGACAGGTCAGCGACTGACTGAGAGAGTGAGACAGGTCTTTAGAGAGACAGGTCAGTGACTGAGAGAGAGAGTGAGAGGTCAGTGACAGAGAGAGAGGTAACTGACTGACAGAGAGAGACAGTTAACTGACTGAGAGATAGACAGGTAACTGAATGACTGAGACAGACAGACAGGTAACTGACTGACTGACAAACAGACAGACAGGTAACTGACTGACTGAGAGAGACAGACAGGTAACTGATTGACAGAGAGGCAGACAAGTAACTGACTGACAGAGAGACAGGTAACTGACTGAGAGAGACAGACCAGTAACTGACTGAGAGAGAGAGACCAGTAACTGACTGACTGACAAACAGACAGACAAGTAACTGACTGACTGAGAGAGAGAGAGAGAGAGAGAGACACAGGTAACTGACTGACTGAGAGAGAGAGACAAGTAACTGACTGACAAACAGACAGACAAGTAAATGACTGAGAGAGAGAGACAGGTAACGACTGACTGAGAGAGACAGACAGGTAACTGATTGACAGAGAGGCAGACAAGTAACTGACTGAGAGAGAGACAGGTAACTGACTGAGAGAGAGAGAGACAGGTAACTGACTGACTGAGAGAGAGAGACAAGTAACTGACTGACAAACAGACAGACAAGTAACTGACTGAGAGAGAGAGACAGGTAACTGACTGACTGAGAGAGACAGGTAACTGACTGACAAACAGACAGACAAGTAACTGAATGACAAACAGACAGACAGGTAACTGACTGACAAACAGACAGACAAGTAACTGACTGACTGAGAGAGAGAGAGACAGGTAACTGACTGAGAGAGAGAGACAGGTAACTGACTGACTGAGAGAGAGAGACAAGTAACTGACTGACAAACAGACAGACAAGTAACTGACTGAGAGAGAGAGACAGGTAACTGACTGACTGAGAGAGAGAGACAGGTAACTGACTGACAAACAGACAGACAAGTAACTGACTGACAAACAGACAGACAGGTAACTGACTGACAAACAGACAGACAGGTAACCTGTTTCTCTGCCTCCCTGTGTCTCACCTGTCTGTCTTTCAGGACCCGTCTATCTGCGGAATCTTTCACTTCTCGGCCAATGAGCAGATGACCAAATATGAGATGGGAGTGGCCATCGCTGAAGCCTTCAAGCTGTCGTCCAATCACCTCGTTCCTGTAAATACAAAAGTTCTTCATCTGTGTCTGTGTCTCTGTCTGTCTGTATGTGTCTCAATGTGTCTGTGTCTCACTGTCTGTCTGTCTGTGCCTCAGCTGACTGTCTCTCTCTCTGTCTGTACCTCAGCTGACTGTCTCTCTTTCTCTCTCTGTCTGTGCCTCAGCTGACTGTCTCTCTCTCTGTCTGTGCCTCAGCTGACTGTCTCTCTCTCTCTCTCTCTGTCTGTGCCTCAGCTGACTGTCCCTCTCTCTGTCTGTGCCTCAGCTGACTGTCTCTCTCTCTCTGTCTGTGCCTGTCTGTGCCTCAGCTGACTGTCTCTCTCTCTGTCTGTGCCTCAGCTGACTGTCTCTCTCTGTCTGTGCCTCAGCTGACTGTCTCTCTCTCTGGCTGTGCCTGTCTGTGCCTAAGCTGACTGTCTCTCTCTCTGTCTGTGCCTGTCTGTTCCTCAGCTGACTGTCTCTCTCTCTGGCTGTGCCTGTCTGTGCCTCAGCTGACTGTCTCTCTGTCTGTCTGTGCCTGTCTGTGCCTCAGCTGACTGTCTCTCTCTCTGTCTGTGCCTCAGCTGACTGTCTCTCTCTCTCTGTCTGTGCCTGTCTGTGCCTCAGCTGACTGTCTCTCTCTCTGTCTGTGCCTCAGCTGACTGTCTCTCTCTCTGTCTGTGCCTGTCTGTTCCTCAGCTGACTGTCTCTCACTCTGGCTGTGCCTGTCTGCCTCAGCTGACTGTCTCTCTCTCTGTCTTTGCCTCAGCTGACTGTCTCTCTCTCTGTCTGTGCCTCAGCTGACTGTCTCTCTCTCTGTCTGTGCCTCAGCTGACTGAACAGCCTGCAGCAGCAGCAGCTCTTCGTCCGATCAACAGTCATCTGAACTGCTCTCGTCTGGAGCTGCTGAACCTGAGCGTCTCCACGCGACCTTTCACCTCCGCCATCGTCCACTGTCTGTGGCCCTTTACAGACGACAAGCGCTGGAGACAGACAGTTTTCCACTGACAGACAGACAGCTACAGACAGGCAGACAGGTTCATGATACACAATCATGTGTTCAGTTATTGTTGATGTTTGTGAACAGAAAATAAACTCAAACAGAAATAAATGTGTGTGTGTGTGTGTGTACCCTGAGGCGTCACAGCGGTGACTAGTGGAAAAAGAGTGTAAAACAAACAAATCAATATTTGTTTCATGGTTAAAAACCTTTATTATTTTGATCAAAATCTTCACTTTTTTCTTTGATCTTTTTTAATTATTATACTTTGATGTTTGTTGAATTCTCACTGAAAGTTCCCGGTGCGTCCAGCAGGGGGCTGTGGTCAACATCCGCTACTGCAGACGCCGCAAACTAGAAGAAGAAGAAGAAGAGGAGCGTGCGCATGCGCAGTGTGCACTCTGAGCTCAGAGCAGAAGATGGCGGCCCCCGTGGACCTGGAGCTGAAGAAGGTAACGTGTTTTTCTTTCTGCGTGGATGAACCCGTGGCGGGAAAACCCACAGCTGTTTATCAGTGTGGCGCGCGGGCATGTGACTGACGAACGCGCGGTCGTTGAGCGGGATCACGTGAACGAGCCGCTGTTTTTTTTTTTACCTGATTACAATTCATCTAAAAGAACGTGACAAAGAAAAGAGGCGGGGCTTTCCTCTGACACGTCACACACGTGATGAATTAATGACGTTAATGTGCAGATTTATATCGATAAACGTGCTCCACCTGCTGGTTGTTTAAGCCCCGCCCTCTGGCCTTCATTCACGCGCCCCACGTTACTTCCGTTCTGACGTCATGACTTATGGTTTTTTGACCAAGTTTCAGATTTGTCGATCAACACTCGATCGATATTATCGGAGCCTCTCCTCTGATGACTCAGCATTTTATTTCACCGTTACCCATGAGTCAGCATTTCTTTCATTCACAGTGGTTAAACGATTATTGTTTAAGCATTTATATTATAGCTGTGAATGCTGACTCAGCATTCACAACTATTGTTTAAGCATTGTTTTGGTTTTGTTTGCCAGAAATGATGACTCAGTATTTATTACTATTGTTTCAGCATTCTATTTTTTGCTGGAAATGCTGACTCAGCATTTACAACTATTGTTGAAAGATTTTAGTTTTGCCAGGAATGATGACTCAGCATTTAGTACTATTGTTTAAGCGTTGTTGTTGTTGTTTTACCGTAAATGATGACTCGGCATTTACTACTATTGTTTCATCGTTTTTTTGTTTGTTTTTTTACCATAAATGATGACTCAGCATTTAGTACTAAGCATCTTATTTTTGCTGGAAATGCTGACTCAACATTTACAACTATTGTTGAAAGATTTTAGTTTTGCCAGGAATGAAGACTCGGCATTTAGTACCATTGTTTAAGTGTTGTTGTTTTTACCGTAAATGATGACTCTGCATTTAGTAATATTGTTTAAGCATCGTTTGTTTTTGTTTTTGCAGTAAATGATGACTCAGCATTTATTACTATTGCTTAAGCATTAAAAAAAACTGTAAATGGTGACATGGCATTTCGTACTATTGTTCCAGCATTTTACTTTTGTCGGGAATGATGACTCAGCATTTCATACTATTGTTTCAGCATTTTATTTTTGCTGTAAATGATGATCCAGCATTTAGTACTATTGCTTAAGCATTAAAAAAAACTGTAAATGATGACTTGGCGTTTCGTACTATTGTTTCAGCATTTTACTTTTGCTATAAATGATGACTCTGCATTTCGTACTATTGTTTAAAGATGTTACTTTTGTCGGGAATGATGACTCGGCATTTCGTACTATTGTTTCAGCTTTTTATTTTTGCCGGGAATGATGACTCAGCATTTAGTACTATTGTTTAAGCGGGACTGAATTGTAAGTCGGGAGTGCCGAGTCATCGTTTTCAGATACTGGTCTTGGTTTCTGTGCTCAGAGTGACACCTCCTGTCTCTCAGGCGTTCTCGGAGCTGCAGGTGAAGATGATTGACACGCAGCAGAAGGCCAAACTCGCCGACCTGCAGATCGATCAGCTGACCCGCCTCCACAAGCACGCCAAGCTGACGAACGCAGAGATCGCGTCGCTGCCCGACAACACGCGACTCTACGAGGGCGTGGGACGCATGTGAGTCTCCACGGCGACAGGAAGTGAGACAGGAAGTGACAGGAAGTGTGACGCCGTGTGTGTGTGTGTGTTTCAGGTTCATCCTGCAGTCGAAGAAGGAGATCAACAACCAGCTGACGGACAAACAGAAAACAGCCAACGAGAAGATCAAAGAGCTGGAGGTAAAACACGGATTCATCTTTGTTACTTTGTTGCTGAGTTTGATCATCTATACTCACACTGTGTGTGTGTGTGTGTTTTACAGCAGAAGAAGCTGTACCTCGAACGCAGCGTCAAAGACGCCGAGGACAACATCAGAGAGATGCTTCTGTCCAGGAGAGCTCACTGATCACTCATCGATCACCACCGATCAATAACATGTGTCTTTGTCTGTCTGTTTGTTCCTAATAAAGTTTCCCAAACGTCAAGAGTCTCCATTTGTTCAACGACCAATAACTGACAGAGGATTCACAACATCAGGAAACATCCTTTATTCAACACACGGAGCTGTGATGTCACGGCGGCGATGGCGCAGTCGTCACGGCGGCGATGACGCGGCCATCACGGTGGCGATGGCGTGGTCGTCATCTGTTGTTGTTGTTGTTCTGGACGAAGTTGACGGAGTACGAGCCCGTGTTCTGGTCCTGGTTCACCTGGAAGTTGTTGGTGGAAAGTCCAAACGGCCTCAGGATCATGTTGCCCAGGTCCTTGAGTTTACCTGAGGGGGGCATTGCAGTTCAACTACCACTGTGATTGGTCACAGGTGATGACATCATCATCATCATCATCATCATCATGGTTGTTAATACTCACTCATCATCTCCTCCTTCAGCTTCTCATTTCGGTCCTGGATCTGCTGAGGTAACCTCTGAGAGTGAGACAGGTCACAGAGAGAGTGAGAACGGTCAGTAAGAGTTAGACAGGTCACAGAGAGTGAGATGGGTCAGTAGGAGTTAGACAGGTCACAGAGAGAGAGAGACAGGTCACAGAGAGAGAGAGACGGGTCACAGAGAGTGAGACAGGTCAGTAAGAGACAGGCCACAGAGAGAGAGAGAGACAGGTCACAGAGAGAGTGAGACAGGTCACAGAGAGAGAGACAGGTCAGTGAGAGTAAGACAGGTCACAGAGAGAGAGTGAGAGAGCGAGACAGGTCACAGAAAGACAGACCACACACACAGAGAGAGAGACAGGTGAACTGAGCACACAAAGTGAGACAGGTGAACTAAGCACACAGAGAGTGAGACAGGTGAACTGAGCACACACAGAGAGTGAGACGGGTGAACTGAGCACACAGAGAGTGAGACAGGTGATAGAGAGCGAGACAGGTGAACTGAGCACACACAGAGAGTGAGACAGGTGAACTGACCACACAGGCTCCTGTCGCACTGCTGTTGTCCGGCTCCAGGTCCAGAACCTTCTTGTAGTCATCCAGAGCCTCGTCCAGTTTTTCCGTCTGTTCGTAAAGCTCCGCCCTCCTGAGCAGCGCCCGCACGTAGTCTGGATTCAGCGCTATCGCTACAGTAACCATTGGTAATCAATAAGTGATCAGTGACCACACTGAGAGTGAGACAGGTCAGGTGATGACATCACTCACCTCTGGAACAGTCCGAGATCGCCCGCTCCTTCTCGTCCTGTCGGAGACACACACACACCGTTAGCGTCCGGCTAGCTCCCGGTGCTAGCGTGTTTGTTAGCGCGTGGTTACCATGTGAGCGCGTGCTGCGGCGCGGTTAGAGAAGAGGATGGAGCGTTGTTCGCTGAAGCTCAGCGGACACAGACGCAGGGCCTGAGAGTACGTCTGCTCTGCCGACGCCCACTCTGACGGAACAAAGACACGTCACGGACCAGGTCAGTCTGGACTGAACCGTACTAAACTGAACTGGACTCACCTGCAGATTTAAACTGTCTGTTTCCTGTTTCCTTCAGAGTCAAACTCTGCTGACGTCGACTCTGAAACACATGAAGGTCACAGCAGTTAGAGACCCTGACCTTTAACCCTGACCTTTGACCTTTAACTCTGATCTTTGACCCTGACCTTCAGACCAGGTCTTAAGCCTGAAACAGGACCTCCACAAAGACAAAAAATACAAAACGAAAACAGGAAGTTAACTGACTCTCCACCATCGTTACCTCCTTCTCCTCGTCTGTCAGCTCCTTCTCCACCTCCCTCAGGTAATCGTCGTCAAACTCCTCCTCCTGCCGCATCTCTGAGTCCAGGTCCTCCTCCTCCTCCTGCAGCCTGTCGCTCTGCTGCTCCTCCTGCAGCCTGTCGCTCTGCTGCTCCTCCTGCAGCCTGTCGCTCTGCTGCTCCTCCTGCAGCCTGTCGCTCTGCTTCTCCTCCTGCAGCCTGTCGCTCTGCTCCTCCTCCTGCAGCCTGTGGCTCTGCTCCTCCTCCTCCTCCTGCAGCCTGTCGCTCTGCTCCTCCTCCTGCAGCCTGTCGCTCTGCTCCTCCTTCTTCTTCTGTAACTTGTATTTCTGCTCCTCCTCCTCCTGCAGCCTGTCTCTCTGCTCCTGCTCCTCCTTCAGTAACTTGTCTCTCTGCTCCTCCTGGTGTCCTCCTCTAGGCTCCTCCCCTCTGTCTGTCAGTGTCTCTGGTCTAATGTAGCCGTGCTGAAGCTCCGCCTTTTTACAGTGTGCAGGCTCCAGAGTCTCCTCACAGTCGTAGAAGTTGTCCTGCTCCTCCTCCTGCTCCTCCTCCTCCTGTCTGCTTTGTCTCTGCTCTCTGTTCATCTTGAAAATCTGTAACAAAATAAAATCGACTCAAACGCAAATATTTCCTCAAAAATAAAGTGAAGACGCTGAGTCGTCTCATTACGCTCTCCCACACCAAAGTCCATAGAGTAAACCAGTGATTTTAACATCACAGCACACAGGAGTTCACAGGAGTTGTTGATCCACTGCTGCCTCCATCACTAACTTACAATGACTGATTTTGCATAATTCGGCTTTTAGAATATTTAATTTAGACTTTCATTAGTGACACAAAGTAACCACACGAGGCAGCAGAGGACCAGCAGCTCCTGTGTCCCTGTGAGCTAAAATCACTGAGTTAGTTTCTCTATGAGGTTTGGTGTGACACACACACACACACACACACACACACACACACACACACACACACACACACACACACACACACACACACACACACACACACACACACACACACACACACACACACACACACACACACACACACACACACACACACACACACACACACACACAGTAAATCAGCTGTTTCAGTTCTGAACGCAGCTAACAGCTTACACACAGCTAGCTAACAGTTACTTACGGTGCCCTCACGTGCACGCGCTGTTCGTAGGCGATAACGTCACGTGTCCGCGAACAGTCGTAACGTGTCGGACGAATAAAATGCGACAAAGAGCGACAGTTACGCGCTCACCTGCTAACTCCTGTTAGCCTGTCGAGCACTGGCCGACGATCGCTCTGACGTCACTTCCTGAAAGTCTTTCTTCTTCTTCCTGGTACGATGGTCCTCCAGACCGAGGGGTGGCGTGACCATAGACATATAAGAGTAGACGCTGCATTGGCTGCTGGGGCGCAAGAAATGCGGCCGCCATCTTGGACCGGTCGTTCTACTATTAGTTGAGCAGCGGAAGCAATACGATACCAGAACATTGTGCAGCATATTCCTGCGTTAATACACTTTGTTTGAAGACCCTGTTTGAAAACAGGGCTCGAGGGATTACTTTTCACAAGTAGGATTGAACATTACCCAGAACAGGTGATTAATTGAACCTAAAACTGATTTTGTCAGTTGTTTATTACTGTTCCATCCAGTGTCTCTGGTGTGGGCTGCAGTTAACGATTCAGCCTCCAGAGGCATCTGTTCTGCTTGTTAATAAACTGTGTTCTCTCTCTGTCTCCCTCTCTTTCTCTTTCTCCCTCTCTCTTTCTCTCTTTTTTTCAATATGCTTTATTGCCATGAATGTAACAGAGACCGTGTTGCCAAAGTGTTAAGTAATATTGAAATTCCGTAAATTTTAAAGGAAAAGGGAAAGATATCATTTGTAAAATCAAGAACATAGTGGAAAAACAATAAATACTTGATCTCTGTGTGTGTGTGTGTGTGTGTGTGTGTTGATACGATAAATAAATATTTAAAACAAAACAATTAAAAAGTAAATACTGAGTCGTGTTTCCATGGTTCCGATTTAGCTTCAGTGTTCCCACATATGTTGAACAATAAAACATTTTTTGCACTATTTACTGTTCATTTTATGTTCTGTATATTTTTTCCATTCCATTTTTTCGTCTGGTATTTTTATAAGTATTAGTATAAGTATATACTAATAAGTATTAGCATGATTACTTTTACCCTTTGGTTAAAACACAATTATTAACAATACCGGACGCAAGCTTTTATTTTGAAATTATAAAATAAGCTGCAGCTCGTTGGCACGAGACGAGAGGCTCCAGACTGCAGCCACACTTTGGCCTTTACTGAGGCATATCCAGACAGGTTAAAGTGTGGAGCATACATCTCATGCTGAACAATACATTTTATACAATTTACCAGTGTCATGAATTAAAAATATATAATATAAAGATTTATAAAAGCCTGTGTCCATGTCTCGAGGTGTCCTGTGGACACTTTTACACGTGTCTCTTTTACTATTGTGGTCAATGGGAAAATTGCTTTTTGGGCTCAATGGGATTTTTTGTTGCAGTACCCACAGTGGCCACCATGCAAAAATTGTCTTCAAGGCAGAGGGGGCGGAGCTCTATCCAGTTCATATTATACATCCATGGGAATACGGAAGTAAGTGAGCCCGTCCAAGCACTTCCGGAGCTCTACGTGTATACCTTTTTCAACTGTTTACACATTAAACACACTATTTAGATTAATATTAACTGTTTTACATTAGTTTCACTTTCCTAATTTCTTCATTTTCACATATCTCCGTGCCCCTACACCCTGGGGCTCCACAGCGGGAAAAACGACCACCACCTACCTGCCTCCCTGGAGCCCCAGAGCGGATACCAGGGTGTTGTTGTTGTAGGAATAGCATGCTTTTACCCTGGACATTTAAGTGATTATTTATGTGTTTTTATGGTTTGTTTGCCTCCATTTACCTTTAGTTTTTGCTGCTTTTGTCCACCAAACAGTGCAAAAGTGACGTCACTGCAGCCAGAACTGTAGCCCGGGTTTGGACCTGAAGGAGGATTCATCAGCGGTAGGAATGATTATGTACAGATTATTTCTTCATCATGGCCAAATAGTAAATGTGCTCTGCTGCTTTGAGAGTTGTCCTGACCACTAGAGGGCAGACTAACATTTGGCTGACAAAGAATCAAAGTCAGACACAGAAACTGGAACACAGTGGAAGTCAAACATTTAATCAACGTACAATGTGTATATATATACATCTGTATGTATATGCACAGTTTATACAGTACGTGTAGTGACGTATACCCTGCACACCAGTGGACCTAGGACTGACTGAGGGCCAAAGGTCGTGTGGTCTGAGCCAGGCGTGGACTGGCCATAATTTAATTTAAAAAGTTATTCGCACTGGGCACGTTAACGCCGCTATAACGCATGGTGTTTCCATGACGACTGACCTGGAGAAAGATGCGCTTTTTTACCAGTTAGCTCCTTTAGCTGCGCTAGCTCCTTTAGCGTCGTTATCGTGCAGCGAACCTGTGTACTGCGTATGTGTGCCTCTGTTTATTAAAGTTTAGCTTTACTTTAGAGACTCATTTTAACCATCGTGAGTCACGTAAACATGACGTCACGCACACCTTTTTCCGGTCAGGCGTCATGGAAACACGCCATGCGCTAACGTTAGCGTCGCATAGTGCCCAGAACAAGCTATTATCAATCATTTTTTAATCGACCGCGCCCGTCTTACAGTTATTATTATCATGTAGAATTCGTCAAACATTTAGGGTTAGCTTCTTAAATGTGAATATTGTCTGGTTTCTTTGCTCCATCTGAAAAAAAATCATTAAAACTGAAAAGACATTTGGGAACATCATGATTTCCAGGTTTGATAAACACTGATCAACATTTTATCTTCATTTTATGGACAAAAAAATATTAGATTAATCAAGAAAATAATTGACAGATTGATTCTAAAAAAAAACGTATATGTCATTAAACACTGAAAAGACATCTCTAGCTGATTTCCTTTCACTTCAAGATGGACACTGAGGCACTGAGGCCAAGATGAAAGTGTCTGTGAGTCGTGAAAGAGCATTTACATTTTTAACGTGGTTAAACTCTCGTCCGTGTAGGCTGCTGCTGCTGCTGCTGCACTTTATTGACATGTTTGAAACAACACCATGTGCACATGTATCCTCTGGTATGTCATGTGTCATTCGTATAGTAGAAATAATCATGCTGGGCCGCCATGGCCAAAGATGCCGGGGCCATATTTTGGTCCCAGTCCAGTCCTGGTCTGAGCGATCCAGGAAGTGAAGGCGGAGACTCGGGCGTAGACTCCAGGTCTCTGAGGGAGACCACAGCCAATCCCAAAGGAGGTCACACCTGTGAAGAACCAATCACAGCACTGCATTTCTTCAAACCTCAGCTGCATCACAGTGTAGACATCAGGCACTGTAGCTTAGCTATTTTGTCTTTGAGCCGACTAGTCTGACTGTACCGTGACTATATTTTTCTATGGGCTGGCTGTAGTCTGACTGTCGTCTGACTGTAGCTTAGCTATTTTGTCTTTGAGTCGACTGTAGTCTGACTGTGGGCTGACTGTAGGATGATTGTAGTCTGACTGGGCTAACTGTGGAATGACTGTAGTCTGACTGCAGCTTAGCTATTTTGTCTTTGAGCGGACTGTAGTCTGACTGTAGTCTCACTGACTGTAGGCTGTGGTCTGACTGTGAGCTGGCTGTAGTCTGACTGTAGGCTGACTGTAGTGTGACTGTGGGCTAACTGACTGTCGCCTGACTGTAGTCTGTGGTCTGACTGTAGTCTGTGGTCTGACTGTAGTCTGTGGTCTAACTGTAGTCTGACTGTGGTCTGACTGTAGTCTGACTGTGGTCTGACTGTAGTCTGATTGTAGTCTGACTGTGGGCTGACTGTAGTCTGACTGTGGGCTGACTGTAGGTTGACTGTAGTCTGACTGTGGGCTGACTGTAGTCTGACTGTAGTCTGAATGTAGCTTAGCTTTTTTGTCTTTGAGCCGACTGTAGTCTACCTTAACTATATGTTTCTGTGGGCTGACTGTAGTCTGACTGTAGCAGCTATTTTGTCTTTGAGCCTACTGTAGTCTGACTGTAGCTTAGCTATTTTGTCTTTGAGCAAATTGTAGTCTGACTGTAGTCTCACTGACTGTAGGCTGTGGTCTGGCTGTAGTCTGACTGTAGTCTGACTGTAGGCTGACTGCGGGCTGACTGTAGGCTGACTGTAGGCTGACTGTGGGCTGACTTAATGTGGCTGACTGTGGGCTGACTGTAGTCTGACTGAATGTGGCTGACTGTGGGCTGACTGTAGTCTTACTGTAGGCTGACTGTGGGCTGACTGAATGTGGTTGACTGTGGGCTGACTGTAGGCTGACTGTTGTCTGACTGTTGTGTGAGCCAATGTGAGACTGACCAATCAGAGTCCAGCTTCCATCTTCCAGACAAATCAATGGACCACCAGAGTCGCCCTGGAAACGAACAAAACACTTTATTAAGCTGTTTCCTGTACTGTGCTCAGTATATATATATATGTATTATAATATAGTTTAATATAATCTCATGTGAGTTCAGGTGTGTGTTTACCTGACAGGAGTCAGCCCCTCCCTCAGGGTGTCCAGCACACACCATGCTGGAGGTGATGTTGTACTCAGGTAACAGACGCTGACACTGGTCCAGAGCCACCAGAGGAACCTGGGCCTCCTGAAGAACATCAGGGAGGGAACCTGAGAGACAGACAGACAGACGGAGGTCAAAGAGAGAGTCTGTGAGACAGACAGGTCAAAGAGAGTCCACCTGTCTCACCCTCAGAGTCTCGTCCCCACCCAGCGATGTAACACTGTTTCCCTGCAGAGACGTCGTCACCGTCAGGAGGGAAACAGAGCGGCTGGATCCAACCTGAAAAAAACAACAACACTGTTGATGTGTTTGTTGTTGATTGACAGCTGTGTTTGTCTGTGTCTGTGACTGACGGGTGAAGTTGATTGGCTGCTGCAGATGCATCATAGCGACGTCGGCCTCTTTGCTGCGTCGGTTGTAGCGTCTGTTGATGACGATGCGGTCGATTTGTCGCAGCTGAACGTCGTCAGAGTTTGTGTTACTCTGAGTGTGAAGGCCGAGCGCCGCCGTCCAGCTCTGCAGGTGGACGTTCTTCCTGTTGAGCAGGAAGTGACATCATTCATCCACGTCATAGTTTTCTATGTCATGGAGTCAGTCGCAGTTCAAAGTTTCTCACCCATAAACACAGTGAGCAGCTGTCAGCAGCCAATCACGGCCAATCAGGGAGGCTCCGCACACGTGACGCCCACGCCACTGCAGAGATGCAATCCATGGCCACGCCCCTTTCACTGCATTAGTCCCATTCACAACTCGACCAGGTTTTCTCCTGTCCTCTGATTGGTCGCTGCCCCTGGTGTCGTTGACGACTGGACGACCTCCACAAGCTGAAAAACAGAATCATCACGTCACGGAACCTGAAGAACGCGAGAAACTTGCTAATGTTAAGCTAACCGCGCTCACAATAAGTGGACATTTGCAGGGCCGTACTCACGTTTGTTGTTACAGCTCAGAGAGATCACTTTATGACTGGAGCATGTTTCACTGAAGAAGAAGAAATGTTCAATCGAAACTGTGACTCAATGTTTTCCACCTGCTTCCAGTGTCTGTGTCCTGGCCTGCAGTACCTGACTGTGGCCTCCAGGGTCCCGTTTCTGGAAAGTGTGATGATTGTAAATGGTGAATCCTGTGGCAAAGAGGGCAGGAATGAGGCCTCGCCAGACCTGCAGGATCAGACAGGTGAGAGTTACCCAGAGTTACCCTTGTCCAAGAGTGACCCGCGTCCCAGAGTGACCCGCGTCCCAGAGTTACCCGCGTCCCAGAGTGACCCGCGTCCCAGAGTGACCCGTGTCCCTGAGTTACCCGTGTCCCTGAGTTACCCGTGTCCCAGAGTTACCCATGTCCCAGAGTTACCCATGTCCCAGAGTTACACATGTCACAGAGTTACACATGTCACAGAGTTACCCGCGTCCCAGAGTTACCCGTGTCTCAGAGTTACCCACATTCCAGATTTACCCGCGTCCTTGAGTTACCCTTGTCCCAGAGTTACCCTTGTCCCAGAGTTACACTTGTCCCTGAGTGTCCCAGAGTTAACCGCGTCCCAGAGTTACCCGTGTCTCAGAGTTACCTGTGTCCCAGAGTTAACAGTGTCTCAGAGTTACCCGCATTCCAGATTTACCCGTGTCCTTGAGTTACCCTTGTCCCAGAGTTACCCTTGTCCCAGAGTTACCCATGTCCCACAGAAGTCAACCGTGTCCCACAGAAGTTACCTGTGTCCCAGGTACTGACAGGTGAAGTCAGACAGGTGAGCGGTCCAGTTGTTCGCACACACCGTAAACAGAGTCGTGCCGAGCTGAAACTGGAGACGATTGGAGCCATTCACCTGTAACACAACTAACACACACACACAGGGAATAAAGACTTGTGTCATTAAATCCACATCCGATTAAGTCTGCGATATCTGACGATAACTGACGTTTACGTAAACCACCAAAGCTCACTAAAATCAGTCTTTCAGCAGCAGGGGGCGCTCACAGTGCTGACGGTGTTGATGAATAAAGAGTGACTCACCGCAGTCGGCTTCATCCGAAGCGTCCGGACAGTCGATCACAGCGTTACACTGACCGTTACCATGGATACAACTTCCTGTTTGACACTGGAACTGATCGACTGCACATGGAGCTGTTCACACAAAAGTTCATCACTGATCCGTCTCCAAAAAATAACTGTGAACTCTGACCTTTGACTCACCTGGTGACCCCAGGTCAACCCCGGAGGTAAAGTTTGCCCTGAATCCTCGACCATGACCCGAGCTGTCTGTGAAAAACCACACCGTCATCTGATTGGTTGTTGAGAACAAGTCATGGGAGGGGCCACGGCTGCCAGTGAGGACGGCTGGATTTAAAAAAACAACAACTTCATCATCTTAATGTGTCAGGTGACGACAGAGCTGTAGAGCATTCTGGGTAAAAACAACGCCTCACCCAGTAAGGTGGAGTTAGGCCCTGCCCCGTCCCGCACCTCAACAACATCATAGTTGGCTTCGACATCAAAGTCCAGGAAGTGGAGCTGGATGTTTTGACCCAGTGAGGCGTGGAGAATCCACAGACCTGCAGCAGCAAAGCATCATGGGTAACAGGTCGTCTGTGATACCTCAATTGGGTGGCGCTAACAGCTAAGTGCCCTCTAGTGGACCACGTAGGCCTTAATTCAGATGGCCTTATGTGCTTCTAGACTTTATATTTTGGATTTGAACCGTTTTTTAAGGATGAAAGTTGAACTCCCTGAATTGTGGGTAAGAAGGGACAGCCCTAGACTTGGTGAAGGAGGGTCACACTCACACTGGGCCTTGTTCCCGTAAGATTGTGGGTAGTTTGGCGAGCTGAAAGTCGAGTTTGGCTCCCAGAGGTCGAAGGGTCCTCCACAGTCGACTGGACATATTAGAGCAAAGGGGGTGGGGTCAGATTAATCAGCTGTGGTTTGAATATCACCCGACACTGGGCGTGGCTTCCATGTATTAGCGGACACTCACCCGGTATTGGGGGCGTGGTCGTGGGAGGTGGTACAATGGTTGGTTCCGGAGGGGCGGGGCCACAGGGAAGATTCGTCAGGGCAATGTCATCGAGTGCAATGTCGTTCCTCATCCCGCCTTTTTTTAAGGCTTCAAACTCGACCTGCGGAGGTCAAAGGTCACACAGTCGTCATCACTAACCGTCAAGGATCGATGAAGCGATCGCGGTGTGATGTCACAGACTCACCGTGGCCCGCGTCGTCACGTTCAGCGTCACCTGGCCGTAGTTCCAGTTGTCGCCATAGTTACCGTCTCTCTGGAACAGGACGACAGGAAGTGACGGCGACGGCGGGACCAGCAGGAGGCGGAGACGGTGGACGTCCTCACCAAACATGTGGTACCTGTTTGTTTACATTCCAGCTCAGCTGTTTTTTCTTTCATTTGTTTACATGCGTATTTCCCAGAGTTCCCAGTTACCCATGTCCCAGAGTTACCCATGTCCTATAGTTGCCCACAGTTACCCTTGTCAAAGAGTTACCCACGTCCCAGAGTTACCCAAGTCCCAGAGTTACACGTGTCCCAGAGTTACCAGCGTTACAGAGCAACCCGCGTCACAGAGTTACCCGCGTCCCAGAGTTACCCGCGTCCCAGAGTTACACGTGTCCCAGAGTTACCCACGTCCCAGAGTTACACGTGTCGCAGAGTTACACGCGTCCCAGAGCTACCCGCGTCCCAGAGCTACCCACGTCCCAGAGTTACCCGTGTCCCAGAGCTAACCGCGTCACAGAGTTACCCGCGTCACAGAGTTACCCGCGCCACAGAGTTACCCACGTCCCAGAGTTACCCGCGTCCCAGAGTTACCCGCGTCCCAAAGTTACCCACCTCCCAGAGTTACATGTGTCCCAGAGTTAACCTTGTCCAAGAGTTACCCATGTTCCATAGTTTACATGCGTATTTCGTTTGTTTACCAGAAGCTCAGACACATAGGCTGTATGGGCGGAGTCAAGGGCGGACTCTGGATCCTGAAGCTCTTCAGCCATTGGCCAGGACTCAGTGATGTGACGATGTAGAAACCTGTGAAACGTTAGTATTTGTTTATCTGAAGCTTGTTCCTCAAGGATCGGTCATCAAAACTTCACCTTTTATGCTGATGAGCTGAGCATCGAGTCAAATGGAATGGTTCAGTCAGGGCGGAGCTACACTGGCTCCACCCACGACAGTCAGCTGATTAGGGCGAAAGAAAAATGTCACTTCCTTGCGATCGGTGTAAATATCCCATGGAAGTCGAGTGCAGTATAGTTTGGAAAGGGTAAAGGCCCTGGTACGCTTCCACGAACGGACCCAACACCGCATCCACAAACTGAAGTCCCGCCCCACTGGTAGGTGGAGTTATTAAGCAGAAAAAAAACATTTCAACAACAGAAAAAGTCTCAAAGGATAGTCATCCGAGCCTCGATGTGGCGACCCTAGAATCAGCCGACACCCCGGCGAGGAATGCGTCCTATGCCCTGCGTCCAGACTTGCACCGCCACCCGATGGTGAAGTGGGATACTACAGAACCGTGACACCACAGGCTTAAGTCCTGGGTTCGGCTTGAATTTGGACTGAGAACAGCACCTGTACTTGGTGTCGTACGACGTCATGTTGCTTCACCACGCCTACCAAGTAAAGGTACCGCTCGCGGTGGAAACACAAGGACTTCACCGGTTCAAACCGTACTGTACCGTTCTCAACAGGACTAAGTCTATATTTACACCGATCGCAGGGAAGTGAAGTGATTTTTCTGTTGCCCAATCAGATGACTGTTGTGGGTGGAACCGGTCTAGCTCCACCCTGAGCGGGAAGGGTGCTAAAAAATATGTGCTGTACCAAACCGGACTGATCCACACTCGTCTGTGGCTTATGCAGGTTCCATATGGTTTCAGTAACATGGGAACGCCCACCTGACCTCACCTGACCTCACCTGACCTCACCTGAGTTGTTGCCCAGTGTGTGGTCAACGCTGGGTCCGGTCAGCGGCGGAAACGTGGCGCCGCGGGTTCGAATCCAGTCCCCGTCGTCGTCGTGAAGCTGACTCCAGAAACAGAAGCCGTGTTCAAACGTACAGGTGAGTCTCTCCTCATCTGATACACACACACACACACACACACACTGTCAGGTAACACACTCTCTGACTCCGCCCACTTCCTGTTGTGCGGGGTGTTACCAGAGAGGTCGGACGTGTTGACGGCGTTGTAGATGGCGTTGAAACCCGACAGATTGTTGACATCGTCAGAAATAAACTCCACAGTTGCTTCGTTGGTCATCACCCACACTGTCCCCGGAGGGGCGGAGCCTGAGAGCTCAGCTGTCAATCATATCAGCATGTCAGTGCTATTGTGTGTTTGTGTGTGTGTGTGTGTGTGTGTGTGTGTGTGTGTGTGTGTGTGTGTGTTACCTGTCAGCGCTCTCTCTCTCCCCACTCCTTCATAAATCTTCACAGAGTCGGTCATTTCTTCAGTTTCAAACTGAAGGAAAGTGATTTGAACTGAGAGTCCAGAGTGAACCCTACACACACACACAGACACACATTTAAAGTGTTGTTGATTGTTGTGTAGTTGTTGTGTGCTGTTGTGTTATTGTGTTGTTGTTGTTTGTAGTTGTATAATTGTTGTTTGTTGCTGTGTACTTGTCGTTTGTTGTGTTATTGTTGTTTGTTGTTGTGTAGTTGTGTTATTGTTGTTGTTAGTTGTTATCATTGTTTGTTGTTGTGTTATTGTTGTTTGTTGTGTTATCGTTGTTTGTTATTCTTGTTTGTTGTTGTGTAGTGTTGTTTGTTGTTGTAGTTGTTTGTTATTGTGTAGTTGTTGTGTTATTGTTGTTGTGCAGTTGTGTTGTTGTTGTGTAGTTGTTTGTTGTTATCATTGTTTGTTGTTGTTTGTTGTGTTATTGTTGTTTGTTGTTGTGTAGTGTTGTTTGTTGTTGTAGTTGTTTGTTATTGTGTAGTTGTGTTATTGTTGTGCAGTTGTGTTGTTGTTTGTTATTGTGTAGCTGTTGTGTTATTGTTGTTTGTTGTTGTGTAGTTGTTGTTTGTTGTGCAGTTGTTTGTTGTGTTGTTGTTCATTGTGGTGTTGTTGTGCAGCTGTTTGTTGTTGTATAGTTGTTGGTTGTTGTGTTATTGTTGTTTGTTGTGTTGTTGTTGTGCAGTTGTTTGTTGGGTTATTGTTGTGTAGTTGTTTATTGTGTTATTGTTGTGTAGTTGTTGTTGTTGTTGTGTAGTTGTTGTGTTATTGACCTGATGATCCAGCGACAGCGACTGTTGTTGTCGTACGTCTCTGAAACGCCTGACGAGCTGAACGATCCGCTGGCTCCTCCCAGCACAAACTGTCCGTCACAAGTCGTTGCTATTGAGATGAGAGTGACGACAACATTGTCAGATAAATCAGCTGTTTGTTAATAATCAATAATGTAGCAAACGTAGCAAACGGGTCGTTCACCGACCGCAGAGCGCATCGTCTTCATCGGAGGCGTCTGGGCAGTCGTCGACTCCATCGCAGAAACGATCGATCAGAGCACACGTGGATCGATCGGCGCAGAGTCTCTGGTCAGGACCACAGGTTACTATGGAAACACAGGAAGTGATGTCATCACTGGTGACTCACCTGCTTCTCATCACCTGACTCAGCGCTTACCTGTCGCTGTGACGGCCGTCGTCCACGCTGTCGTCCATGATGTGGTCCCCGATGTCGTCCACGCTGTCGTCCACGCTGTCGTCCACGCTGTCGTCCACGCTGTCGTCGACAACATTGTCAGATAAATCAGCTGTTTGTTAATAATCAATAATGTAGCAAACGTAGCAAACGGGTCGTTCACCGACCGCAGAGCGCATCGTCTTCATCGGAGGCGTCTGGGCAGTCGTCGACTCCATCGCAGAAACGATCGATCAGAGCACACGTGGATCGATCGGCGCAGAGTCTCTGGTCAGGACCACAGGTTACTATGGAAACACAGGAAGTGATGTCATCACTGGTGACTCACCTGCTTCTCATCACCTGACTCAGCGCTTACCTGTCGCTGTGACGGCCGTCGTCCACGCTGTCGTCCATGATGTGGTCCCCGATGTCGTCCACGCTGTCGTCCACGCTGTCGTCCACGCTGTCGTCCACGCTGTCGTCCACGCTGTCGTCCCCGTCGCCTCGTCCTGTTTCTCTGCAGGAAAATGTTTACTTTACAACCTTTATTCACCGTGACCTCACTGTCGTGGTTACCTGTGATTTGGACGCTCTTCCTGTCAATCACCAATCCCCTGCCGTCGACCTCCGCAAGTCCCGCCTCCAACTGCCGCTTCACCTCGTTCACGTCAAGGCGTTGCTGAAAGCGCAGGTCAAAGGTCACGGCCACACTGCCCTGACTGACGACACAGATGGATCAGAATGATCAAAGTGATCAGGTGATCGATGATCAGTGTAAATGTTATTGATCTGACCTGAAGTGTAAAACCTGACAGGAAGTGAAGAGTCGTCCGACATCACCGAGTCTGAACGAGTCCGACACCTGTCGACCAATCACACGCCACACAGTCACATTTTAAAATAAGACTGCTGGGTTTTTTTGGGGAGAAATTTTATCTTTCAAAATAAAAGCTGCCTATATTTTCATTTCAAAATAAAACCTGAACATGTTTTTATCAGCTGCAGGTGTTATCTTTCAAAATAAAAGCTGCCTATGTTTTCATTTCAAAATAAAACCTAAAAAAATGAGACATTTTCAAAATAAAACCTGAAAATGCTTCTTTCTTTTTTTTTCTTTTTTTTTAAATATCATCTTCAGATGTTATATTTCAAAAATAAAAGCTACCCATGTTTTTATTTCAAAATAAAACCTGAAAATGTTTTTATCAGCTGCAGGTGTTATCTTTCAAATTAAAAGCTGCAGATATTTTCATTTCAAAATAAAACGTGGGGGGAAAATTTCAAAACAAAATCTGAAAATGTTCTGTTTTTAAAAATAAATAAATATATATTTCAAAATGAAAGCTGCAGATGTTTTTATTTCAAAATAAAACCTGAAAGAAAAATTCAAATATCATCTTCAGATGTTATCTTTCAAATGTTTTTTTTCCAAAATAAAAGCCTGTGGTCTCACCACCAGTTGGACGTCGTAGGCCAGAGCTTTAAAGGACACACTGCTGGAGTTCCTCAGCTCCTCGGAGAACTCCACTCCGTCCGTGATCACCAGTCGACCGCTCAGCGTCACAGGCTCAACGGCACCTCGGCACAAACATCAGCGACATGAGCACTGATCGATGACGTCCTGATCTGATCGGATCAAGAAGATCAGACTGTGTCTTACCTGCAGGTGTCAGACTCGTCCACGTGACCACGATCAGCGCGACGCAGCAGATCAGAAGAAGGCAGGAAACCACGGAGAGGAGGAACTCCAGAGACGAGCAGCGCCGTGCCATAGATGAAGCTAATACACCGCGGATGAAGCTAATACACCATCGAAGAAGCTAATACACCGCGGATGAAGCTAATACACCGTGGCTGGATGAGAAGAGCGAGGTCAGTTCTTTAGTTCTCTGTCAGGAGCAAAGTGAAGCTGTCTGAGCCGTTTTGCTGCTTTTATTGAGCTGAGAATGATGAATGACTTGTTATCAAAGCATTCGCTCATAAAACCAATAATACGTTTACGCGTGTTTACGTCTTCACGGTCGACCTGTCCACACATGACTGATGATCCTCCACCAGCTTATCAGTCAGTGAGATGCTGACTCACCAACCTTCACGTTCAAGGCATGTTCTACACTGAAGTCTGTCAACCACTCACTCTCACACACCAAAGACACTCACTCTCACACACCTAAGTCACTCGCTCTCCCACACCAAAGTCACTCGCTCTCCCACACCAAAGTCACTCGCTCTCCCACACCAAAGTCACTCACTCTCACCCACCAAAGTCACTCGCTCTCCCACACCAAAGTCACTCACTCTCCTTCACCAAAGTCACTCACTCTCCCACACCAAAGTCACTCACTATCCCACACCAAAGTCCATAGAGAAAATCAGTGATTTTAACATCACAGCACACAGGAGTTCACAGGAGTTGTTGATCCACTTCTGCCTCCATCACTAACTTACAATGACTGATTTTAGTGAATTCAGCTTTAGACTTAAATCAGTGACACAAAGAGACCACACGAGGCAGCAGAGGACCAGCAGCTCCTGTGTCCCTGTGAGCTAAAATCACTGGTTTTCTCTATGGACTTTGGTGTGGGCGGTTTACAAACATGTTCCTGAACACACACACACACACAAGCACACACACACACACACACACACACACACCTCTCACTTGTTTATCACAATCTAAAGTCCAGATCCCATAAACCTGTCAGGTAATCTCCTCTAATCTGGCTCCACCCCCTGCACTCACCTGTCACCTGTCAGCTGATTGACATGCATGAGGTCACGCTGAAGATATAACTGCAATAAACGTTTTTATGTAATAAAAGTTACAAGTTAAAACCTGAACAACACCCGTTAACCAGCTAACTATGTGGTTAACCTAAACTAAACCACTTTTTACTGCAGGTTCTCAAACTCACAGGAGAACCCAATAAGACAACATTTCCCATGATCCCACACTGCGTCCTGATATCAACAGTGACACCTAGTGGCAACTGTGTTTGACAAAGTTTTAGAATCAGCTGATTTTATTTTGACACTGTAAAAAACAAAAAAAACAATAACAAATCAATGTCCTCAAATGTAATAACTTGGGTCTGTGATGTCATTTCCTGTCTCCTCCTCATCGTCAGGTCACAGGTGAAATGACGTTTCCTCCTGCAGCTGCATGTGAACGAACCACGGGGACGGCTTCCTGGCTCTGCCCACAGACCCGAGGTTTCCTGACTCCGCCCACAGACGCCCAGGCTTCCTGGCTCCGCCCACAGACCTCCAGGCTTCCTGGCTCCGCCCACAGACGTTGGCGTATTCGCTTAAGTTTTATTTGAACATCGCAAACTTCGTTTTCAGAAGTCAATGTCTTCATCCTGGTCATGATCTTGGTCTTGGTCTTGGTCTTGGTCTTGGTCTTGGTCTTGGTCTTGGTCTTGGTCCTGGACCTGGACCTGAACTTTGTCTTAGTCTTGGTCTTGGTCTTAGTACTAGTCCTGGACTTGGTCCAGGTATTGGTCTTTTTCCTGGGCTATGTCTATATCTCTTGGTCTTGGTCTTGGTCTTGGTCTTGGTCTTGGTCTTGGTCTTGGTCTTGGTCCTGGACCTGGACCTGGACCTGAACTTGGTCTTGGTTTTGGTCTTAGTACTAGTCCTGGACTTGGTCCAGGTATTGGTCTTTTTCCTGGGCTATGTCTATATCTCTTGGTCTTGGTCTTGGTCTTGGTCCTGGACCTAAACTTGGTCTTGGTGCTAGTCTTAGTACTAGTCCTGGACTTGGTCCAGGTATTGGCCTTTTTCCTGGGCTATGTCTATATGTCTTGGTCTTGGTCTTGGTCTTGGTCTTGGTCTTGGTCCTGGACCTGGACCTGGACCTGAACTTGGTCTTGGTTTTGGTCTTAGTGCTAGTCCTGGACTTGGTCCAGGTATTGGCCTTTTTCCTGGGCTATATCTATATCTCTTGGTCTTGGCCCTGGACCTGAACATGGTCTTGGTCTTGGTCTTGGTCCTGGACTTGAATATGGTCTTGGTCTTGGTCCTGAACCTGAATATGGTCTTGCTCTTAGTCCTGGTCTTGGTCCTGGTCTTGGTCCTTGGTCTTGGATGAGTAGGTCATGAGTGTTGGTAGATGTTCCTCATCACTGGCTCCTCTTCTTCATCACAGAGCTCTGAGGACCAGATCAGGAGGCGGAGTCAGGTAAACGGTCTCTTAGCAACATCTGATGTGATGATGACATCATTACCTCCTCTGCTTAGCTCCTCCTCTTCCTCTTGCTCTTCTTCTTCTTCTTCTCGGCACTCGTCGATGTTCCTGTACGCCGCCTGAGGAGACAAACACACACGCCGAGGTCACCTGAGGTCACCTGAGGAGCCCTGAGGTCACCTGAGGTCACCTGAGGAACCCTGAGGTCACCTGAGGAACTCTGCGCTCTGATTGGTTCTCACCTTGTCACTGCTGGAGGGGAGGAGCCTGTTGATGAGCTGACCAATGGTTTTGAAGGTGGGTCTGTGGGTGGGCTCCAGACTCCAGCACAGCATCATCAGCTGGTACCTGAGCATGACATGTGACCACAAGTGAGTCGCCTTCAAAATAAAAGCCTTCATCTGCAACAGTGACACGGCGGATGTCCTCACATCTCAGCTGGAGCAAAGTCTGGTGCAGCCATGTGGTGGCCATCTTTGATCATCTTGTAGAAGTTGGTATCCACGGCGATATTTGGATACGGACTCTTACCTGAGTGACGGATTAATAACGATGCTATCGATCATCTATATTGGTCAAAGTTAGCGGTAAGCAGTATCGAGCGGCGTCACTCACCAAGAGAGAAGATCTCCCACAGGAGAACGCCATACGACCACACGTCGCTCTGCACCGTGTACACGCACTGGAAGATGCTTTCCGGCGCCATCCACTTCACTGGGAGACGAGCCTTTCACAATAAAACACAGGAAATGTGTTTTATAAAAGTACAGGAAGAGGCCAAACAGGAGACGTCACAGTCGTCGTCGTTTACGGACATTTCCCTGCACGATGTAGCTGTCGTCGTTGCGAATGTCTCGAGCCAAACCGAAGTCGCAGATCTTGGCGACGCCGCGGTCGGTGAGCAGGACGTTCCTCGCCGCGACGTCTCTGTGGATACACTGAGACAGACAGACAGGTGAGGGACAGACAGGTGAGGGACAGACAGGTGGGTCCACCTCGACGTGTCTGTTTACTTACGTTCCTGTTGGACAGGAAGTCCAGACCCTGAGCCACCTGGTAGGAGAACCTGATCAGGTCGCCCACAGACACGCTGTCTGTCTGCACACCTGAGAGACAGACAGGAGGTGAGGTGAGACAGGTGAGAGCTCACAGACACAGAGCACAGGTGAGTTCTGCTGAGTTACCCTGATGCATTTGTCCTGGACTCAGAACGGGCAGCATCTCCTGGTACTCTGAGCAGCAAGAGATCCCACTGTCACTGCAACACATGCCAATGATGGGAGATTTAGTAGTAGTACTAGTACCAGAGGTACCAGAAGTACAGTGCTGGTTGTACCACAGGTACAAGATGAACCAGTTGTACCAGAGATTACAGTAATACCACCAGAAGTCCCAGTGGGATAAAGGTATCAGAGGTAGTGATCGTACCTATAGTACCAGTTGTACCTGGGTTCCCTGTAGTGCTAGAAGTACCAATAGTACCAATTGAACCAGTTGCACCAGAGATTCCAGTGGTGGTTTAGGTACCAGAAGTACCAGTGGTACCAGAAGTACCCGAGGTTCCAGTGGTACCAGAAGTACCAGTGGTACTGTTTAACCAGATGTTCCAGTGGTGGTTTAGGTACCAGAAATACCAGAGGTACCAGAAGTACCAGTGGTACTGTGATACCAGAGATTCCAATGGTGGTTTAGGTAACAGAAGTACCAGTGGTACTGTGGTACCAGAGGTTCCAGTGGTACCAGAGGTTCCAGTGGTACTGTGGTACCAGAGGTTCCAGTGGTACTGTGGTACCAGAGGTTCCAGTGGTGGGTTAGGTATCAGAAGTACCAGTGGTACTGTGGTACCAGAGGTTCCAGTGGCTGTTTAGGTTCCAGAAGTACCAGTGGTACTGTGGTACCAGAGATTCCAATGGTGGTTAAGGTAACAGAAGTACCAGTGGTACTGTGGTACCAGAGTTTCCAGTGGTACCAGTGGTACCAGAAGTACCAGTGGTATTGTGGTACCAGAGATTCCAATGGTGGGTTAGGTATCAGAAGTACCAGTGGTACTGTGGTACCAGAGGTTCCAGTGGCTGTTTAGGTACCGGAAGTACCAGTAGTACTGTGGTACCAGAGATTCCAATGGTGGTTTAGGTACCAGACGTACCAGTGGAACTGTGGTACCAGAGGTTCCAGTGGTACCAGTGGTACCAGAAGTACCAGTGGTACTATTGTACCAGAGCTTCCAGTGGTGGTTTAGGTACCAGAAGTACCAGAGGTACCAGAAGTACCAGTGGTACCAGTGGTACTGTGGTACCAGGGGTTCCAGTGGTGGTTTAGGTACCAGAAGTACCAGTGATACTGTGGTACCAGATGTTCCAGTGGTGGTTTAGGTACCAGAAGTACCAGTGGTACTGGGGTACCAGAGGTTCCAGTGGGACAAAGGTATCAGAGGTACTAGAAGTACCATAAGTATCAGGTTGACAGAGCCTCCAACAGTACCAGTTGTACCAGTAATGCTAGTGGTACCAGAAGTACCAATACTACCAAATTGTACCAGTTGCACCAGAGGTACCATTGGTGTTACAGGTACCAGAAGGTAAGAGAAGTTCTAGAGGCACCAGTGCAACCACATATACCAGAAGTACCCTTAACATAAAAACTACAACTACAACTACCAGTAGTATTACTTGTACTAGAGGTACAGTGGTACCAGCAGGACTTGTACTTTATGATGACAATGAAGCAGAGAAGTTCTGACCTCCTGAGTCTGGCATTTTGAGTGGCGGCCATGTTCTTGTAGAACACCTCCTCCTCCACTTCGTTCATGCTCAAAATGGATGTAATGAAGTCATGTGCGTGAGCCCGCAGGAAGTTGAGCAGGTCGCCATGGCTACAGTACTCTGTAATCATCAGCATGGGGCCTGACGGGGTCAAAGGTCAAAGGTTAGGGAGCTGATCTGGTCACTGTATGTCCATATCTTATGAAGAACATAGCTTCACCTCCGCGTGTGCAGGCTCCCAGCAGGTTGACGATGTTGTCATGGTAACCGAGATGACCGAGGATCTTCAGCTCCGACATCAGCGCTTCGCGTTCCTCGGCGTGAGCACTCGCTGTCGTGAACACATGACATCGTTAGCGCGTGACACGTGTGAGGCGGCGCGAAGGTGACGGTGCGCGGACGTACGTTTCAGCATCTTCACGGCGACTCTTGTGACGTCGTTGTCGGTTCCCAGTCCGTATGCCGTCGCCTCGACAACCTTTCCAAATGCCCCTGAACCCAGAACAGCACCTGATACCACGAGAGGTCAAAGGTCACTGCTCCAGGACTGACACACACACACACACACACATAAAGACCGTTGTGTACCAAGGCGGAGTTTGTCTCGTGGAAACTCCCACTTCTGGTTGTACGGCAGCTGCGTGGGGTCAACAAACGTGTAGTTGTTTCCGTCCGTGCTCTCGATGATCTTCCAGCGAATCTCGTATTTAGGTTTCTGAAAGAAACAGGAAAAGGACGTTTAATTTAAATGGAACATACATGTTCCAGGGTTTAAAGTAAAAAAGAAAAAGAATGTCCTCATGGTTAAAAAAGAAAATTCTATGTTCCACATTTTAAACTTGAAGTTCAAATAAAAACAAACATGTTCTGCTTTTTATTGCTGAAGTTAACAAAAATCCATGTTCCGGGTTTTAAACCTGAACTAAAAAATGCATGTTTTGGGGATTCAAAACTCAATGTTCCGGGTTTTCAACCTGACGTTTAAAATCCATGTGCCGGGTTTTAAACCTGACGTCAAAAATCCATGTTCCGGGTTTTAAACCTGATGTTAAAATTCCATGTTCCGGGATTTAAACCTGACGTTAAAATTCCATGTGCCAGGTTTTAAACCTGACGTAAAAAATCCATGTTCCGGGTTTTAAACCTGATGTTAAAATTCCATGTTCCGGGTTTTAAACCTGACGTTAAAATTCCATGTTCCGGGGTTTAAACCTGACGTTAAAAATCCATGTTCTGGGTTTTAAACCTGACCTTAAAAATCCATGTTCCGGGTTTTAAACCTGACGTTAAAATTCCATGTTCCGGGTTTTAAACCTGATGTTAAAAGTCCATGTTCCGGGTTTTAAACCTGACGTTAAAAATCCATGTTCCCGGTTTTAAACCTGACCTTAAAAATCTATGTTCCAGGTTTTAATTGTGAAGGCGAAAGTCCATGTTCCGGGTTTTATGGCGTGTTTACCCCTCGTATAAAACCTTTTCCAAACACTTTCTTTCTTTAACGACTTGTTTCCAGACAAACCTGTTTCCACTTGTAACAGACGACCAATAGCAGGAGGAGGAGGGCGGCGGCCGCACTCATAGCACCAATCAGAGCCGGCGTGAGGGGCGTCGCCGGTTCTGCCGCAGGACCTGAAAACACAGCAGCTAGCCGTCATCACCGCGCTGCGTCCGTCACGTGACGCCTGTCACCGCTGACACTTACGGCGACTGAAGGCGCGCCGCGACTCTCCCAGCTGATTGTAGGCCACGCACTCCACGGTGACCTCATCGCCGGCCGAGAGTTGGATCTGTGATGTCACATCCTCTTCCTGTGAGGTCACGGTAGCTGGAAGCAGCCGGTGGGCGGAGACATCTCCACACCTGTGAACGTGTTTTAGCGCATGTCACAAACATGTCTGTTTACAAACCACCTGTCCGCCATGACCCTCGCAGCCTGTAGGGGGAACTGTGTTACGTACGTGTCCTGTGCCCCGGGGCACGTCACCCACAGGACAGTGGGAGGAGGATATCCAGAGCTGCTGCAGGTCAGCGTGTCGTTCTGCCGACTCACCACAGCGCGAGGAGAACCTGACGGAGCAGCGTAAACAGGAAGTGATCACGTGATCGCAGGAAGGAACGAAAGGAAACAAAAGTTTTTCTTACGGTAGATTCGAAGGTCGACGTTCTGTGAACCGCTGAAGAATGAGTTTGAGAAATTGAACGAGTATCGACCTTCATCCCCCTGACGGACGCGCCGCAGCAGCAGGCCCGCCTCAGACCTGGAACATCCACAATACCACTTTAACAACCACGAGAACCAATAATACCACCTTAACAACCAGTAGAAACAGTAATACCTTAATAGAGCTTAGCACCAGATGCTCTAACAAACATGAGAACCAGTAATACCACCTTAACAACCAGTACAAACAGTGATACCACCTTAATAGAGCTTAGCACCATAAATACTACCTTAACAACCACTAGAACCAATAATACCACCTTAATGGAGCTTAACACCACAAATACTACCTTAACAACCACTAGAACCAATAATACCACCTTAATGGAGCTTAACACCACAAATACTACATTAACAACCACTAGAACCAATAATACCACCTTAACAACCAGTAGAAACAGTAATACCACCTTAATACAGCTTAGCACCAGATGCTCTAACAAACATGAGAACCAGTAATACCACCTTAACCAAGCTTAACACCACAAATACCACCTTAACAACCACTAGAACCAATAATACCACCTTAACAACCAAGAGAACCAGTAATACCACCTTAACAACCAGTAGAAACAGTAATACCACCTTAATAGAGCTTAGCACCAGATGCTCTAACAAACATGAGAACCAGTAATACCACCTTAACAACCAGTAGAAACAGTAATACCACCTTAATAGAGCTTAGCACCCGATGCTCTAACAAACATGAGAACCAGTAATACCACCTTAATCGAGCTTAACACCACAAATACTACCTTAACAACCAGTAGAAACAGTAATACCACCTATATAGAGCTTAGCACCAGATGCTCTAACAAACATGAGAACCAGTAATACCACCTTAATTGAGCTTAACACCACAAATACTACCTTAACAACCACTAGAACCAATAATACCACCTTAACAACTAAGAGAACCAATAATACCACCTTAACAACCAAGAGAACCAGTAATACCACCTTAACAACCAGTAGAAACAGTAATACCACCTTAATAGAGCTTAGCACCAGATGCTCTAACAAACATGAGAACCAGTAATACCACCTTAACAACCAGTAGAAACAGTAATACCACCTTAATAGAGCTTAGCACCAGATGCTCTAACAAACATGAGAACCAGTAATACCACCTTAATCGAGCTTAACACCACAAATACTACCTTAACAACCAGTAGAAACAGTAATACCACCTATATAGAGCTTAGCACCAGATGCTCTAACAAACATGAGAACCAGTAATACCACCTTAATTGAGCTTAACACCACAAATACTACCTTAACAACCACTAGAACCAATAATACCACCTTAACAACTAAGAGAACCAATAATACCACCTTAACAACCAAGAGAACCAGTAATACCACCTTAACAACCAGTAGAAACAGTAATACCACCTTAATAGAGCTTAGCACCAGATGCTCTAACAAACATGAGAACCAGTAATACCACCTTAACAACCAGTAGAAACAGTAATACCACCTTAATAGAGCTTAGCACCAGATGCTATAACAAACATGAGAACCAGTAATACCACCTTAATCGAGCATTATTAGCATCAATAATACCACCTTTAAAAAAACCTAAGCGCCAACAATACCACCTTAACAAATATGAGTACCTGAAATACCACCTTAAAAATTATATCAGATGAACAAATCTAAATTCTTTAACACATGTTTAGCAAATGTTAAAACCAACAATTCCAAACCAACAAACTTTAAGGTGGAATTTAGTCACTTTCCTCATGTTAGCCTGTGGTAGTTTGCATGCTAGCCTATATTTGTTAGCAGTCTAACCTGTAGCCATTAGCGGTGTAGCTCTCCTCATACACTGTGTTGTTGCTGTTGTCTGAGGGCGTGGCCCAAGCCTGGCTCCTGATTGGAGGATACGCCTCGATCACGAACTTTAGCGTCACGTCACGTCCTTCGTTCACCTCCACCCTGATGTTGCCGCTAATGTTAGCATTGGTAGCAACATCCTCGTCTGTTCCATTGGGACTGACATTAGCGATCATGCTAATGTTGGTGTTTAGCTCCTCTGACATGCTGCTAGCATTAGCAAACATGGTCCTGGTGTTGGCATTAGCATGCTGTAGTGGCTGCATGTAGATGATCAGGTACGGGCGATCTAGAGAGAGAGAGAGAGTTACTGCTCAAGTTAATGTTGCTGAGTTACTGAGTTACTAAGTTACTGAGTTACTAAGTTACTGAGTTACTGAGTCACTGAGTTACTGAGTCACTGAGTCACTGAGTTACTGAATCACTTAGTTCCTGAATCAATAAGTCACTGAGTTACTGAATCACTAAGTTACTGAATCACTGAGTTACTAACTTACTGAGTCACTGAGTTACTCAATCACTGAGTTACTGAGTCACTAAATCACTGAGTTACTCAATCACTGAGTTACTGAGTCACTAAATCACTGAGTTACTGAGTCACTGAGTTACTAACATACTGAGTCACTAACTTACTGAGTTACTGAATCACTAAGTTACTAAATTACTGAGTTACTGAGTCACTGAATCACTAAGTCACTGAGTCACTGAGTTACTAAGTTACTGAGTTACTAATTTACTGAGTTACTGAGTCACTGAATCACTAAGTCACTGAGTTACTGAATCACTGAGTTACTGAGTTACTGAGTTACAGAGTTACTGAGTCACTGAGTTACTAAGTAAGTTACTGAGTCACTGAGTTACTAAGTTACTGAATCACTAAGTCACTGAGTCACTGAGTTACTAAGTTACTGAGTTACTAATTTACTGAGTTACTGAGTTACTGAGTCACCGAATCACTAAGTCACTGAGTTACTGAATCACTGAGTAACTGAGTTACTGAGTTACTGAGTTACTGAGCTACAGAGTTACTGAGTCACTGAGTTACTAAGTAAGTTACTGAGTCACTGAGTTACTAAGTTACTGTATCACTGAGTCACTGAGTCACTGAGTTAGAGAGTTCTTTTTACCCAGAACTCTCAGCTGTGCGGTTGCCGTGGCGACCCCAGCTTCGTTGACAGCCGTACAGGTGAACGTTCCTCTGTGTGTGTGAGTGACAGCTGAGACGACCACCGTGCTGTTGACGTACATGCGGTGGTTACTATAGCAACGACTGATGCTCGTGTTCAGCGTCTGGAACAGAGGAAGACAACCGTGACCTCTGACCTCTGACCTCTGACTTGTGGAACCTCTCACTGCTCACCTGTATGTGGGGGTGTGTCCACGTGATGTTGTACAGGTGGGAGGGGTTACTGCTCAGACATGTGACCTGGAACTGTTCACCTTCAAGACGGACAAACTCTCTCTGACTGACAGACACAGAGGGAGGGAGGCTGAGCCCTGCAGACAGACAGACAGGTGAGAGACAGACAGGTCAGAGACAGACAGGTGAGAGATAGAGACAGGTGGACGCAGACAGACAGGTGAGAGAGACAGACAGGTCAGACAGACGGATGGACAAAGACAGGTGAGGGACAGACAGACAGGTCAGAGACAAACAGACAGGTGAGGGAGAGACAGAAAGGTAAGAGACAGACAGGTCAGACGGACAGGTGAGAGACAGACAGGTGGACATAGACAGACAGACAGGTCAGACAGACAGGTGGACACAGACAGACAGACAGGTACAGGTCTTACTGGGCAGCACCAGCAGGTCGACAGGTGCAGATTGGACCTGTCTCCCATCCTTCAGACCCGAACAGACGTAGCGTCCGTTAAACGTCCTCTGGACGTCTCGGATGAGGACGCCGCTGCGGCGGTTAAATGTCACGTTCATGCCCTGGGGCAGACTCCGCCCCCTGCTCTCTGATTGGAAGGTGAGGTTTGTGACAGACGGGTCAGTCAGCTGACACTTGAACAGGAAGTCCTGGCCTTCTTTGACGCGCGGGACGCCACGAGACGTCTCGAAGACGCTGGAGGTGTGGCCCGGGTCTGTGGGGGGAGGGGCTATGAGAAAAGGAAGTTCCAGGACTTGTTGGGGGGGGGGGCGTGGCCTCAGCAGTACTAACCTTTGACGTACAGGTGGATCCAGGTGTGCAGGTGCTGCAGGTTGTGGGCGGAGTAACTGCATCGGTACGTCCCCGTGTGTCTCGACACTGACCTCGTGACCTCTAGCGGATCAGGGAGGAGCTGGCGGTACTGCAGGCGAAACGCCGTGCTGGACCAGCGCACTGCGCCATCGCCACGGCAACGCAGCATGAAGGCAGAGCCAGCCGTGACAACCGTCTCCGATTGGTTGAGCAGCAAATCATCGTTGAGGTGGATCACGGGAGGATGAAGAAGATCTGAAAGAAAGAAACAAGGAGTAAAGAGCAGTTCTGCTGCTTCCAGTGGACACAGAGTGAACAACAGCCACGTTACACTGGAACACAAAGACAGGACGACTGAGTTTATGGTTCAACAAAAACTTTATTTAAAAATCACTGGTTTACTGGTTAACAGTTCATCTCATTGGTTAATGCAGTGTTTATCAACCCTGATCCTCAGGGAACTCTGCCCTGCCGTGTTTTACATCTTACCCTGCTCCAACAACACCTTCTTTAAAAAAAAAATATAAAGTTATATTTCAACTTTGAAATATAAAAAAGTTGAAATATAACTTTCTAACTTTATATATTTCAATGTTTTTCTTCTTAAAAATAATAATAATAATATTTTAATACTTTTTTCAAAAATTTAATGTTTCAGCTTTTGAAAAAAAAAATTCAAAATTTAAAAAATCATACAATTAATGTTTCAACTTTTGTCTTCTTAAATTTTCTTTTTCATTTACAATTTTTTTTTCAAAAAATTAATGTTTCAACTTTTGTCTTAAAAAAATAAAAATAATAAAAAATGAATGTTTCAACTTTTGTCAAAACATTTTTTTAAATTTTGTTTCAACTTTTGTCTTTAAAAAAAAATAATGTTTAAACTTTTGTTAAAAAAAATTTAAATGTAGTTTCAACTTTTGTCTTTAAGAATAATAATAATAACAATAATAATAATAGTAATTAAAAAAAAGGGCAGAGTTCCCTGAGGACTGGGGTTGGACTCAGGGGAAACACTGGCTGAGCACAGCTCAATCTTATTGGTTAGTTTAAAAATGTGACGAGACTCGACGATGAGATCTCATTGGCCGGGAGCAGCGGCTGCAGGTTTCTTGGCGAGGTCTTGAAGGTGAGTGGAAATACGTGAGGTCTGCAGCAGCAGAGCCTGGTGGTTCTCCACGAGAAGACTCTGCTGACGGGCCAGAGTCTGAAGGTCCTGGATCTGCTGAGAACCCTGAGGACACATGACAGAAGAACACTGATGATGTCATCAGAGCAACGGGGGTGATGTCACATGACAGAAGAACAGTGATGATGTCATCAGAGCAACGGTGATGATGTCATCGGAGCAACACTGATGATGTCATCAGAGCAACACTGATGACGTCACATGACAGAAAAACACTGATGAGGTCATCAGAGAAACACTGATGATGTCATCAGAGCAATGGGGGTGAGGTCACATGACAGAAGAACACTGATGATATCATCAGAGCAACACTGATGATGTCGCATGACAGAAAAACACTGATGATGTCATCAGAGCAACACTGATGATGTCGCATGACAGAAAAACACTGATGATGTCATCAGAGCAACACTGATGATGTCATCAGAGCAACACTGATGATGTCATCAGAGCAACACTGATGATGTCATCAGAGCAACGGTGGTGAGGTCACATGACAGAAAAACGGTGATGATGTCATCAGAAAAACAGTGATGATGTCATCAGAGCAACGGTGATGAGCACAGCTCTTTGGACCAGAACTAACCTGGTCCAGTCTGCTCTGTGACCCAGCCTCAGGTTAACTAAACTAAGCCTGAGGTTAACTAAACTAAGCCTCAACTAAAGCTTGGATAAATTTAACTCCACATCAGATAAACTGGACTGAACTAAATCGTATTATCTAGCTCATCTAAACTAACCCTTGGATAATCTAGGATAAACGAAGCCTCAAAATAACTAAACTGAAACTTGGGTAAACTAAACTAAACCTCAGATAATCCCAACTAAACTAAACTAATCTCAGATAACCTTCACTAAACTAAATCTTAGATAGTCTAAATTAAACAGGATAATCTAAACTAAACCTGGGATAATCTTAACTAAACTTCAGATAATCTAAACCAAATCTTAGATAATCTAAATTAAACCCAGTATAATCTAAACTAAACCTGGGATAGTCTTAACTAAACCTCAAATAATCTAAACTAAATCTCAGATAATCTTCACTAAACTAAATCTTAGATAATCCTAACTAAACCTTAGATAATCTTAGCGAAACCTTGTATAATCTTATCTAAATCTTAGATAATCCTAATTAAACTAAATCTTAGATCAGATTTTAATTTAACTAAACCTCAGATAATCCTCAATAAACCTTGGATAATTTAAACACAATCTTAGATAATCTAAATGAAACGTAGGATAATCCAAACTAAACCTGGGCTAATCTTAACTAAACCTGGACTCACCTGAGTTTGAAGGCTGCCGAGCAGCTGCACCACCTCCACCTGTTTTTTGGCGACCTCCTTCTGGACCTGGACCAGTTGGGTCAGGAGCTTCAGGACTTGCGCCCCCCACTGGTCGTTTTGCTCATCCACCAGCTCCAGTAACTTGGGGGCGGCGTTTGGCTGATGGTGGTCATCGTGGGATTGGGCGGCGCCCACGGTCATGGCCTGAGGCGCGTTGTCATGGTGATCACCTGCAGTCAAGACCACTGAAGTCAAAACGTCGGTTTTTCAGCCACGCGCAAACCACTCTGATCCTGGGAGTTACGGTGGGATTTTCAAAATAAAAGTCTCCCGTTAAAGGGGAGAGGTTTGCACAATGAAACGGTGGGATTTTCAAAATAAAAGTATTTCAGTTAAAGAGGAGCGGTTTTCACAGTGAAGCGGTGGGATTTTCAAAATAAAAGTATTTCAGTTAAAGAGGAGCGGTTTTCACAGTGAAGCGGTGGGATTTTCAAAATAAAAGTCTCTCATTAAAAGAGGAGCGGTTTTCACAGTGAAGCGGTGGGATTTTCAAAATAAAAGTCTCTCGTGAAAGAGGAGCAGTTTTCACAATGAAGCGGTGGGATTTTCAAAATAAAAGTCTCTCGTTAAAGGGGAGCAGTTTTCACAATGAAGCGGTGGGATTTTCAAAATAAAAGTCTCTCGTTAAAGGGGAGCAGTTTTCACAATGAAGCGGTGGGATTTTCAAAATAAAAGTCTCCCGTTAAAGGGGAGTTGTTTTCACAATGATACAGTGGGATTTTCAAAATAAAAGTCTCTCGTTAAAGAGGAGCGGTCTTCACAATGAAGCGCTGGGATTTTCAAAATAAAAGTCTCCCCTTAAAGGAGTGTGGTTTTCACAATGATACAGTGGGATTTTCAAAATAAAAGTCTCCTGTTAAAGGGGAGTGGTTTCCACAATGATACAGTAGGATTTTCAAAATAAAAGTCTCTCATTAAAAGAGCGGTTTTCACAATGAAACGGTGGGATTTTCAAAATAAAAATCTCGTTAAAAGAGGAGCGGTTTTCACAATGAAATGGTGGGATTTTCAAAATGTAAGTCTCCCCTTAAAGGAGAGTGGTTTTCACAATGATACAGTGGGATTTTCAAAATAAAAGTCTCTCATCAAAGGGGAGAGGTTTTCACAATGAAGCGGTTGGATTTTCAAAATAAAAGTCTCTTGTTAAAGGGGAGAGGTATTCACAATGAAGCGGTGGGATTTTCAAAGTATGAGTTTCCCCTTAAAGGAGAGTGGTTTTCACAATGATACAGTGGGATTTTCCAAATAAAAGCCTCTCATTAAAAGAGGAGCGGTTTTCACAATGAAACGGTGGGATTTTCAAAATAAAAGTCTCCTGTTAAAGGGGAGAGGTTTTCACAGTGATGCAGTGGGACTTTCAAAATAAAAGTCTCTCAGTTAAAGAGGAGCGGTTTTCACAATGATACAGTGGGGTTTTCAAAATAAAAATCTTTCATTAAAGAGGAGTGGTTTTCACAGTGGGATTTAAAAAAAAATAAAAGTATTTTACAGAGACAATGCCCAGGGATTTTCAAAATAATAGTCTGAGACATTACAGAGGGGGAGAGACAGATGAAGAAGAGTCATGTGACAGTTGAAGATTCACGACTTTCACAATCTGAGGGAAACAAGAAGTGAAACTGTGTGCGTGTGTGTGTGTGCGCGTGTGTGTGTGTGTGTGTGTGTGTGTGTGTGTGTGTGTGTGTGTGTGTGTGTGTTTATGTGTGTGTTTATGTGTGTGTGTGAGCTGAAATTGTGAAATTGAGCATCAACAAACTGAGCCACAGTCTTCTGCTCCATCACAGAGTTACAGTGACAGTGTTTAGGGTCAGAGGTCAGAGGTCAGAGTGATGAGACTGTGTTCACTTGCTGCTGACGCCAACTCTTCCTGAGGCATGCTGGGAAATATGAGGTGTGTGTGTCTGTGCCTTGATTATTAAAACAGATTAATGACATCATCACGATGTGTGTGTGTGTGTGTGTGTGTGTGTGTGTGTGTGTGTGTGTGTGCGGTCTCTGGTTGTCAATGTGTTTCCTGACACACACACACACACACACACACACAGGGGTCTCTTCTTTTCTATCACTTCCTCGTCTTACTTCTTCTTCTCATTTGCAGAAAACACGTTGGACAAACCAGTGACCAACACAGTCATAAACTCACAGGAAGTGAAGGAACGAGCAGCTGATCAACGAGTAAACAAAGTGTAAACAAAGTGTAAACAAAGTGTAAACAAAGTGTAAACAAGGAGTAAACACAGAGTAAATAAAGAGTAAACCAAGCGTAAACACAGAGTAAACAAAGAGTAACCACAGAGTAAACAAAGAGTAACCACAGAGTAAATAAAGAGTAAACGAAGAGTAAACACAGAGTAAAGAAAGAGTAAACGAAGAGTAAACACAGAGTAAATACAGAGTAAACGAAGAGTAAACACAGAGTAAAGAAAGAGTAAACGAAGAGTAAACACAGAGTAAATAAAGAGTAAACGAAGAGTAAACACAGAGTAAAGAAAGAGTTAACGAAGCGTAAACAAAGAGTAAACCAAGAGTAAACCAAGAGTAAACACAGAGTAAATAAAGAGTAAACAAAGAGTAAACACAGAGTAAAGAAAGAGTAAACAAAGAGTAAATGAATAGTAAACAGAGTAAATAAAGAGTAAACCAAGTGTAAACAGAGTAAACAAAGAGTAAACAGAGTAAACGAAGAGTAAACACAGAGTAAAGAAAGAGTAAACGAAGAGTAAACACAGAGTAAATAAAGAGTAAACGAAGAGTAAACAGAGTAAAGAAAGAGTAAACGAAGCGTAAACAAAGAGTAAACCAAGAGTAAATAAAGAGTAAACCAAGAGTAAACACAGAGTAAATGAAGAGTAAACGAAGAATAAACACAAGAAAGAGTTAACGAAGCGTAAGCAAAGAGTTAACCAAGAGTAAACAGAGTAAACAACGTGTAAATAAAGAGTAAACAAAAAGTAAACAAAGTGTAAATAAAGAGTGCGTGTGTGTGTGTGTGTGTGTGTGTGTGTGTGTGTGTGTGTGTGTGTGTGTGTGTGTGTGTGTGTGTGTGTGTGTGTGTGTGTGTGTGTGTGTGTGTGTCCTTGCCTTGTGCAGAGCAGCAGCTGAGGGCAATCGACAGCAGCAGTGAATAGAGCAGCATCTCTCTCTCTCTCTGATGTCTGATGTTTGAAGTCTGAGTGAATTTTGACTGAAGCTGAAAACTTGCTCTCGAACCACAGCCACGTAGCCACGCCCATCGCCACGCCCACTCCCCCTGTGTGTTGGCTGGAGTGACCATGTGACCTCGCAGAATCATCACGTTGACAACAGTGATACTGGTGGCGTCCAGCAGGGGACGACGAGCGCTGCAGACGCAGACACATTTTCCTGTTGTTCGTCCAACAAACTCCATACGCCGCCACCAGGGGGCGACTCTCCGGGTCGTTTAAATGAAAGTCTTCTCACTCATAATAATAATAATAATAATAATAATAATAATACTGCACTGAGAGGTGAAACACTGCCCTCTACAGTTTATAAAGTATTCCGTGGGGGAAATGCGCTACCTTCAGTTTACATCGAGTATTTTAGTTCACGTCGTTGACAATAGAATAAACTTTTACATGAATAAAAAACAAATGATGATAATGAAATAATGAATAAATACATTAAATATTCTAGAAATGAAAATACAAAAGCACAAAAAAGTGAAGATTTAAGGCTTTAAACCGTAACAGTGGCAGCCATTTTGAATGAACCATGTGGTTTTGGACAAATGTGTGAATAAAATGAAATAAAACACTGTGAGCACATGACTTTGTGGTTAAATATCAGAGGTTATATTATCATTATCATTATTATTAATATTATTATTATTATTATTATTATTATTATTGTTATTATTTAAATGCCATGTTTAAATTGTTAGCGTCTGGGTGCAGGAAAGTTTGTTTTCACTCGTTTTGTTCCGGGGACGAGTAAAAGAGAGCACCGGCTTCCGCTTCCGCTCCCCACAGACACAAACTGAATTCGTTGTTTTCTGCTCTTTGAACTCTTTAATTCGGGTGAGTGAACGTCAGTGGAAACGTTTGTTTTCCGGGTAACGCTCGCCCTAACGTGAGATTCTGAGGTCGTTTCGAAAATTTTATTCATTTTTTATTAACCAGACGCCGCCATTTTGTGTCAAGCGTCGCTGCTGTCGCTGACTCCCGGGGTCAGTTTCCTGTGAAGGAACGGGATTATTTGTGATTATATGACGAACATGAGTTAATTTCTCGCGTATTTTATCATTGTTTTTCGTGCGTTTCGTTACATTTTTGAGTTTCCACTCTGTGATTTTTATTTTTATTTATTTTATTCTATTATAATGTTAATATGTGCTCAGTTTTGATTATAAATCCATGAATGTTTTGCTTTTTAAAAATTCCTCATTTATATCATCACTAAGAATAACACTGACTAACTTTTTATTATCGTAGAGTTATGGCAACATTTTATGCAGGAAGTAGAGAAAAAAAACAAAGTCAGAGGCTCTTATTTTGAAAGGGAGTGGTGCATGGATCCTTCCTTCACAATAAAGGTGAATTTAAACACTCGGTTATTCCGATAAAACCAACAATAACGCAATAACCTGTCTTTTATTTAGGATCCAGGAAGTTGCTACTGACTGTGCTACACTGGACCTGGACCTGGATCTCTGTGCCACACTGGACCTGGATCTCTGTGCCACACTGGACCTGGATCTCTGTGCCACACTGGACCTGGATCCAGCATCAGCGCACACAGACACTGGCTTCTACAACACGTGGAGATTCTTGTACGTACAAACACAAACTGACAAACACTCTTACAAAGTCTAATGTCCTCGAGCTGTGGACACCTGTGTAGACTGTGGACACATCTGTGTAGACTGTGGACATCTGTGTAGACTGTGGACACATCTGTGTAGACTGTGGACACATCTGTGTAGAATGTGGGGACATCTGTGTAGACTGTGGGGACATCTGTGTAGACTGTGGACACATCTGTGTAGACTGTGGACATCTGTGTAGACTGTGGACATCTATGTAGACTGTGGACACATCTGTGTAGACTGTGGGGACATCTGTGTAGACTGTGGGGACGCCTGTGTAGACTGTGGACACATCTGTGTAGACTGTGGACACTGAGTGTTTTTAAATGTTGGACAGTTCAGGACAACTTAAAGAGAGGAAGTGATGAACAGGAAACAGATGGAGGACACTTTTCTGACTGTCAGCAGTGTGTGTGTGTGTGTGTGTGTGTGTGTGTGTGTGTGTGTGTGTGTGTGTGTGTGTGTGTGTGTGTGTGTGTGTGTGTGTGTGTCTAAACTTGTGCAACAATGTCCTCTAAATATAAACATCACTGTATTTTGTCAGAATAACCAGAAAAATAAAGACGCCATAAAAACTCAAACCAGTGTTTGGGGGACATTCTGTCCAAGTGAGGACATTCTGTCCAAGTGAGGACATTCTGTCCAAGTGAGGACATTCTGTCAAAGTCAGGACATTCTGTCAAAGTGAGGACACTCTGTCAAAGTGAGGACATTTTGTCAAAGTGAGGACATTTTGTCAAAGTGAGGACATTTTGTCAAAGCGAGGACATTCTGTCAAAGTGAGGACATTCTGTCAAAGCGAGGACATTCTGTCAAAGTGAAGACATTTTGTCAAAGCGAGGACATTCTGACAAAGTGAGGATATTTAGACAAAGCGAGGACATTCTGTCAAAGTGAGGACATTCTGTCAAAGCGAGGACATTCTGACAAAGTGAGGATATTTAGACAAAGCGAGGACATTCTGTCAAAGCGAGGACATTCTGTCAAAGTGAGGACATTCTGTCAAAGCGAGGACATTCTGTCAAAGCGAGGACATTTTGTCAAAGCGAGGATATTTAGACAAATTGAGGACATTCTGTCTGAGTTCCACTCGGTGTAAAAGTGTCTCACGTGTGTCTCATGTCCACCTGCTCGTCTTCAGAGACGCTGTCCTCTCAGACGTCAATCACCACTGTCCCTCTGTCACCTGATGCTGTGGCTCCATGTTGTGAATGTTCAGCGCCATCTGCTGCCTGCTGCAGGTAAGACACTGTGTGTGTGTGGACATGTTGACACCTGTAGAAAACATTAAAAACTGACGAAACCAACACACACACACCTACATTCCTGCAGCAGGTTGAACCAGTAACATTTCTCCGAGTTCACTGTAAAAACTTTCATGTTAAAGCAGCTGAAATCAAAGAGAGTTCTGGGATTTTTAAAGAGACACTGACGTTTGTGAACCACTCACTCTCCCACACCAAAGTCACTCACTCTCCCATACCAAAGTCCATAGAGTAAACCAGTGATTTTAACATCACAGCACACAGGAGTTCACAGGAGTTGTTGATCCACTGCTGCCTCCATCACTAACTTACAATGACTGATTTTAGTGAATTCAGCTTTTAAAATATTTACTTTAGACTTAACTCAGTGACACAAAGTGACCACACGAGGCAGCAGAGGACCAGCAGCTCCTGTGTCCCTGTGAGCTAAAATCACTGGTTTTCTCTATGGACTTTGGTGTGGGCGGTTTACACACACACACACACACACACACACATACACATAAAAATCAGGTTCCTGAACACACACACACACACACACACACACGTTGAGTTTTATAGTGTATCCTCACACCGACACAAGATTTAACAGTGACATTTTTATGAGTGTCAGTCAAATCTTAAACAACACGTGAACCAGGAACGACAGAGAAGACGACACAGCACTGACACAGGTACGTTCACTGACATAAACTACTAAAATACAGACAGGTAAACTACTAACACAAACTACTAAACTAACTAAAATACAGACAGGTAAACTACTAACACAAACTACTAAACTAACTAAAATACAGACAACTACGTAAACTACAGGCATGTAAACTGTAACTCTAAACAACAGACATATAAACTGTAAAACTACTAAACTACAGACATGTAAACTGTAAAACTAAACTACAGACCTGTCAACTGTAAAACTACGTAAACTACAAACATGTAAACTGTAAAACTATTAAACTACAGACAGCTTAACTACTAAACTAAGTAAACTACAGGCAGGTAAACTACTAACACAAACTACTAAACTAACTAAAATACAGACAGGTAAACTACTAACACAAACTACTAAACTAACTAAAATACAGACAACTATGTAAACTACAGGCATGTAAACTGTAACTCTAAACAACAGATATATAAACTGTAAAACTACTAAACTACAGACATGTAAACTGTAAAACTAAACTACAGACCTGTCAACTGTAAAACTACGTAAACTACAAACATGTAAACTGTAAAACTATTAAACTACAGACAGGTAAACTAATAAGCTAAGTAAACTACAGACAGGTAAACTGTACAACTACTAAACCACAGACAGGTAAACTACTAAACTAAGTAAACTACAGACATGTAAACTAAAACTAAGTAAACTACAGACATGTAAACTAAAACTAACTAAACTACAGTCAGCTACTAAACTAAGTAAACTACAGACATGTAAAAAACTAACTAAACTACAGACAAGTAAACTACTAAGCTAACTACAGACAGGTAAACTACTAAGCTATGTAAACTACAGACAGGTCAACTGTAAAACGATTAAACTACAGACAGCTAAACTACAGACAGCTACTAAACTAAGTAAACTACAGACATGTAAACTGTAAAACTAAGTAAACTACAGACATGTAAACTGTAAAACTACTAAACTGCAGACAGGTAAACTACTAAGCTAAGTAAACTACAGACGTGTAAACTGTAAAACTAAGTAAACTACATACATGTAAACTAAAACTAACTAAACTACAGTCAGCTAAACTACTAAACTACAGACAGCTACTAAACTAAGTAAACTACAGACATGTAAACTACTAAGCTAACTACAGATAGGTAAACTACTAAGCTAAGTAAACTACAGACATGTAAACTGTAAAACTAAGTTAACTACAGACAGGTTAACTGTAAAACTACTAAACCACAGACAGGTAAACTACTAAGCTAAGTAAACTACAGACATGTAAACTGTAAAACTAAGTAAAATGCAGACAGGTAAACTGTAAAACTACTAAACTACAGACAGGTATACTGTAAAACTACTAAACTACGGACAGGTAAACTACTAAGCTAAGTAAACTGTAAAACTAAGTAAACTACAGACAGGTAAACTGTAAAACTACTAAACTACAGACAGGTAAACTACTAAGCTCAGTAAACTACAGACAGATAAACTGTAAAACTACTAAACTACAGACAGGTAAACTACTAAGCTAAGTAAACTATAGACAGGTAAAGTGTAAAACTAAGTAAACTACAGACAGGTGAACTGTAAAACTACTAAACTACAGACGGGTAAACTACTAAGCTAAGTAAACTACAGACAGGTAAACTACTAAGCTAAGTAAACTACAGACAGGTAAACTGTAAAACTACTAAACTACAGACAGGTAAACTACTAAGCTAAGTAAACTACTAAGCAAAGTAAACTACAGACAGGTAAACTACTAAGCTAAGTAAACTACAGACAGGTAAACTACTAAGCTAAGTAAACTACAGACAGGTAAACTGTAAAACTACTCAACTACAGACAGGTAAACTACTAAGCTAAGTAAACTACCGACAGGTAAATCTTACTGACAAACGATGTCTCGTTGTGTTTTCCAGATGGCTCCTCCTCCTCCGTCTCCACCTGTCCCCAAACCTCGAGCTCGTTACAAGAGGAACAGTCTAAGCTCCGCCTCCACTGACCGGTCAGTGCACCTGTAAATGAACAGCAGACAGAGGAGGCTCCTGAAGAGGGCGCTACACTTTTGATCATGTACTTTGTGTTTGTTGTTTCAGAGACGTGAGCGAGAATCTCGCGGCTGTTTGGGCTGATGCTAACGCTAACCTGAGCACAGGTAAACTCTGACTGTGTTATTGTTGTTGTTGTTGTTATTTTTGGAACAGTCAAACCGGTTTGTGGCAGAAACGCAAACCAGTTTGACTGATGACATCATCTGGAAATTTTACTGTCAAAGTCTCCTCCTCCTCAGGTAAAGATGCCCCGCCTCTTGCTCCTCCCTCTGGTTTGGACAACGGCGTCGCTTTCCCGACTCTTGCCAGTGTCACTGACTTCATTGCCTTGAAAATCCCGTCATTGGCTGGGGTCGCTGGCACCATTACTGGCTCCGCCCCTGCAGCCCCCTCGGCCCCTCCTTCCATTGACAGCATGGCTAATGGTATCGCCACACACATACCTAGCTTAGCAGGCAGTGCTAGTGCCGTGGCTAAGCCCACTGCCACAGTAAGCCCCGCCCCCTCCTCCACATCCACACCTGCTGCTAACACAGGTGCTGCTGGCTTAGACAGCATTTTTAGCTCATTAGCTAAAATGCCCAGTTTAGCCGGGTTCATGAGTAGTGTGGGTAATCCTTCTGCTCCGCCCCCTTCTGCCGATAAGCCCCACCCACCATCACTGCCAAGGACAGGAGCTGCTGGAGACACAGGTAATCAACTAATTAATCAATCTGTCAACTAATCAATCAATCAACCAACTAACTAATCACCTAATCAGACAGGAGACATGTTGTGGGTATGCTCGCTCCTGATTGGCTGAGAGTGTTGACTGTGTTTCTGTGTAGATGTGGGAGCGCTGTCACAGCTGGTGATGTCATCATTAGACCCAGCTGCAGGAGTCAGGTTACCACCAGCAGAGGGAGCTGTGGATGAAGGTACACACACACACACACACACACACACACACACACACACACACACACACATATCTACAGACAGGTAAACTGCAAAACTAAGTAAAGTACAGTCATGTAAAGTACAGACAGGTAAACTCCAGACATGTAAACTGTAAAACTAACTAAACTACAGACATGTAAAGTACAGACATGTAAACTACAGACATGTAAACTGTAAAACTAACTAAACTACAGACAGGTAAAGTACAGACATGTAAAGTACAGACAGGTAAAGTACAGACATGTAAAATACAGACAGGTAAACTCCAGACATGTAAAGTACAGACAGGTAAACTGCAAAACTAAGTAAACTACAGACAGGTAAACTACAGACAGGTAAGGTACAGACATGTAAACTACAGACATGTAAACTGTAAAACTAACTAAACTACAGACATGTAAACTGTAAAACTAACTAAACTACAGACATGTAAACTGTAAAACTAACTAAAGTACAGACATGTCAAGTACAGACATGTAAACTGTAAAACTAACTAAAGTACAGACATGTTATCTACAGACAGGTAAAGTAAAGACATGTATAATACAGACAGGTAAAGTACAGACCGGTGAACTACAGACAGGTAAAGTACAGACATGTAAAGTACAGACAGGTAAAGTACAGACAGGTAAAGTACAGACATGTAAACTACAGACAGGTAAAGTACAGACATGTAAACTACAGACAGGTAAAGTACAGACATGTAAAGTACAGACAGGTAAACTCCAGACATGTAAAGTACAGACAGGTAAACTCCAGACATGTAAAGTACAGACATGTAAAGTACAGACAGGTGAACTACAGACAGGTGAACTACAGACGCAGACTCTTCTTTGTTGTTTTTTTACAGGCAGAGAAACACCGTATGTGCCAGGTTTAGCTTGTTGGGATGCGGAGGAAGCAGACACAGACTCGTCCAATGAGGAGGAGGATACAGGAGTTAGCCCCGCCCCCTCTGCCAGTGATGGGCCAATAGGAGGAGAGCCAGCAGTGACGTAAGTGTAAACGTGTTGTACGTCGTGGTGTCTCTGCTGATGCTAAAGCTGATGCTAATGCTGCTGCAGTGTCCCACTCTATCCTGCAGGGGGCATCATCCCCACCAGGCCGGCCCCGCCCCCTCCTCGTCCTCCTGGCCAATCGGGAAGAGCTGGAAAACGTGTACAACAGAAGATCCCAAGGTGCAGTTAAAAAAACAACAACAACAAAAAAGTATTAAAACTTTATTGAAACTTTATTGAAACTTTATTGACTGAGACTTTATTGACTCTCACCCTGCAGAGCAGCCACCATTCGAGTGTCCAGGAAGAAGGGGGGCAGTGGTAGCTCCGCCCCCCAGAGCGCGGTGGCCCGGTCCAGCTGGCTGGATGTCTGGAAGGGGTTCAGGTATCGACAGGTGTCTGACATCATCAGACTAATGCATGATGGGTAATCAAAACAGCTGACTCTCTCTGTCTCTCATCAACAGACATAATGTTCTGTGGGCGACGTTTGATGGCCAGCAGATGTCGCTGTGGAAGAAACGCACAGTGAGTGTGTGTGTGTGTGTGTGTTTGTCTGTGTGTGTGTGCGTGTTTCTGTGTGTCTGTTTCTGTGTGTGTGTGTGTCTGTGTGTGTTGTCCCTGTGTTGTCTCTGTGTGTGTTGTCTCTGTGTGTATTGTCCCTGTGTGTGTTGTCCCTGTGTTGTCTCTGTATGCGTGTTGTCTCTGTGTGTGTGTTGTCCCTGTGTATGTGTGTTGTCTCTGTGTGTGTTGTCCCTGTTTTGTCTCTGTGTGTGTTGTCCCTGTGTTGTCCCTGTGTGTGTTGTCCCTGTGTTGTCTCTGTGTGTGTTGTCCCTGTGTGTGTTGTCTCTGTGTGTGTTGTCCCTGTGTTGTCTCTGTGTGTGTTGTCCCTGTGTTGTCTCTGTGTATGTGTTGTCTGTGTGTGTGTTGTCCCTGTGTTGTCTCTCTGTGTGTGTTGTCTCTGTGTGTGTGTTGTCCCTGTGTTGTCTCTGTGTGTGTTGTCCCTGTGTTGTCTGTGTGTGTGTGTGTGTGGGTGTGTTGTCTCTGTGTGTGTGTTGTCCCTGTGTTGTCTGTATGTGTGTGTTGTCTCTGTGTGTGTGTTGTCCCTGTGTTGTCTCTGTATGCGTGTTGTCTCTGTGTGTGTGTTGTCCCTGTGTATGTGTGTTGTCTCTGTGTGTGTTGTCCCTGTGTGTGTTGTCCCTGTGTTGTCTCTGTGTGTGTTGTCCCTGTGTGTGTTGTCTCTGTGTGTGTTGTCCCTGTGTTGTCTCTGTGTATGTGTTGTCTGTGTGTGTGTTGTCCCTGTGTTGTCTCTCTGTGTGTGTTGTCTCTGTGTGTGTGTTGTCCCTGTGTTGTCTCTGTGTGTGTTGTCCCTGTGTTGTCTGTGTGTGTGTGTGTGTGGGTGTGTTGTCTCTGTGTGTGTGTGCGTGTTTCTGTGTGTCTGTGTCTGTGTGTCTGTTTCTGTGTGTGTGTGTCTGTGTGTGTTGTCCCTGTGTTGTCTCTGTGTGTGTTGTCTCTGTGTGTGTTGTCCCTGTGTGTGTTGTCCCTGTGTTGTCTCTGTATGCGTGTTGTCTCTGTGTGTGTGTTGTCCCTGTGTATGTGTGTTGTCTCTGTGTGTGTTGTCCCTGTGTTGTCCCTGTGTGTGTTGTCGCTGTGTTGTCTCTGTGTGTGTTGTCCCTGTGTGTGTTGTCTCTGTGTGTGTTGTCCCTGTGTTGTCTCTGTGTGTGTTGTCCCTGTGTTGTCTCTGTGTATGTGTTGTCTGTGTGTGTGTTGTCCCTGTGTTGTCTCTCTGTGTGTGTTGTCTCTGTGTGTGTGTTGTCCCTGTGTTGTCTCTGTGTGTGTTGTCCCTGTGTTGTCTGTGTGTGTGTGTGTGTGTGTGTGTGTGTGTGTGTGTGTGTGTGTGTGTGTGTGTGTGTGTGTGTGGGTGTGTTGTCTCTGTGTGTGTGTTGTCCCTGTGTTGTCTGTATGTGTGTGTTGTCTCTGTGTGTGTGTTGTCCCTGTGTTGTCTCTGCATGCGTGTTGTCTCTGTGTGTGTGTTGTCCCTGTGTATGTGTGTTGTCTCTGTGTGTGTTGTCCCTGTGTTGTCCCTGTGTGTGTTGTCCCTGTGTTGTCTCTTTGTGTGTTGTCTCTGTGTGTGTTGTCCCTGTGTTGTCTCTGTGTATGTGTTGTCTGTGTGTGTGTTGTCCCTGTGTTGTCCCTGTGTGTGTTGTCTCTGTGTGTGTTGTCCCTGTGTTGTCTCTGTGTGTGTTGTCCCTGTGTTGTCTCTGTGTATGTGTTGTCTGTGTGTGTGTTGTCCCTGTGTTGTCTCTCTGTGTGTGTTGTCTCTGTGTGTGTGTTGTCCCTGTGTTGTCCCTGTGTTGTCTGTGTGTGTGTGTGTGTGGGTGTGTTGTCTCTGTGTGTGTGTTGTCCCTGTGTTGTCTGTATGTGTGTGTTGTCTCTGTGTGTGTGTTGTCCCTGTGTTGTCTGTATGTGTGTGTTGTCTCTGTGTGTGTGTTGTCCCTGTGTTGTCTGTATGTGTGTGTTGTCTCTGTGTGTGTGTTGTCCCTGTGTTGTCTCTGTGTGTGTTGTCCCTGTGTGTGACAGGTGTGTTTGTTTCGTTCACCAGGACCAGTTCAGTGAGCTCTGTGTGTGTGTGTGTTATCTCTGTGTGTGACAGGTGTGTTTGTTTAGTTCACTAGGACCAGTTCAGTGAGCTGTGTGTGTGTGTGTGTTGTCTCTGTGTGTGACAGGTGTGTTTGTTTCATTCACCAGGACCAGTTCAGTGAGCTGTGTGTGTGTGTTGTCTCTGTGTGTCCCTGTGTGTGACAGGTGTGTTTGTTTCGTTCACCAGGACCAGTTCAGTGTGCTGTGTGTGTGTGTTGTCTCTGTGTGTGACAGGTGTGTTTGTTTCATTCACCAGGACCAGTTCAGTGAGCTGTGTGTGTGTTGTCTCTGTGTGTCCCTGTGTGTGACAGGTGTGTTTGTTTCATTCACCAGGACCAGTTCAGTGAGCTGTGTGTCCCTGTGTCTGACAGGTGTGTTTGTTTCATTCACCAGGACCAGTTCAGTGAGCTGCTCTTTCACGTTTCCTCCATCACAAATGTGAAGAAACAAGACAAACGAAGATTCTCTCTGTATTTCAGGAAGAAACATTATGACTTCATGGCTCATAGTGACGGTATTCTACTCTTTCTACTCCTTCTACTGAGATTTTACTGAGTTTATACTTAGATTCTACTGTTTATACTGTGTTTCTACTGAGTTTTTACTGAGTTTATACTTTCGATTTTACTGTTTCTACTGAGATTCTACTGTGTTTCTACTGAGATTCTACTGGGTTTGATTCTTCTGTGTTTCTACTGAGTTTCTACTGAGATTCTACTGTTTGATTCTTCTGTGTTGCTACTGAGTTTTTACTGTTTCTACTGAGATTCTACTGTGTTTCTACTGTTTGATTCTGCTTTGTTTCTACTGAGTTTATACTTAGATTCTACTGAGTTTTTACTGAGTTTATACTTAGATTTTACTGTTTCTACTGAGATTCTACTGTGTTTGATTCCACTGTGTTTCTACTGAGATTCTACTGAGTTTATACTGAGATTCTACTTAGTTTATTCTTAGATTCTTCTGTGTTTCTACTGAGTTTCTACTGGGTTTCTACTTAGATTCTGCTGAGATTCTACTGAGTTTTTACTGAGATTCTACTTAGATTCTACTGAGATTCTACTGAGTTTTTACTGAGTTTATACTTAGATTCTACTGTTTTTACTGTGTTTCTGCTGTTTCTACTGTGTTTCTACTGAGTTTTTCTGATTTTATACTTAGATTTTACTGTTTCTACTGAGTTTCTACTGAGTTTTTACTGATTTTATACTGAGTTTCGACTTAGATTCTACTGAGTTTCTACTTAGTTTCTACTTAGATTCTACTGAGATTCTACTGAGTTTCTACTGAGTTTCTACTTAGATTCTACTGAGTTTTTACTGTGTCTCTACTCACATATTTGATTTTCCATCTTTCAGAGATTCAGGAAGGTTGGGTCACATCTCTGCTGGCGTCACGCGGACAGCCAAGCCCCGCCCCCCCTGAGCTGCATGGACCAATCACCATCAAAGAGTCACGGAGTAAGGTGTACGCCGGCGTCTGGGGTCACGACCTCTGGATTTACCCCAACAAAGATGGCTTCCAGCTGGGCGTGGCCTCCTTCTCTGTCCCACTGAACGTGGCGGCGGTGAAAGTGGCGGGAAAACACTCGTTTAACCTCATCACACCATACAAGAGCTTCTGGTATACACCTGTCTGTCTGTGTGTCTGTCTGACTGACTGTCTGTCTGACTGACTATCTGTCTGACTGACTGTCTGACTGACTGTCTGTCTGACTGACTGACTGTCTGTCTGTCTGACTGACTGACTGACTGACTGACTGTCTGTCTGTCTGACTGACTGACTGTCTGTCTGTCTGTCTGTCTGACTGTCTGACTGTGTCTGTCTGAATGTCTCTGTCTGTCCAGCTGTCTGTCTGTCTGACTGACTGTCTGACTGACTGTCTGTCTGTCTGTCTTTCTGACTGTGTCTGACTGTCTGTCTGTCTGTGTCTGTCTGACTGACTGTCTTTCTGTCTGAATGACTGTCTGTCTGTCTGTCTTTCTGACTGTGTCTGATTGTCTGTCTGTATGTCTGTCTGTCTGAATGACTGACTGTCTGTCTGTCTGTCTGTCTGTCTGTCTGTCTGACGGTCTTTCTCTGTCTGACTGTCTGTCTCACCCCCTCGCAGCCTGTCCGTGGAGTCTTCAAAGGACCTGTCTGTCTGGTTGGACAGTCTGTCTGCCTCCATCCGCAGTGCTCTGTCCTGCAGCCAGGTGGCGATGCGTATCTTGGAAAACCCGTGTAACAAGGTTTGTGGCGACTGCGGCTCGGCCAATCCTGAGTGGGCGTCGGTTAACCTGCTGCTGGTCATCTGTCAGGCCTGTGCAGGTAGGAGCTTCCTGTGATTGGCCACACCCACCTCACCTGTTATTTTTCATGATGGAGTTCCTCAGGGAATCGACCTCGGCCCCGTTCCATTTCACTTCTATCAACACTACGAGTCATAATGAGTGTGTGTGTGTCACTGATTTGATACAAATGTTAGCATTAGAAAAGTTAGCGATGCTAACCCAGTGTGCTAACAGGTCAACATCGCAGTCTGGGCAGTAACGTGTCCAAGGTACGAAGTCTGAAGATGGACAACAAGGTGTGGACTGAACCACTGATACAGGTGAGAGGGGGCTGAACCAGTGGGACGGGGGGGGGGCGGGGCTGATAGAGGCGGGGCTTTTACCTGTTCACCCTCTTGCAGCTGTTTGTTACCTACGGTAACCGGCTGGCCAATCAGGTGTGGGCTGCAGCTGTGCCAGCAGCAGAGCGGCTACTGCCTGAGTCGTCTGATGAGGAAAGGTCAAAGTTCATCAGGGATAAATACAGCAGGGGGCGCTACAGACGAGTTCACCCACTGACATCCTCTCAGTCCCTGATGGACCAGGTCTGACAAGTTTATGATGAAGATGATGGTGATGATGGTGATGATGATTTTGGTGATGGTGGTGGTGGTGATGATGAAGATGAAGATGATGATGATGGTAGTGATGAAGATGATGGTGGCGGTGAGGAAGATGATGGTGATGGTGATGATGAAGATGATGGTGATGATGGTGATGATGATTTTGGTGATGGTGGTGGTGGTGATGATGAAGATGAAGATGATGATGATGGTAGTGATGAAGATGATGGTGGCGGTGAGGATGGTGATGGTGATGATGAAGATGATGGTGATGATGATGATGATGTCACTGTGTGTCTCAGAGACTCAGAGAAGTCGTCTCCAGTGAAGACGTTGAAGAGACGATGTCTCTGATTTGCTCAGGAGCAAAGGTGAGCTGTGATTGGTCGACACGTGGTCATGGTAACACAATGACTCTGTGGTGATTACAGTGTGACAGTCTGACTGTTACCTGTCCACAGGTGTAACAGTCTGACTATTACCTGTCCACAGGTGCGTCAGTCAGACCTTCAGATTCCCTCCCCCATCATCCTGGCTGAGAGAGCGGGGCAAGCTCTGCAGAGTGAGCTGCTGAGACTCAATGAATATACAGGTAACACACACACACACAGATAACACACACTCACACAGGTAACACAAACACACAGGTAACGCACACAAACACAGACGCACACACACAGGTTGCTGTGACTCAGGTGTGTTTTGTGTTGTTTCTTCAGAGGCCCCGCCTCACCAGCCACAGTCAGCCAGTAGGAGACGTGGCTCCGCCCCCTCAGGTGAGAACAGGTTTGATTTATTTGAATCATTTACTTTGTTGGGATTGATTTTATTTATGTGTGTGTGTGTTACCTGTATGTGTCTCAGGTGAGGAGGAGGAGGAGCTTCATGGGAAACTGGAGGACGATCGTTTCCTTTTCTCTGTAGAAAATGATTCTGCTGCGTGTGACGTCCTCGACCTGCGGGAGGCGCTGTCCGTCTTCACCACAGACTCTGGGTCAGTCCTCTGTTGTCCTCACACTGACCCTCTGGTTCTGTCTCGCTCGCTAACGTTTCATCACTTCCTGTTCCTGTGAACTCAGACCGCCTCATCAGTTCGAGGTCGTGACCTTAGACGATCACCTGATCTGTGCTGCTGACGACAGCGAGGCTCTGATCACTCACCTGGTCCACATCCTCAAGGTAGACCTGTCTGTCTCTGTGGGACCAGGAAGTCAGGACACGTCCTGGGTCCTGGACCGGGGAGTCAGGACAAGTCCTGGGTCCTGGGCCGGGAAGTCAGGACAAGTCCTGGGTCCTGGACCGGGAAGTCAGGACATGTCCTGGGTCCTGGACCAGGAGGTCAGGACACGTCCTGGACCGGGAAGTCAGGACACGTCCTGGACCGGGAAGTCAGGACACGTCCTGGTCCTGGACCGGGAAGTCAGGACACTTCCTCGGCCCTTGACCAGTCATTGTTTGTTCATTTTTCCTAGGTGATTCTTCCAGGGGGCGTGTCTTATGCAGAAGTGTGCGGGGCCTCAGCTGTCAGTAAAGTATGTGTGGTGGAGGTGGGCGGAGCCTCTAGTCAGTCTGACGCCTGGTTGTTGCTGTGGGAGGACGGCGTCAGTGTTTACCCCGTCCACAGAGGCTCGCAGCAGATTGTGAGGATGGAACTGAGCGCTCTCATTCGCCATGGTAACGGCTAGCGGCTGTAGCATCACGTCAAAAAAATTCGTCTGAACTGGACAAATGTGTGTGTTTGATTTTCATTTCCTGTGTCCTTCAGAAATGGACTCATCAAAAAACATCATCACCATGGAAACCAGGGATAGGTGACACACACACACACACAGTCAGGCCTGTGATTGGCTGAGGTCACTCCAGGTCGTGACATCACAGTCTGGTTTGTCTTGTCAGGAGCGTGTCTTCGCGTTTCGAGGAGCAGCACAGCTGTCAGACCTGGTTCAAGCGCCTGCAGAGGGCGCTGACGAGACACAGCTCCGATCCACGTGGAACTCGTCGGTCTCTGTACCCGGTGCTGGCCGGGGCGTCCGGAGGTTCAGTTCCACCCGCGATCGAGCGCTGCATCTCCCACATCACAGCACACGGTCAGAATCCTGAAAACTGTCCACTGTGTTGTGAACCACGAGCTGTGAGACTCTGAGGACCCCCTTTGGCTTAGGGTCCTTCAGGGACCTGGGGCCCTGCAGAGTCTCTGCATCCAGCAGGGGCTCAGGGATAATGCAGGGTCTGCGGTTCTCTAGGTCCTCAGGTTCCTGTGGGGGTCCAGGTCAGATAAAAGCATCTGCTAAATGCTTGCTGTAGGAGCCAAGGTTCCTGAAACAACCCAGGTTCTTGTGGGGGTCCAGGTTCCTGTGGGAGCCCTGGTTCTTGTGGGGGTCCAGGTTCCTGTGGGGTTCCAGGTTCCTATGGGAGCCTGGAGTTCCTGTGGGTGCCCTGGTTCTTGTGTGGGTCCAAGTCAGATAAAAGCATCTGCTAAATGCTTGCTGTAGGGGCCAAGGTTCCTGAAACAACCCAGGTTCTTGTGGGGCTCCAGATTCCTGTTGGAGCCCGGAGTTCCTGTGGGTGCCCTGGTTCTTGTGGGAGCCCAGAGTTCCTGTAGGAGCCCAGGTTCTTGTGGGAGCCCAGAGTTTCTGTAGGAGCCCAGGTTCTTGTGGGGATCCAGGTTCCTTTGGGAGCCCAGGTTCTTGTGGGGGTCCAGGTTCCTGTGGGAGCCCAGAGTTCCTGTGGGAGCCCAGAGTTCCTGTGGGAGCCCAGAGTTCCTGTGGGAGCCCAGAGTTCCTGTAGGAGCCCAGGTTCCTGTAGGAGCCCAGGTTCCTGCAGGAGCCCAGGTTTGCAGGAGCTCAGGTTCCTGTGGGAGCCCTGGTTCTTGTGGGGGTCCAGGTTCCTGTGGAAGCCCTGGTTCTTGTGGGAGCCCTGAGTTCATGTAGGAGCCCAGGTTCTTGTAGGCGCCCAGGTTCTTGTAGGTGCCCAGGGTTCTTGTGGGGGTCCAAGTCAGATAAAAGCATCTGCAAAATGCTTGCTGTAGGGGCCAAGGTTCCTGAAACAACCCAGGTTCTTGTGGGGGTCCAGGTTCCTGTAGGAGCCCAGGTTCCTGTGGGAGCCCGGAGTTCTTGTGAGGACCCAGGTTCTGCTGGGCATTTGTGCTTCAGGACTAAAACGATTGTCTCCCTCAGGTTTGAAGGTGGAGGGCGTGTACCGACGCTGTGGATTAGCTGCCAAAGTCAACCGATTGGTGGAGGCACTGAAAACTTCCCCGAGCTCCGCCCTCTTGGAGAATGATGAGCAGGGCGTGTTAGATGCCGGTTCTGCCCTGAAACAGTATGTCCGCCAGCAGCAGGGCCTGATACCTGATGTTCAGCCGTGGAGGCAGGCTGCAGGTCAGTACCAGAACCTTGAGTACGAGCACACGCAGCAGCATGTAGTATAGTACAGTTGTACAGTTGTGTACTTTCTCAGTGATTTCAGATGAAAGGCCCAGGTTTAAAGCATACCAACGGTTACTACGGAAACTGCCTGATGACAACAGAGCGACACTGAGTGCCCTGTTTGCGCACTTCTACATGTAACAGACACACACATTTTTCAATGGTTATTGTTTTATGTGATGACATCAGGTGACATCATGTGACAGGTGACATCATTTCTTGTACCCAGGATCCAAGTCTTCTCTCAAGTGAATAAGATGTCGGCTCAGAATCTGGCTCTGGTTCTCGTCCCGACTCTGTTTCATACTCTGAACCAGGATCTGCTGCGACTCACCAAAGAGTTCATTATCCACCACACACTGCTGTTCCTGGTAAACACACCTGTAACACGCCTGTAATGCACCTGTAACACACCTGTAATGCACCTGTAACACACCTGTAACTCACCTGTAACAGGCGTGTTACACAGCTGTAACACACCTGTAACTCACCTGTAACAGGCGTGTTACACACCTGTAACTCACCTGTAACAGGCGTGTTACACACCTGTAACACACCTGTCACATACATGTAACACACCTGTCACACACCTGTCTGTAACACACCTGTTACAGGCCTGTAACACGCCTGTAAAATACGTTACACACCTGTATCACACCTGTTATACGCCTGTAACACGCCTGTAACACACCTGTAACGCGCCAGTAAAACACGTTACACACCTGTAGCACGCCTGTAACATGGCTGTAGCACGCCTGTAACACACCTGTATCACATCTGTTGTATGCCTGTAACACACCTGTAGCACCCCTGTAACACACTTGTAACTCACCTGTAACACACCTGTAAAACACCTGTAACATGCCTGTAGAACACCTGTAACACGCCTGTAACACACCAGTAACACACCTGTAAAACACCTGTAGCACACCTGTAAAACACCTATAGCACACCTGTAGCACACCTGTAACACACTTGTAACACACCTGTAAAACATGTTACACACCTGAAACACAGCTGACACACGCCTGTAACACACCTGTAATACCCCTGTAACACACTTGTAACACACCTGTAACACACCTGTCCTTCTGTGTAGACACCAGAGGACGAGGCGAGAGAACAGGAGGAGGAGGAGGAGGAGCAGATCACCGTGTTCTGAGGAACCAGAAGAAAAACATCTTTCTTCCTTGTTTTGTTTTAATCTCTTTTATTTTAGGTTTGGGTTTGTTTCTTGAAATCAACATTTTATTTTGTTTGTGTTTAAAGTTAAGGGGAAGTTTGTCTGTCACTGACTGCGCCCCCTACAGTGTGAACATCTCAAATAAAAGTCATTTTTATTCGTCATTTAAAATAATAAACATTTGATTGATGAACTGATGAATTCTAGACAGTTCATGTGTTGGGGCGTCCACAGTTTAACGACACAGGAAGTACCACCAAAATAAAAGCCTTGTTAGTCCAGGTTAGCTGTGGTCGATCTTTACACATAAACGTCTTCAGCCTCCGTCTGATGTGTTTCCATGGAAACCACAGGATGACAGGTGACTGGAGAGAGTAGCATGAGTTAGCATGTGTTAGCATCTGTGTGTGTGTGTGTGAGTGTGCGCACTCACCATACAAAGACTCTTCCTCTTTCTCCAGTTGCATCCTCTTGTTGCTGTGGTTACCAAACATCGGCATGTAAACATTTTCCTCCTTTGGCTCTGAAACAGAACCATAGATTATTATAGAAAACAGCTGTGTGAGTCTGTGAGAGAGAGTAAGAGGTCACACCTGGGACACACCTGTAACACACCTGACACACTTGTAACACACTTGTAACACAACTCACTCCTGTGACACACTTGTATCACACCTCACCCCTGTGACACACCTGACACACTTGTAACACACTTGTGACACACATGTAAGACACTTGACACACTTGTAACACAGCTGACACACCTAGCACACTTGTAACACACCTGACACACTTGTAACACATGTCACTCCTGACACACTTGTAACACACCTGACACACTTGTAACTCACCTGTAACACGCCTGTAGCACACCTGTAAAACACTTGTAACACACCTGTAACACACTTGTAACAAACTTCACTCCCGTGACACACGTGTCACACTTGTAACACTCCTGTTACACAATTGTAACACACCTGTAACACACTTGTGACACACCTGTTACACACTTGTAACACACCTGTAACACACTTGTTACACAACTGACACATCTGTGACACTTGTAACACACCTATAACACACTTGTGACACACCTGTAACACACTTGTTATACACCTGTAACACACCTGACACTTGTAACACACTTGTGACACACCTGTAACACACTGTTACACACCTGTAACACATCTGTAACACACTTTTAACACACCTGACAGATCACCTGCAGTTCTCCTTGTCCTCTTCCTCACGATGAAGACGATGATGAAGAACATCAACAGAAGCAGCAGCAGGAAGCAGCTGACGGACAGCGACACTTTGGTTTGACCCTGGTTAGTGGACTCGCCCTCCTCCACCCTCAACAGGAAGTGGATCTGCATCACTCCGGTCCCATGTGGATCAAACACCTGCAGGCTGTAGTTTCCTGCGTCTTCAGCGCTAACGCGACTGAGCCTCAGCGAGCCGTCGCTCAGCAGCTCGCGGCGGCCGTGTCGCTCACTCCTGGTCCTGTTGTTCCTCAGCGACAACACCAGGTGGCGGTGTGTCCACCTGACGTCCCCGCCGTCCTCCCTCGTCACCTTCAGCCGCTCCGAGGACAGCAGGACGGGGTTGCCGCTCCGAGCCACCACGGTGACCGTCTGTGGGGTCGCTGGGGTCAAAGGTCAAGTCAAAGGTCAAAGCTTCACTCGTCATTGCGTTCATTTTATGTTCTGTTTATACTGACCCGCACTCTTCATCATCATCATCATCATCATCATCAGTAACTGGATCCGAACCAACATGGCTGCACGGCTCTGCTGGCTCCGCCCACTCAACTGTCAATCACCATCACAGTTTACAGAGATACATTGTAGCCTCTATCAGCAGCAAGAGTTAGCAACTGTACCTTTAATACATAATACAGCTATAATACACATGGAACCTGACCCGTGATGATGTGGTTCAGGACCTCAGGTCTGGACCGTGTTTGGTCGTACCTGAGCGAGCGGCGGCGTCCTCGGCTGCGACGTTCACCAGCCGTGAAACTGTGAAACATGTTGTGACTGAGGACCAGAATAAAAGCTCCGCCCCCTTTAACCACACACTGCTCTACATTGTTCATGTGAAACTGAGTCAGAAGTCGTTTCCTTCTGCACACGAACGTCTAAACCAGAGGACGACAACGTTGTCTTCTTCTGCAGTAACTAACAGTAACGTGTCACAGCTTCTTTTTCGTCTCAGTCCTGAGCTCGACTTTTTTTCCTCTGAGAGTTTGAAGGAAAAACTTTATTTAATGTAACAAAGTGTTGAGCTGAAGTCGTTTGACTTTTTTAAATATGTTTTAGAGGTCATTAACGGCTTTAACACTTTCACTGGATTTTACTGCCCCCTAATGTTCAAATGTGTAAATAACACAGGGCCACATTAGCATAATGGTTACACTTGTAACACATCTGTAACACACTTGTAACACACCTGACACACTTGTAACACAGCTGACACACCTGTAACACACCTGTAACACACCTGTAACACACCTGACACACCTGTAACACACTTGTAACACAGCTGACACACCTGTAACACACTTGTAACACAGCTGACATACCTGTAACACACTTGTAACACAGCTGACACACCTGTAACTCACTTGTAACACACCTGACACACTTGTAACACACCTGACACATTTGTAACACCTTTAACACACCTGTAACTCACTTTTAACACACCTGACACACTTGTAACACACCTGACACATTTGTAACACCTTTAACACACCTGTGACACCTGACACATCTGTAACACCTGTAACACACTTGTGACACACCTGCAACACACCTGACACACCTGTAACACACCTGACACATCTGTAACACACCTGTAACACACTTGTGACACACCTGTAAGACACTTGTAACACCCCTCATACCTGTGACACACCTGTAACACATTCAAAGGGCCAGGTGTAACTGTCATACAGAATAAATGGAACTAAATATAATGTAAAATAAAGGTAACTACTTCGTAACATATTGCTAAATAACTTTCTGTAGTTATTATTTATTCAATTTCACTCGTCACATGATGCATATGCAATGATACACTGTGATCTAGTGTTGGTGCGGGTAACGCAATCGCCATGCATTGTGGGAAAGCAGCATAGACCTATTTTAACACAGATTTTTAAGACCATTTAATCACTCACGGGCCACATAAAATGAGGTGGCGGGCCACATCTGGGCCCCGGGCCTTGAGTTTGACACAATAAAAAAAAAAAATAACACAAACAACAAAATAAAAGAAATAACACCAGGCAGAGGGCCCAGAGTTACAGTTAGGCGGCGCCACCACTGCTGGCAAAACAGAAAGAACTCAAACCGGCCCTTGAGCCTGCCCCAGGGTTTGAACCAGCAACCCTGAAGAACACAGAAGCGTCAGAGGACGATCAGGATGCTGTGGTTGTTGTGGTCAGCTGATGCAGGACAAACAGGAAGTGAGTCACATGATGTTTATTCAGAGACCTTTTAATAATCACATTAGGTTTCTTACACACACACAAACACACACAGTTTGTTGATGAGGAGAGATGATCAGGAGACGTTCACTCAGTTTAACACCTTTATTCTAACAAAAAACAGATATATCTGGAGACCCTCTCTGGGAGCTTGACAGAATGTCTACTGCTAAAAACTTTGTTGCACATTGTGCAATGACGATAAACTAGTGCTGGGTGCGTTAACGCAATATCGGCTGTTTATGGCGTCAATGTTAAAGCACGACGCGTTTCCATGACGACTGACCAGAAAAAGACATGCATGACGTCATGTTTACATGATGTTTATTCAGAGACTTTTTAATAATCACACACACTGTCAGGCCGCTTTATTGATTATCTGTTGTTCATTGATGACTAAATTAATCCTCAACTATTTTAATCATCGATTCGTCAGTTTGAGAATTTTATTCAACAATAAAAACAAACTCTGGTGATTTTTCAGCTTCTTAAATGTGAACTTCAATATTTAGTGAATATACAAATATACAGCAAAGTGTCATCTGCATAGAGAGAAATAATGAAGAGCTGCAATGATTCATGGGTAATCATCAGGTAAGTGAGTGAGTGAATGTGTGAATGAGTGAATGTGTGAGTGAATGTGTGAATGAGTGAGTGTGTGAGTGAGTGTGTGAATGAGTGAGTGTGTGAATGAATGAGTGTGTGAGTGAGTGAGTGAGTGAGTGAGTGAGTGAGTGTGTGAGTGAATGAGTGTGTGAGTGAGTGTGTGTGTGAATGAGTGTGAGTGTGTGTGAATTGATGCAAATAATGAAGAAGCTCTGATCCACTGATTGATTTGTAACAGACGTATTTTATATAAAGATATTTGAATTGTTGTTTAATCATCAACATTCAATTTTATTAGCAGATGTCATGATGATGTCAGTAAAAGTTAAAAACAGTGAAAAGAATCGTCAACAAGGTCTTGTTTTATGAGATGAATTAATTTAAAACTTATTCATGATGTTATTTACACCAATAATCCTGATTTGTCTCTGTGATCAATAAGTGATCAATAAAGTTGCTTGTGAACAAACGACAAACTGTCACTGGATTGATTAATTTTTTTGGTATGACCATGACTGTAGTCAGCCACCGGGGGGCGCTCATTGCACACTCAGGACACTGTGCACAAACACAAAAGACCTGAATTAGTCCTGTAAGTGAAGAAAAACAACAGCGCCATCTAGTGTGTGTGTGTGTGTGTGTGTGTGTTCGGTGTGTGTGTGTGTGTGTGTGTGTGTGTGTGTGTGTGTGTGTGTGTGAGAGAGAGAGACAGGGGGAGGAGTCAATGACAGAGGAGGGGGAGGAGTCTGTGTTTCTCAGTCCAGTCTCAACAGCTCAGTCACATTGTGTCTCTGTGCAGCTCTGTGTGTGTCTCACTCTCTGTCTGTCTCACTCTCAGCTGTCTCTGTCTCACTCTCAGCTATCTCACTCTCTGTCTGTCTCACTCTCAGCTGTCTCTGTCTCACTCTCAGGATGGAAACCTGTCTTCATGGATTACTGATGGTTGTGTCTCTGCTGCAGATGAACTGTTTGCACTCACTTTATGTCGGTGACAGCTCAGGTGAGTCCAGAATACTCTATTCATATACATATACACACGCATATATATATATATATATATATATATGCGTGTATATATGAACAGAAGGTGGCAGTGTAGAGGCAGTGACTGTGCATAAATGTGTCCACCTGTATTCTCTTGTGAGTGAAAAACAGTGTTGATGTTGACTGATGGTGCTGATGCTCGGGGCGGCCAGCAGGTGGCACTGTGTCCCCGATGTTTCAAAATGGCCGACTTCCTGTGGTCCCTTCACAGTGGAGTTTTTTACGGATTTATTTCGTTCATTATGTTCATGTTTTGGGCTCGCTGACTCCGCGTTTCACCACCAGGAGGGCGCTGCAGAGCCCCGGTGCAACGCGACACACGGTGACGACGGCTCTTGTACGATAATGCAATTTATCACAAGTTTTCTTGTACATGGCATTGGGGCCCCTGGCATTGAAGCCCCTGGTGTTGAAGCCCCTGGCGTTGGGGCCCCTGACGTTGAAGCCCCTGGCGTTGGGGAACCTGGTGTTGAGACCCCTGGCGTTGGGGCCCCTGGCGTTGAAGCCCCTGGCGTTGAGGCCCCTGGTGTTGAAGCCCCTGGTGTTGGGGAACCTGGCATTGGATAACCTGGTGTTGAGAACCCTGGTGTTGAGAACCCTGGTGTTGAGAACCCTGGTGTTGAAAACCCTGGTGTTGAAGCTCCTGGTGTTGAATCTCCTGGCATTGGGGCCCCTGGTGTTGAAGCTCCTGGCGCTGAAGCCCCTGGCATTGAAGCTCCTGGCGTTGGGGCCCCTGGCGTTGGGGCCCCTGACATTGGGGAACCTGGTGTTGGGGAACCCCAGGCGTTGAAGCTCCTGGCGTTGAAGCTCCTGGCATTGGGGCCCCTGGTGTTGGGGAACTTGGCATTGAAGCTCCTGGTGTTGAAGCCCCTGGCATTGGGGCCCCTGGCGTTGAAGCTCCTGGCGTTGGGGCCCCTGGCGTTGGGGAACCTGGTGTTGAAGCCCCTGCCGTTGGGACCCCTGGCGTTGAAGCCCCTGGCATTGGGGAACCTGGTGTTGAAGCTCCTGGCGTTGAAGCCCCTGGCGTTGGGGCCTCTGGTGTTGGGGAACCTGGTGTTGAAGCCCCTGGCGTTGGGGCCCCTGGCGTTGAAGCCCCTGGTGTTGGGGAACCTGGCGTTGAGGCCACAGGTGTTGTAGCCCCTGATGTTGAAGCCCCTGGCGTTGGGGAATCTGGTGTTGGGGAACCCCAGGCGTTGAAGCCCCTGGCGTTGGGGAACCTGGTGTTGAAGCCCCTGGCGTTGGGGCCCCTGGCATTGAAGCCCCTGGCGTTGGGGAGCCTGACGTTGGGGCCCCTGGTGTTGAATCTCCTGGCTTTGGGGCCCCTGGCATTGGAGAACCTGGTGTTGGGGCCCCTGGCGTTGGGGCCCCTGTGGTTGTGATGCTCAGAATTGTTGTGAAGAGTTTAAATCTGTTTCCACTTTCCCATAATTGTTTGTGGTGTTTTTCTGGTATTTGGAGAATGTGAAGGATTCCGATCATGTGACTTAACAGTGTGTGTGTGTGTGTGTTGTCAGAGTCTCTTCATCAGGTCCTCTCAGAATACATTATCGTGCGTCCAATCAGGACGGACTCAGAGGGGCGTATCCTGTCGGGCTCAGGCTCCGCCCACCACCTGAGGAAACACCTCAGCAGCCTCCCAGAGGACACGCCCACTGACGGCGTCGGACACAAACAACAACAACATGTGGCACCGTCCAACCATAGGGTGCGGGGTTACACGAAGAAGGAGGCGGAGCTTTACTACAACGTAACCGTGTTTGGGCGGAGCCTCCATCTACGGCTGCGTCCCAACGCTCGCCTCGTGGCGCCCGCCGCCACCCTGGAGTGGGAGGAGTCAGGACGGGTTCACTCTGAGCCCATAAAAGACGGCGGTTGCTTTTACACGGGAGACGTGTCCAACATGGAGGACACGTCTGTCGCCGTTAGCAACTGTGATGGACTGGTGAGACCACACACACACACACACACAGGCACCAGCAGGGGGCAGTACTGTGTTCACAGCGTACCACATGGGTCTTAAATGGTGACCTGGGGTCATGAGGAGATCACAGTCGATGACTGTAGGGGGCGCTAAACGTGAACCTGACCGCTGCTTAGTGGAAGAAGAAGAAGATGATGAAGCACAGTTTTAGTTTTCATGCATTCCAGACGTTTGAAGTCACAACTGGGGAAATAACGTCACACATCACAAGTTCACTGAGATCCAGTTTCCACTGATCAGGACACACACACACACACACACACACACACATTCTTGTACTTGCTGCATACAGGACTGGGTTGCTGACAAAGTGAGGACTAACATTTCATCATTTTATAAATCATTTTATAAATCACTCACACTCATTCACACACACACTCACTCACACACTCATTCACTCACACACTCACTCACTCACTCACTCACTCACTCACTCACTCACACACTCATTCATTCACACACTCACTCATTCACACACTCACTCACACACTCACTCATTCACACATTCACTCACACATTCACTCATTCACACATTCACTCACTCACTTACCTGATGATTACCCATGAATCATTGCAGCTCTTCATTATTTCTCTCTATGCAGATGACACTTTGCTGTATATTTGTATATTCACTAAATATTGAAGTTCACATTTAAGAAGCTGAAAAATCACCAGAGTTTGTTTTTATTGTTGAATAAAATTCTCAAACTGACGAATCGATGATTAAAATAGTTGAGGATTAATTTAGTCATCAATGAACAACAGATAATCAATAAAGCGGCCTGACAGACAAAAAACGTCATACTATACTATGTCCTCCAAATTTTTGACAAATTGAGTATAGCATGTTATAGCAACCTAAGAAAGTGTTCTCACTGTAAAAATGACCTCACTTTGTTGGTTAAAAACCTTCACTGGTCCTCAGTATGCCGCAAGTACAAGAACACACACACACACACAGATGTTTCAGATGTTTGGACCACTGCTGTTTCCATGGTTACAGAGAGACATAAACTCAGACTCAGTCGATTAAACAGACTTTTATACCGAGTTCAAAGAGAATCTCAGTGTAATCTCAGTGTAATCTCAGTGTAATCTCAGTATAATCTCTAATCTCAGCAGAAACAGCAGTCAGGACTGAAGCGTCACTTTTTACAGCGTGGCCTGATTTCCTCCACATGTGCAAACATCTGGAAAAATACAAAGAATGTTTTCCCTCTGCAGTGGAACATCATCTGAGCTTCAGATTACAGATTACAGATTACAGATTACAGATCACATACTACAGACGATAAACACAAACTGTGGATTTCTCCGTGTCTCAGACAGGAATCATTCGAACACGAGTGGACGAGTTCTTCATCGAACCTTTGGAGGACTGGAGGAGAGAGGGAGTAGGAGACGAGGACAGAGGAGACGAGGACAGAGGAGGACAGCGACACGTTGTCTATCGTTCCTCAGCTGTACGGAAACAACCAGCTGTCAATCAAACTGCAGACGACATCCTCCGAGGTGGGACAGCATGGATGCTGCTAATGTAGCCGCTAGCTGCTAATGTAGCTGGTAGCTGTTTCTGTAACCGCTAGCTGCTAATATAGCTGGTAGCTGTTAATGTAGCTGATAACTGTTTATGTAGCTGCTAGCTGCTAATGTAGCTGCCTGCTGCTAATGTAGCTGTTTATGTAGCCGCTAGCTGCTAATCTAGTTGCTAATATAGCTGGTAGTTGTTAATGTAGCTGCTCGCTGTAACTTTAGCTGCTAGCTAGAAAAGGAGCGCCCTCTCTCATTTAACTTCACAAACATTGTGTGAAGATAAAACCATTTATCAAACCAACTTCTACAACACTAGCAAACGTTGCTATCATGGATATATGATCTTTGTCAGAAAATGTCGGGGGGGGGGGCAACTTTAGCGGCAGACGACGTCCTCCAAGGTGGGACAACATGGACGCTGCTAATGTAGCTGGTAGCTGTTTATGTAACAGTTAGCTGCTAATATAGCTGGTAGCTGTTAATGTAGCTGGTAGCTGTTAATGTAGCTGCTAATGTAGCTGCTAGCTGTTTATGTAACCGCTAGCTGCTAATATAGCTGGTAGCTGTTAATGTAGGTGCTAGCTGTTACTTTAGCTGCTAGCTAGAAAAGGAGCGCCCTCTCTCATTTATCTTCACAAACATCCATTTATCAAACCAACTTCCAGCACTTACAAACAAACCCTAACCCATTCTGAAGATGCTGCCCCCTGCTGGTGAGCGAGTACAAATACCAGCGTTTTATTAAAGAAGTCAAATCTCGTTAAACGTGAAGTAGCGACAGAAATGAAACGGTGATTTGTCTTCACTGTAAAGGTCACATGACATGTGTTTATGGTTTTATATGGTTTCATTTTTTACAGTGTAGTCATGAGTAATATCTGCTGAGTCGTTTGAGCAGAAGAGAACTGTTCCAGGAAACACACACACACACACACACACACACACACACACACACACACACACACACACACACACACACACACACACACACACACACACACACACACACACACACTTTCACATGTATATACATGCACACACACGCATATACACTAACACACACACACACACACTCTCACAAGCATATACATGCACACACGCATATACACTAACACACACACATGCAGTTGCGACGTGGCGGTGTCAGGTGTCAGATTCTTAGAGGTTTTGGGGGCGTGGCCTCAGAGTTGATGGACAGTTCAGCTCGTCTTCTCGCTCCCTGACTCCTTGTCAGCCAATGAGGATGGAGTTCACTTCAGTCCAATCCTCTAGCTGCACCATGTGACCCCAAAGAGACAAAGAGGAAGACACTTCACTGACCACACTGTGACTGTGAGTCATGTGACTGTGCAATATATGCTAACGCTGGCTAATTTCTCTAACGTTAGCAAAGGTTACTGGTAGCTGTTAATGTAGGCGCTAGCTGCTAATCTAGTTGCTAATATAGCTGGTAGTTGTTAATGTAGCTGCTAATGTAGCTGCTCGCTGTTACTTTAGCTGCTAGCTAGAAAAGGAGCACCCTCTCTCATTTAACTTCACAAACATTGTGTGATGATAAAACCATTTATCAAACCAACTTCTACAACACTAGCAAATGTTGCTATCATGGATATATGTTCTTTGTCAGAAAATGTCTGGAGGGGGGGGCAACGTTAGCTGCAGATGATGTCCTCCAAGGTGGGACAATATGGACGCTGTTAATGTAGCTGCTAGCTGCTAATGTAGCTGGTAGCTGTTTATGTAACAGCTAGCTGCTAATATAGCTGGTAGCTGTTAATGTAGCTGCTAGCTGTTACTTTAGTTGCAAGCTAGAAAAGGAGCGCTCTCTCATTCATGGTGCTAGCCTTAGCAGAGTGGCATTTGCTGGCAAATATAAATATATATCCATGATAGCAACGTTTGCTAGTGTTAATGTTGCTAACACTAGTGCTGGTTGCTAAAGTTGCTAGTACTAGCGATGTTGCTAACATTCGCCCTAAGCCACCAATAAAGTCGTTTGATCGTAAACAAAGTAAACGTCTAAGATCATATTAATATCATTGTATGATGCTACAATTAGCAAAGCTGCTAACATGACCATGTCCTCACACTGAGGTCAGAGGTCACATGATAAAGATCATCCTGTGTTTGTGCGTGTTCTCCAGCTCCTCTCATAGGTTCCCTCGACTTGATGCAGAATGTGTCGTGGTCGACACCGGGATCACGCCGACGGCGGCGCTACATCGAGGAGGCGGAGTTATTTCACATCGAGGTGAAGATGGAGGGTTTTTTCTTTTTTTGCTGGAGAAGAAGACGAAGTGATGGACGAGAGTTGACCTGTGCGTCTCGTCTCCTCCGCAGGTGTTGTTAGCAGTCGATTTTTCGGTACTTCTCTTCCACGGCCGAGAACACATCCAGAAGTATCTGCTCACACTGATGAACATCGTAGGTGTTTCTGTGTTACCGTGGTTACCGCCTGTAAACTGCAGTCGTGAAAATGTCGGTTAACACAGCCATGTTAGCAACGTTAGCTGCTAACGTTAGGTATGTAAGCCAACGATGGTCGAGCACAGAGTAACTCTACAAACTGTTCAAACCGCCTTCTCAAAGGTCATGTGATGTGTCCTTACATAGTTCCGGGTCAAAGGTCACCCGACCAGGTCTTGGTGTCATAGGAGGTCTGGATCATCTGGATCTTGTTGACCGTGGTGCTAAAGAGTTCCAGCGCTGCTAAACACGAGTGTGGTCCATGTGTCTGTTGTAGGTGAACGAGATCTATCAGGACCATTCTTTGGGAGCCAACATCAACGTGGTCCTGGTCAGGATCATCATGTTGTCACCAGCGAAGGTCTGTACGTAAACGCTTGTCAGTCGTGTCTGTGTTCGGTCAGTGAACCCGCGTGTCCTCCGTCAGTCGCAGGAGCTGATCTCCGTGGGGAACCCTCAGAAGAGCCTGGAGAACGTCTGTGGTTGGTCGTACCTGCAGCACCGGGAGCAAAGTCAAGCCGAGCAGCACGATCACACCATCTACCTGACCAGGCAGGAGTTCGGCCCCTCCGGCATGCAAGGTCATACATTAGCATTCACGCTTTAGCAGTTTTCAGACGCCAACGTCCTGAGAACAGTGTCGGGACATTGTCCAGGAGGTCGTCCAGGGTCAGACGATGATCTCAGTGGTGGACATTTACCTTCTTACCACCCGACCTCTGACCTCTGACCTCTGATGTGTGTCCACAGGCTACGCTCCCGTCACTGGGATGTGTCACCTACATCGGAGCTGTGTCCTCGTCCTGGAGGACGGCTTTTCCTCAGCCTTTGTCGCCGCACATGAGACAGGACATGTGTGAGACACATAAACACATTGCACTACCTTTGACTGTCCCCCGTCTGTCTCTGTCTGTCCCCGTCTGTCCACCGTCTGTCTCTGACTGTCTGTCCCCCGTCTGTCCCGTCTGTCCCCCGCCTGTCTCTGTCAGTCCCCTGTCTGTCTCTGTCAGTCCCCCGTCTGTCTCTGACTCTGTCTGTCTCCCATCTGTCTCTGTCTGACCCCCGTCTGACCCCGTCTGACCCTGTCTGTCCCCCGTCTGTCCCCAGATTAGGTATGGAACACGACGGCGAGGCTAATAACTGTGAGGACGACGTGTTGTTGGGCAGCATCATGTCTCCTCAAGTCCAGGCCACGTTCCATCGTTATCACTGGTCCAGATGCAGCTGGAGGGAACTGCACCAGCACTTGCAGTGAGTACTGCACACAGTACTGCATGTATATATCGCAGTACTGCTCACATACCAGTACTGCGTGTCTCTTCCCGTAGAAGCTACGACTGTCTCCGTGACGACCCGTTTAACCACGAGTGGCCCGCTCAGCCTCAGCTGCCGGGGTTCCAGTACTCCATGGACCAACAGTGTGTCTTTGACTTTGGACCTGGATACAGTCTGTGTACTGCAGTACGTGTGTGTGTGTGTGTGTGTGACAGTTACCATGGCGACATGTTTGTTTATGATGATGACGACGACATCGTTCTGTCCTCATGTGTCCAGTACACGAACCTTGACCCCTGCAAACAGCTGTGGTGCAGCGAATACGCCAACCCGTTCTACTGTAAGACGAAGAAAGGTCCGCCCCTCGACGGGACAAAGTGTGGACCGGGGAAGGTGAGGCTGCTCATGATAACGTTAGCCGCGTATTAGCATAGTATAGACAAGTAGCATGATTAAGGCTGTTACAGGTGATCACTAAATGTGCGCTAGTAGACCAGAAACGAAGACATCCAACTAATCACCATGCTCATCTGTAAAGCGTAGCTTTAATAAGCTAGGCTAACTACATGCGGACTGCATCTCCGTGCTACAACCCTAACTCTCGTCTCCATGGCAACCGTCTCTGCATGAAGCACTGCTTTAAAGGCTTCTGCATGAAGTTGACCCCTGACCTCCTGCGACAAGATGGCAGTTGGGCAACGTGGAGTTCCTACGGCAGCTGCTCCAGGACCTGCGGGGGCGGGGTCAGGTTCCGGAGCCGGCGCTGCGACAATCCGGCGTGAGTGAACCGCCTGTCATTTGATGATGATGTCACAGTTCTGATGCACCAATCAGAGACACTAACCTGTCACTGTTCTCAGTCCAGCCAACGGGGGGCGCACCTGCTTCGGAAACAGCTACGAGTTTGAGCTGTGCAGCCTCGAGGAGTGTCCACCGCTGACGGACTTCAGGTCAGTCTGCCATCAATTAGGTTCTACTCTGTTCTGTTGGGTTCTGTCAGGTCCAACTTGGGTATTCTGGTGTTACTCAGTTTTATTGGGTTCTACTCAGTTCTGTTGGGTTCCACTTGGGTCTGCTGGGTTCTAATCAGTTCTTTTTACTGGGTTCTGCTCTGTTCTGTTGGGTTCTATTCAATTATTTTGGGTTCTGTCAGGTCCGACTTGGGTATTCTTGGTTCTCTTTAGTTTTATTGGGTTCTGCTCAGTTCTGTTGGGTTCTACTTGGGTATGCTGTGTTCTAATCAGTTGTTTTTACTGGGTTCTACTCTGTTCTGTTGGGTTCTACGTGGTTCTGTTGGTTTCTAGTCAATTATTTTGGGTTCAGTCAGGTACTATTGGGGTATTCTGGGTTCTCTTTGGTTTTACTCAGTTTTATTGGGTTCTACTCAGTTCTGTTGGGTTCCACTTGGGTCTGCTGGGTTCTAATCAGTTCTTTTTACTGGGTTATACTCTGTTCTGTTGGCTTCTACTTGGTTCTGTTGGGTTCTAGTCAATTATTTTGGGTTCTGTCACGTCCTACTTGGGTATTCTGGGTTCTCTTTGGTTTTACTCCATTGTATTTGGTTTTACTAGGTTCTGCTCAGTTCTGTTGGGTTCTGTTGGGTTTTGCTCAGTTATATTGGGTTCTACGCAATTCTTTTTATTGGGTTTTACTCTGTTCTGTTGGGTTTCTACTTGGTTCTAGTAAATTCTTTTGGGTTCTGTCAGGTCCTACTTGGCTATTCTGGGTTCTGTTTTGTTTTACTGGGCTCCATTGGGTTCTGTTGGGTTCTACTCAGTTCTTTTGGGTTCTACTGGTTCAGTGTGTGTGTGTGTGTTTCAGGGAGGAACAGTGTAAAGTGTGGAATCCATTTTTTGAACACGATGGCAAGAAACATCACTGGCTGCCGTATCAACACCCAGACCGTAAATACAAATACACACACACACACACGCACACACACACACACACACACACACACACAGTGTCATGTGTCATATGTCATGTGACCTGTGTCTCCACAGCGGACGAGCGCTGTGGTCTGTACTGTCAGTCCAAGGAGACTGCGGCAGTGGTTTCCATGAGCAAAATGGTGCATGATGGGACGCCATGTTCATACAGCGACGTCCACAGTGTGTGCGTGCGAGGAGAGTGTGAGGTCTTTATTGTGGCTTTTACTGTCGTATTTACACTGTGTTTTACATTAGCATATCATTAGCATAGCATAAGTAGCTGTTGTTTTACATAGGAACACATTTTCTTCATGCAAAACTGTGTTGAGGTCATTTTAGAGTAAAACCAGGAAACATTTGCATAGGAAGTGTGCAGCTAACGTTAGCTTATTAGTTAGCTTATTAGGCTAATGTGTTTCTGAGCTGTGGGAGGTGCTCAGTTGATGCTCCTCCTCCTGCAGCACGTGGGCTGTGACCGTCAGATTGCTTCAGACAAGCAGGAGGATCGATGTGGCGTCTGCGGAGGTGACAACGCCTCCTGCAGGATGGTCAAAGGAAACTTCACCCGCAGCACAAAGAAACCAGGTGTGAGCCGTGTCTGGAACATGTTCTAGTAGAAACCTGTTCTAGTAGAAACCTGTTCAAGTAGAAACATGTTCTAGTAGAAACGTGTTCTAGTAGAAACGTGTTCTAGTAAAAACGCGTTCGAGTAGAAACGTGTTCAAGTAGAAACATGTTCTAGTAAAAACGCGTTCGAGTAGAAACGTGTTCAAGTAGAAACATGTTCTAGTACAAACATGTTCTAGTAGAAACCTGTTCAAGTAGAAACATGTTCTAGTAAAAACGTGTTCAAGTAGAAACATGTTCTAGTAAAAACGTGTTCTAGTAGAAACGTGTTCTAGTAGAAACGTGTTCTAGTACAAACGCGTTCGAGTAGAAACGTGTTCAAGTAGAAACATGTTCTAGTACAAACGTGCTCTAGTAGAAACATGTTCTTGTAGAAATGTGTATAGAAATGTGTTATAGTAGAAACGTGTTCTCGTCGTAACGTATTATAGTAGAAACATGTTATCGTAGAAATGTGTTCAAGTAGAAACATGTTCTGGTACAAACGTGTTCTAGTAGAAACGTGTTCTAGTAGAAAAGTGTTCTCGTACAAACATGTTCTAGTAAAAACGTGTTCTAGTAGAAACGTGTTCTAGTACAAACGCGTTCGAGTAGAAACGTGTTCAAGTAGAAACATGTTCTAGTACAAACGTGTTCTAGTAGAAACATGTTCTTGTAGAAATGTGTATAGAAATGTGTTATAGTAGAAACGTGTTCTCGTCGTAACGTATTATAGTAGAAACATGTTATCGTAGAAATGTGTTCAAGTAGAAACATGTTCTGGTACAAACGTGTTCTAGTAGAAACGTGTTCTAGTAGAAAAGTGTTCTCGTACAAACGTGTTCTAGTAGAAACGTGTTCTAGTAGAAAAGTGTTCAAGTAGAAACGTGTTCTCGTCGAAACGTGTTCTAGTAGAAACGTGTTCAAGTAGAAACATGTTCTAGTAGAAACGTGTTCTAGTAGAAACGTGTTCTAGTAGAAACGTGTTCTAGTAGAAACTTGTTCTAGTAGAAACGTGTTCTAGTAGAAACGTGTTCTAGTAGAAACATGTTATTGTGCGAAAGTGTTCTCGTACAAACCTGTTCTAGGAGAAACGTGTTCTAGTAGAAACGTGTTCAAGTAGAAACATGTTCTAGTAGAAACTTGTTCTAGTAGAAACATGTTCTAGTATAGACATGTTCTAGTAGAAACATGTTCTCGTAGAAACATGTTCACGTAGAAACATGTTTTCCTAGAAACCAAAATCTAGTAGAACCATGTAACGGTGGAACTCTTTGATCAGTAATCAATGTTTTGTGATCAACCCAGGATACTTGAAGATCCTGGAGATCCCCAAAGGAGCGCGCCACCTGCTGGTCCAGGAGTTTAAGGGGACTCCTCACATCCTGGGTAAGACGACACAGGTGACTCCATCTCTTCCTCTGCAGCTCGCAGTTCTCTGGTAACGTGGTTTTGTGTTTTCTGCTCCAGCGGTGAAGAACCAGGAGACGAGTCAGCTCTTCCTCAACGATGAACACGAGCTCCCAGAATCCCGTGTGGTGATTGAGAAGGGCGTGGTCTGGGAGTACAGTAACAGCGAGGAGCAGGAGTCCATCCGGACCACAGGTCCACTGAAGTATGGTGTCCTGCTCATGGTCAGTCCATCACCAGAGGAATGGAACATGTCCACGCTGTGTCAGGTAAGACGCTCACCTGGACCTGTGCTTGTCTGCATCAGGTCCGTTCCCATAACGACTCCAAGGTTACGGTGTCCTATAAGTACATCATTCAGGACCGCCTCCGCTCGTCGCTGGAGTCCAACCTGGTGCAGGAGGACGCTGTCTTCTATGAGTGGGCGCTGAAGAAGTGGTCGCAGTGCTCCAAGCCTTGCGGAGGAGGTACGCAGTGATTGACAGCCTGTTCATTTGGTTACCAGGGTAATGGGTGTGTTGGAACAGTGATGTCTTGTCGCCAGGGAAACAGTACACGAGGTTTGGCTGCAGGAGGAAGGCTGATGGGAAAATGGTTCCCAGGATGCTCTGCTCCAATGTCAACAAACCGAGAGCCATTAGCCGCGGCTGCAACACCGACACCTGCAACTCACCACGGTAATGCACCGCGGGTCGTCGTGGAAACTTAAAGTGTTCAACCAATCACAGACCTGTCAACGGCAAAAAATGAAATCTGCTGCTTACACGACTGGACTTTCTCATCCAGTTGTTCTAGAACAAGTTTCTACTGGAAGAAGTTTCTACAAGAACAAGTTTCTACTAGAACACGTTTCTACTAGAACATGTTTCTACTCGAACATGTTTCTACTAGAACATGTTTCCACTAGAACAAGTTTCTACTAGAACATGTTTCCAAGAGAACAAGTTTCTCCTAGAACAAATTTCTACGAGAACACATTTCTACTAGAACAAATTCCTACGAGAACAAGTTTCTACTAGAACATGTTTCGACAAGAACATGTTTCTACTAGACCAAGTTTCTACTAGAACAGGTTTCTACGTGAACATGTTTCTACTAGAACAAGTTTCTACGAGAACATGTTTCTACTAGAACATGTTTTGACAAGAACATGTTTTGACAAGAACATGTTTCTACTAGAACATGTTTCGACAAGAACATGTTTCTACTAGAACATGTTTCTACAAGAACATGTTTCTACTAGAACATGTTTCTACAAGAACATGTTTATACTAGAACATGTTTCAACAAGAACACGTTTCGACAAGAACATGTTTTGACAAGAACATGTTTCTACTAGACAAGAACATGTTTGTTCTAGACAAGAACATGTTCAGTTCAGTTCAGTTTGATTTGTTGAAGCCTTGTTCCTTCCCTTTATTCCTGCAGATGGGCGACCGGGGACTGGGAGGACTGCAGCGCCTCTTGTGGTCAAACTGGGTGGCAGCGTCGTTGGGTGAGCTGCCAGCACGAGGCCAGCAGGGGTCAGCAACAGCAGCGCTCGGTGCACAGCAAACTCTGTGGAGACTCTCGGCCTGAAGCCAAGCGTACCTGCAACCGCTTACCGTGCCCCGCCTCGTGGCGAGCCGGGCTGTGGACGCCGGTACGAAAACGTCACTTTATAAACGTGGTTTATATTTGTCGATCGACCACAGATCAGTTAAATCTGAAGGTCTGATCGGGCTCTTTGTGTTGCCAGTGTTCCGTGTCATGTGGAAACGGAACTCAGGAGCGTCAGGTTGCGTGTTCAAGTCCCGGGGATTCAGCTGGAAACTGCAGTGAACCTCGACCAATCACAGCCCGCGGCTGCCAGGCCACGCCCTGCAACGGTAGGCACTGACCAATCGGCGTGGTTTTCTAGTTTAAAGGTGGACAAGCTGCTCTGCTGTAGGGGATTCTGTTTTCAATTCTGATTGCTGTGCGTTTGTTTGTCTGCCCCCTGCAGGCGACCAGAAAAACGCCATCATCCAGTGGTTGTCCAGGTCCAACCCAGAGTTCCCTGTGCAGAACATCTCCTCCAGTAAAACGCCGTCAGTCACGTGACTCCACACTTTTTCCCCTTTAACCTCCGACTAACCGACTCTTCCTGCTCTCCAGAGTATCGTTGCCGCGGTGACCGCTCAGTGTTCTGTCACATGGAAGTGTTGAATCGGTACTGCTCCAACGCCAGATACCGACTGATGTGCTGTAAATCCTGCAGCAAGGGAAACGTGAGCAGCACGAGTTCGCCCACCACCGACAGCAGGTCAGTGACGGCGTCAGTGATGGCGTCTGTCGGTAAACACCGGTGCTTCCTACACTAGCGCTTACTTGTGCGAGTGTCGCAGGTATTTGGGTCAAGTCCATTATATAAAAAAAACATAATTTAATCATTTCATGTTTTTTTCCCTAATATCAATAGTTTTAAAGCTGCTAAAATAACTGCAAAACTTTTGTCCAGCAATTTACATTTCCTAAATATCAGGGTGGTGCAACCATAAACATTCGACTTTATTTTGAAGTCAAGAGACAATAGCTGTAAACTAAATGTTGCATCAGCCAGAGGAACCCCAGAGAACCTTGGGACTAAGCTAAAAGGTTTGTAGATCTCTGTCAAATACTGATAAAAATAACTACTTTCAACTATATGTAGGTTGGTACATTTTCCATGTCAGTGTGGTCCAACTATTGTAAAACTAGAAAAAAATTATTTTAACATAAAACTCTTTGTTTGTTAAAAAAGTGTTCTGTGTGAACTTCATGACAAGGATAGAAAATAATGCTTGCATCCAAACAGAAGCTGTTTAATTTGAGTTTAGTTGCAATCGTCAGGCGGCACAACTGTTAATCAGGTGGCACAACTGCAAGGAATGTCACTATATAATGCTATTCAAAGCTCTAAGGTTATCCATGACACTTCTAGAATGTTTATTAGTTTTGAATGGAAAGATATTACACACTTTAAATCATTTTGCTGATAATTTGTACATTTTAGATGCCAATATCACTATCAAAATTAGGATGATACAGGGCAAGTATTAACAATGATCCAGCTGACAACTCTGCTTTGATTACGAACTACACATGCTCCAATGTTGTGAATTTAAAAATACTGCTAAAAAATTAGTTAAAACAGTTAGAATAGTTATTCAATATATGAGACATGTTCAAACACTATTTCTGGACTCAAAAATATGCATTACATCTATTTTGAAAATACTTTTTAAAAATACCTTTTTAGAAGCTTTATTTGTCATTGACCCATATGCGTTCAGGTGGGAACACAAAATAAAGACTGCTGTCGTAATTATATGTTTTTTTTCAGCTCCTGGAGTTCGGCGACGGAGACCGCCCCCTCAGTAACCACGCCCACCTGGTCGGACAGCAGCCGCATCTTCAGTGACATCATCAGCCCCACCTCCATCTTCACCGTCACTCCTTCCCCCACCAGCAGGAGCAGCACCGACTTCATCTACGTTGAGTACGATGACTACGATGAGTATTCGTCTTATGAGGATCCTCTGGATATAGCTGCTCCTCCCGCCTCCACCGCGGCTCCTCCCACCTCCACCATGGCTCCTCCCACCACCACCACGCGGCGCACACGCAAAACTGCTCCACCACATTTATTCAGGAGGACCACGTCCACGGCGCCCCCTGCAGTTCCCATGGTAACCAGCGATGATACGACTCAGTCGCCGGTTCGAACGTCTGCCGTCCCAGATTTTCCCACCTCAACATCGCCTGACCCCGATGACATCATCACCACCACATCATCAGGTGGGCGGAGCCTGCAAACTAAAGTCAACGCGACAGAAACTGAACCGACAACGATGTCCTCTTTCGTCCCGCTAACCAAGAAAGAGAACAACTCGGTGGACGAGGTCCCGTACCGGATCGTGGGATTAGACAGGGACGGCGCCAGCGGACAGCAGAACTACTTTGTCCCCCGGATGCCGACGATCCGCGAGCGAACGCAAAACAAGCGCATCCAGCAGCTTCTGAACGAGAAACGGAGACAGAACCTTGTGAGGAGAACCAACAGGAACCGAGCATAAAGACAAACCGCCACGCTAACACACCTCCTTCATATGTTAACTCGCTTTCTGCTAATGCTAACAAAGACTTGATGATGAACTGAAGCAGCATCAACGAAGGAAGAAGGTTCTAGAAGAAGGTTCTAGAAGAAGGTTCTGTCAACGTTTCAGACCAGAACCTTTTTTTTCCGTTTTTTCTCTCTCTGTAACAAATAATAACAATGTTTATAAATAAAGTGTCATCTGGTGTCAGACCTCACCTCCTCTCACTCCTTCACCTCCTCTCACTCCTTCACCTACTCTCACTCCTTCACCTCCTCTCACTCCTCTCACTCCTTCACCTCCTCTCACTCCTTCACCTCCTCTCCCTCCTCTCACTTCTTCACCTCCTCTCACCGCTTCACCTCCTCTCACTCCTTCACCTCCTCTCACTCCTTCACCTACTCTCACTCCTCTCACCGCTTCACCTTCTCTCACTCCTTCACCTCCTCTCACCGATTCACCTCCTCTCACTTTTTCACCTCCTCTCACTCCTTCACCTCCTCTCACTCCTTCACCTGCTCTCACCGCTTCACCTCCTCTCACTCCTTCACCTCCACTCACCACTTCACCTACGCTCACTCCTTCACCTCCTGTCACTCCTCTCACTGCTTCACCTCCTCTCACCGCTTCACCTCCTCTCACTCCTTGACCTCCTCTCACTGCTTCACCTCCTTTCACTCCTTCACCTCCTCTCACTCCTTCACCTCCACTCACCACTTCACCTACTCTCACTCCTCCACCTCCTGTCACTCCTCTCACCGCTTCACCTCCTCTCACTGCTTTACCTCCTCTCACTCCTTCACCTACTCACTCCTCTCACCGCTTCACCTCCTCTCACTCCTTCACCTCCTCTCACTCCTTCACCTACTCACTCCTTCACCTCCTCTCATGTTTCACCTCCTCTCACTCCTTCACCTACTCTCACTCCTTCACCTCCTCTCATCGCTTCACCTCCTCTCACTCCTTCACCTACTCTCACTCCTTCACCTCCTCTCATCGCTTCACCTCCTCTCACTCCTCAGCATCAACGAAGGAAGAAGGTTCTAGAAGAAGGTTCTAGAAGAAGGTTCTGTCAACGTTTCAGACCAGAACCTTTTTTTTCCGTTTTTTCTCTCTCTGTAACAAATAATAACAATGTTTATAAATAAAGTGTCATCTGGTGTCAGACCTCACCTCCTCTCACTCCTTCACCTCCTCTCACTCCTTCACCTCCTCTCACTCCTTCACCTCCTCTCACTCCTTCACCTCCTCTCACTCCTTCACCTCCTCTCCCTCCTCTCACTTCTTCACCTCCTCTCACCGCTTCACCTCCTCTCACTCCTTCACCTCCTCTCACTCCTTCACCTACTCTCACTCCTCTCACCGCTTCACCTTCTCTCACTCCTTCACCTCCTCTCACCGATTCACCTCCTCTCACTTTTTCACCTCCTCTCACTCCTTCACCTCCTCTCACTCCTTCACCTGCTCTCACCGCTTCACCTCCTCTCACTCCTTCACCTCCACTCACCACTTCACCTACGCTCACTCCTTCACCTCCTGTCACTCCTCTCACTGCTTCACCTCCTCTCACCGCTTCACCTCCTCTCACTCCTTGACCTCCTCTCACTGCTTCACCTCCTTTCACTCCTTCACCTCCTCTCACTCCTTCACCTCCACTCACCACTTCACCTACTCTCACTCCTCCACCTCCTGTCACTCCTCTCACCGCTTCACCTCCTCTCACTGCTTTACCTCCTCTCACTCCTTCACCTACTCACTCCTCTCACCGCTTCACCTCCTCTCACTCCTTCACCTACTCACTCCTTCACCTCCTCTCATCGCTTCACCTCCTCTCACTCCTTCACCTACTCTCACTCCTTCACCTCCTCTCATCGCTTCACCTCCTCTCACTCCTTCACCTACTCTCACTCCTTCACCTCCTCTCATCGCTTCACCTCCTCTCACTCCTTCACCTCCTCTCACGCTGATAGGTTAAACTTGTGCCTGTCAGGTTAAACTCAGGGCTGTCTGGTTAAATTTATGCCTGTCAGGTTAAACTGAGGGCTGGAAAATCCCTCTCCCCGTCTCGTCCTTGACAGGCAGCAGGAAACTAAGATGGCGGCCGCCGTGGTTCGCAGTCTGGGCTCCAGTCTCGGAAAAAACCTCCGTGAGATCCGCGTCCACCTCTGCCAGACGTCCGCAGCTAGCGTAGGCGTGAGGTGAGCACGGAGCCAGGCTCCAGAGGCCAACAGAGCCGCTGGAAAAGAAAGAAACACCGGTGATAAACGAGTGATAATAGAGAGCGAGCCGAGCTAACTATGCTAACTGCTAACCGCTCAGGGACAAAAGTCAGCTGTTTATTGATCAATAACTGAAATAGTTGTGATCAGTAATAACTTAAATGTTGTTGTTGTTCCGTCAATGTGATCGATCACATTTAACTGATTTAGTCTGAAATCTGTTCATTATGTACTACATTAATCCTTTATTTGTTTGGTTCCTTAAGTATTGATTAGTGTTTATCAAACTGGAAATGATGATGTTCTCAAATGTGTCAAAATGATTCAGTTTGAATCAGTTCTTTGTTTTAAGAAGCTGAAAAATGAAGAAACGTGAAAATATTAACATTTAAGAAGCTGAAAAATGACAGAAACATGAAAATATTCACATTTAAGAAGCTGAAAAATGACAGAAACGTGAAAAATATTCACATTTAAGAAGCTGAAAAATGACAGAAACTGGTTTTAATTCTGAAACAAGCAAAGTAAAATTGATGATCTTATCAATATAGTTGATGTTTGAATAGTTTCAGGCCTAATTTGAATGTCTTACTGTTTTTAATAACATATTACTGTGGTGTTATTGGGCTGCTGTGTTAACAGAGACTTTGTGGAGCAGCACTACGTCTCTCTGAAACAGTCTAACCCAGACTTTCCCATCCTGATCCGAGAATGTTCTGGAGTCCAGGCTCGACTCTGGGCCAGACACGGTGAGTCCAAACCGCACGGCATCATGGGACACGGGCACAGGTGGACTGTCCTGACCTCCTGTCGCTCCTCGTGGATAGATGATGATGATGATGATGATAATAACTGCTGTCTGTGTTGTGTCTGCAGAGTTTGGGAAAGAAAGCAGTGTCTCCCTGGACAACATGTCAGCTGATCAGGTGGCTAACACTCTGCACACGCTGGTTCAGTCCAAACCTTAACACCCCTACCCCCCTGCTTGAAGTGGTTTGGTCCAGACAAGCTCCTCTGTTCAGTGTTTTTGTGTAAATGTGAATAAATATGAATATTGTAAACATGACACAATTTCACTGTGTGTGTGTGTGTGAGAAAGAGAGTTGTTACTGCTGCTGCTGATGATGATGATGATGAAGATCTATTCACCAGGTCTTTGCAAAACAGATCTTTTGGTCTCAGTGGGGCTAACCTGGTTAAATAAAGGTTAAATAAATTAAAACTTCCTTTGCTGCTCCCCCTGCTGGTCATCAGCGGTATGTGTGTGTGTGTATAACGCTTTAGATAAACATGGAGTCTGACTGAAATTAAAAAAAAAAAGATCATTTATTTATTGTATAAGAATTTAATACAAGTAAATACAATATTTAAAATCTGTGAAAATTTCCACATAATCTTAATAATGATCATTTTTATTTAAATTCTTCTGGTTATTTTTCCTGTCTTTGATCTGCCAATTCAAACACAAACAAACAAACAACAATAACAATGATGATGATGAAGATGATAAAGATGAAACCACCAGCTGGTCCCGGGGCTCCTGCAGTGAACTGCAGTGACTGTGTTGAGCCGCACGTAGCGCTGTTGTGTGTTTCTGACTGAAGCGGAAGTGACGCAGACAGCGCCGCTGTTAGCTGAAGCTAGCTGACCATCTACGTTGTGTCCACGAAACGGACGCGTTTTCCCGGGTGAAGCAGAGACACGCCGCGCCGCCGTGATGCCTGAGAGTAAGACCAAGCGCGGCGTTCATTCACCGGACACTTTTATCTCTGCGGCACGTTGAAAAAAACAACAACTCTTTACCGACGTTGGGGCTTAGCAGAAAAGGCTAGTTGTTAGCTGTTAGCTGAAGACTTCAGCGGCACACATTCTTTGAATTGTTAAACCATTAAAATCCGGATTAAATTGAAATAGTTTGTTCGCAGACGTAAAAACAAACCGGGGCAGAGTTTGTTGAGTAAATATGAAAATATTCAGCTTCACAGCAGCGACACCACTCACTGTTAGCTTGGTTAGCTTAGTTAGCTTAGCTCCGGGAGTTTTTAAAATGTCGCGGTCTTAGTTTAAAAATACGAATGAAGGGACTGTGGTGAACAGAGTGTTGAGTCAACACACGACTCTTTCTATCGGCTTATCGTTTACGACTGAGGGCAGCTGTGCGTGATATTTAAAGTGTATTCACCCTGACTGTTGTTGTGTGACGCCCCCTGCTGTTGGTCTGCTCACGTTACTTCTCTTTCAGCTGATGTTTACTCGAACCCTCTGGCCCCGGATGGACACGAGGTGGACGACCACCGAGCTGCCGCTCAGTGAGTGTGTGTGTGTGTATGAGAGTGTGTGTGTTATTACTGTACGTGTGTGTATGAGAGTGTGTGTGTTATTACTGTGTGTGTGTGTGTGTGTGTGTGTGTGAGAGAGTATGTGTTATTACTGTGCGTGTAGTGTGTGTGTTATTACTCTCTGTTATTACTGTGTGTGTGAGAGAGTATGTGTTATTACTGTGCGTGTACGTGTGTTAATACTCTCTGTGTGTGAGAGTGTGTTTTATTACTGTGTGTGTTATTACTCTGTGTGTGAGAGTGTGTGTTATTACTGTACGTTTGTGTGTTATTACTCTGTATGTGAGAGTGTATGTTATTACTGTGCGTGTACATGTGTGTGTTATTACTGTGTGTGAGAGTGTGTTATCACTGTACATTTGTGTTATTACTCTGTATGTGAGAGTGTATGTTATTACTGTGCGTGTACGTGTGTTAATACTCTCTGTGTGTGAGAGTGTGTTTTATTACTGTGTGTATGTATGTGTTACTACTGTGTTATTACTCTGTGTGTGTGAGAGTGTGTGTTATTACTGTACGTTTGTGTGTTATTACTCTGTATGTGAGAGTGAATGTTATTACTGTGCGTGTACGTGTGTGTTATTACTCTGTGTGTGTGAAAGTGTGTGTTATTACTGTGCATGTATGTGTGTGTTATTACTCTGTGTGTGAGAGTGTGTTTTATTACTGTGCGTGTATGTGAGAGTGTGTGTGTGTTATTACTTTGTGTGTTAACCGTGTTTGTGTTATTAATGTGTGTGTGTGTGTTATTACTGTGTGTGTGTGCTATTACTCTGTGTGTGTGTGTGCTATTGCTCTCTGTGTGTGTGTGTGTGTGTGCTATTACTGTGTGTGTGTGCTATTCCTTTGTGTGTGTGTGTGTGTGTTATCCCTCTGTGTGATTGCGTGTTTACCGTGTTTGTGTTAACCGCATGCGTGTGTGTTAACCGCGCGTGCATGGGTGTTAACTGCGTGTGCGTTAACCGTGTGCGTGTGTGTCTCCTCAGGTCCAAACTGACCAACGATGACTTCAGGAAGTTGCTGATGACACCAAGGGCGGCGCCCTCCTCGGCCCCGCCCTCCAAGTCCAGACACCATGAGTGAGTAACAAAGGCGGGGAAACGCCCTCACCTTCACTTATAGAACTGGACGTCAGCCCTGCCAATGACAGCCAATGCTAGCTGGCATTGGCTGTCATTGGCTGTGCATCCATGTGTTTTTTTGGTCACTTCTTAACTTGGAGGTGATGTAACTCACAGTTCAGACTTCCGATGTAAATGGAATGTATGGTGGTGAATTTTATTTTGTTTTTCCCAGAATGCCGAGGGACTATAACGAGGATGAGGATCCTGCTGCACGGAGGAGGAAGAAGAAGAGGTAAACGTGTCTTCTCATAGGCCAAACTGCTCCTCCCCCTTCTGCATACATGGGGCGCAGTCATAAAAATTTGAACAGAACAGGGCCACGGCACCCACTTGTGTCAGAGTGTGCAAAAACGTTGTGATGTTCCATTTGATCTCACTGATACAAACAAGGACAGTGTCATTGAGTTAGCATTGTTTGTTAGCACCTGTCCTGCTGAGCACTGCTCAGGCATCAACAGTGCCACCTGCACGCCACCAGAAATAATGATTATCTGCTCGATCTTCATCTTCACATCATCGGTCACTTCTTGTCTTTGTTACAGCTACTATGCTAAGCTACGTCAGCAGGAGATGGAGCGAGAGAGAGAGCTGGCGGAAAAGTACAGGGACCGAGCGAGAGAACGAAGAGACGGCGTCAACAAGGACTACGCCGAGACGGAGCTGATTAGCACCACGGCTAACTACAGGGCTGTAGGACCCACTGCTGAGGCGTGAGTAATGTTAACAGTGCTAACGTTACGGCTAACTGCAGAGCTATAGGACCCACTGCTGAGGCGTGCGTAGTGCTAACGTTACGGCTAACTACAGTGCTGTAGAACCCAATGCAACATTGTTCACCATTTATTTGTTGGTTATTGGTTGTTGTTTATTGTTTGTAATGTTTGTAGTTGTTTATTGTTTGTTTGTGGTTTTTGTTTGTTGTTCTGTTTGTTTTTATTTTGTTGTTTGTTTATTGTTTTTGTTTGTTGTTTATTGTTCAATTGTTGTTATTTCGTTTCTTGTTTGTTCATATTTGTTGTTTATTGTTGATTGTTTGTTTATTTTTGTTTGTTTGTTGGCAGAGATAAGTCTGCGGCAGAGAAACGTCGTCAGCTGATCCAGGAGTCAAAGTTCTTGGGTGGTGACATGGAGCACACTCACTTGGTGAAAGGTCTGGACTTCGCTCTGCTGCAGAAGGTTGGAAACAGGAAGTCTCTGACTGATGATGATGATGATGTTGGTGATGTCACTGGTGAGCTTACCTTCGTCTGTGTTACAGGTGAGAGCGGAGATCACCAGTAAGGAGAAGGAAGAGGAGGACATGATGGAGAAAGTCCAGAAAGAAGCAAAGTAAGACACGTGGACATCAACACAGGTGACTCTGCACCGTCCCACACCTTTGACCTTTGTGTCCGTTTGACAGGAAAGAGGTGGAGCCCGAGGAGAAGATGGAGTTCAAGACTCGTATGGGTGAGTCGATGAGCCATTGGCGATCTGATGGTCACATGATGGTGATGATGGTCACATGATGATGATGTGTGTGTGTGTGACCAGGCAGGAACATCTACCGTGTGGTGTTCAGGTCCGGTGTGATCGAGAGGAACGAGCTCTTCCTGCCTGGCAGGATGGCGTACGTGGTCGATCTGGACGATGAGTTCACTGACACCGACATCCCAACCACTCTGATCCGCAGCAAAGCTGACTGTCCCAGCATGGAGGTACTGACCAGTGCTGACCACTACTGACCAGTGCTGACCACTACTAACCAGTGTTGACCACTGCTGACCACTTCTGACCAGTGCTGACCACTGCTGCACTCACTGATGATGCATTCACTGACCGTGCCGATGATGCGTTCACTGACTTTTTTCACTGGCTACAGTTGCTGCTAAGACTCTTTATTGTTTACACTTATGTGTGTGTGTGTATGTGTGTGTGTGTGTCAGGCTCAGACCACTCTGACCACCAACGACATCGTCATCTCCAAACTGACTCAGATCCTGTCTTACCTCAGACAAGGAACACGACACAAGAAGATGAAGAAGAAGGACAAAGGTCAGTGAGGACAGTGTGTGTGTCTGTCCAAAATACACACACACACACACACACACAAACTAATGTGTGTGGGGGTTTTTTTTCAGGAAAACTGGATGATAAACGAGCTCCTGAGGCTGATCTGAGGTCGGTACACAAACACACACACACACCTTAACCTTCACCACTATTCGAGTCTTAGTCCTAAGTCCTTTGTCTCGTGTCTCAGCATCTTCGAAGACATCGGCGACTACGCCCCATCGACCGTGGCCCCATCCAAGCCTGTCAAAGACAAAGAGAGACACCGGGAGAGGGAGAGGGAGAGGGACAGAGAGAGGGACAGAGAGAGAGAGAGGGAGAGGGACAGGGACAGAGAGGACGACGCCAAGAGCAGGAGACACAGCTACTTTGAGAAACCACAGGGAGACGAACACCAGGTGAGACACCACATGCATGTCTTCAGTGAGACACATAAATGTCTTCAGTAAGATGCATTAATGTCTTCAGTGAGACGCATAAATGTCCTCATTGAGACACATTAATGTCTTAAGTGAGACGCATAAATGTCTTCAGTGAGACACATTAATGTCCTCATTGAGACGCATTGTCTTCATTGAGACACATTGATGTCCTCATTGAGACACATTGATGTCCTCATTGAGACACATTGATGTCTTCAGTGACAGAGCATTGTCTTCATTGAGAAACAAATGTCTTCATTGAGACACATTAATGTCTTCAGTGAGACACATTAATGTATTCAGTGAGACACATTAATGTATTCAGTGAGACACAATGTCTTCATTGAGACACATTAATGTCTTCAGTGAGACACATAAATGTCTTCAGTGAGACACATGTAAGACAGATGTGTTCCTGTGTCACTGATTGTGTGTCTCTGTGTGTCCTCAGGTGTTGGAGGTGGACACAGGTAAGTGGCACAGTCCTCGGCAGTCGTGACATCACAATGTCTGATTGATTGATTGATTGATTGATTGATTGATTGATTGATGATCAGGTCCAGGATCAGTCAGAGACCAGATCAAGATGATCAACGAGAAGTTTGCAGGAGCAGCAGGAAGTCAGTGGAGCAACCAGGAACCATATCCTGTTTACTGAGGGGGCGGGCCTGTGAGGGGGGCGGGGTCACTGTGTGTGATGATGATGTGTTGTTTCTTTAACTGGTCCTCACTGGCTCTCAGAGGAGAGACGGAAAAGAACAGCTCGGTGATTTCTTTGGAGGATCAAACTCATACGCTGAGTGTTACCCTGCTACGTAAGACACACACACTGACAGACAGACACACACATACACAGAAACACACCATGTATAAGTCATTAAAGTCTCTGTCTTTGTCTCCAGGATGGACGACCTGGCTGTGGACAGTGATGAGGAAGTGGACTACAGTAAGATGGACCAGGTAATTACAGCTCCCAGCATGCATCACTGCTGTGTGTGCACATTCCAGTGGCGCTGTAAGACAGGAAGTTGTTGCACTGCGGACAGGAAGAGTCTTTAGCTGCAGACAGGAAGTGATGTCGCTGTGCGTTTCAGGCCAAGAAGAGTCTTTACCTTCGGACAGGAAGTGAGAGACTTTACCTGCAGACAGGAAGTGATGTCACTGTGTGTTTCAGGGTAATAAGAGTATTTACCTGCAGCAGGAAGTGATGTAGCTGTGCGTTTAAGGCTAATAGGAGTCGTAACCTGCGGACAGGAAGTGATGTCGCTGTGCGTTTCAGGGCAATAAGAGTCTTAACCTGCGGACAGGAAATGATGTCGCTGTGTGTTTCAGAACAATAAGAGTCTTTACCTGCGGACAGGAAGTGATGTCGCTGTGCATTTCAGGGCAATAAGAGTCTTTACCTGCGGACAGGAAGTGAGAGTCTTTACCTGCAGACAGGAAGTGAGAAAGTGAGTCTTTACCTGCGGACAGGAAGTGATGTCACTGTGATTCAGGGCAATAAGAGTATTTACCTGCAGACAGGAAGTGATGTCTCTGTGCGTTTCACAGCAATAAGAGTCTTTACCTGCGGACAGGAAGTGATGTCGATGTGCGTTTCAGGACAATAAGAGTCTTTACCTGCGGACAGGAAGTGATGTCACTGTGTGTTTCACTCACAGGGCAATAAGAAGGGTCCTCTTGGTCGCTGGGACTTCGACACTCAGGAGGAATATTCAGATTACATGAACAACAAGGAGGCGCTGCCAAAGTAAGACTAATCCTGAGTCTGATCCTAAACCTGATCCTGAAACTAACCCTGTAACTGACCCCTGACCTTTGACCCTGCAGGGCAGCATTCCAGTACGGCATCAAGATGTCTGAGGGACGAAAAACCCGCCGCTTCAAAGAGACCAATGAGAAGGCAGAACTAGACCGACAGTGGAAGAAGATCAGCGCGGTGAGAAAACCACTCCACATGATTAAACCTGGTTTCATTTAACCTGGTTTAATGAGACACTGCATTGATCATAACATAGTTCTGGAGTTCACTGTGCGTGTGTGTGTGTGTGTGTCTGTCAGATCATAGAGAAGAGGAAGAAGATGGAGGCCGATGGGTAAGTGCTTCAACAACATCAACATCATCATCATCATCCGTTGAGTGAGTTTTTGTGTAAATTGTGTTGTTGTTGTTTTTCAGGGTGGACGTGAAGAGGCCCAAATACTAGTCTTCTCCTTGTTTCCTTCCTGGCCTCCTTTCCTCATCTCCTTATTGATGGGTGATCTTGTCCTGGTCCAGTTTGGTGTCGAGGTCAAAAGTCACCAACATTTTTTTTTATTTTTTATTTTTTTTTAAGTTAATTTATGTAATACCCGTGGTTGAAACGTGACTCGTCAATAAAATAAAAACATGACTCACCGATAAACGACAAGCTCAGTTTCTCAATTTTATTCGGACGTCAGTGACGTCATCAGTGACTGCCCCCGACCATGAAGGAGGACCAATGGTAGGTGTGTGTATGTTATTCTTACAGTTTATATTACCCTTAAAATACTAACCAACCAGTTAACAACACAGTTAGCATCGTCGTTCCAATAAATTTAGTGTTAAGTGTAAAATGTTTTTACTCCGCTCCTCAAACACACAGGTCAAAGCTATAATTAGCATGCTTAATTAGCAGATATCAAAATGACAGACAAATTGGTTCGTTTACATGTGACATCATACGAGGTTCAGACTAATGTAATTTAGCTGATTGGGGAGAGGGGGATCACATATATAGACCGTGACCTTTGACCCGGCTGTCATCTGATGAAGGTCGAGACACTTCAGTGGTTGCCGTGAGGGGGGCGGAGCTTCACCTCTGTCTCCTGACACACACACATATTATTGTTAAAAACACTCAGACTGTCACATGTGTTGACCGAGGTCAGCGAACATATGAATAATCTTGGGTCTTTGATCTCAGAGCGTCACAGTGAAACAACCCTGAACTATCCGGAGAGCCTGTCGTAGAGCCTCTGCGTCGTCTCCGACTGCAGAAAATATTTTTTTTTGTCTGCACTCCGTCAAGGGACAACGGAGACGGCAAGAGCTGCGATTGGTCCTCAGGACAGGCCGAGCAAAGCTGCTCTGTGCCGGCTCACAGTGAGCACCAAGCGTCCACAGAGGTGTAGCTGTTCACCGCCGACAACATCGCTGCCAAACTATTAATACGTCATATCTTAACACACACAGCACATGTTTAGACTCTAAATGTCCAATTTCTTGCCTCAAATTATCTTAAAACTGCGTTCCGTGACACAGAAAAGAAGAGAAACGGCCACTGTTTCAACAACAACAGTCTTTCTCTCTCGGACGCCATTGCTCACTATAGTCAGAAGCACAACAACCTTGCGTCCCTACTGATCGGGCGGGAAATTGCAGTGCGTATCTGTCACCACGACGCAGAAGTATGAACGCTCGAGGCGTCTCTGTGGTGACGCAGTCGGATAACGCATTACGCAGTCGGAGAAGTATAATGTGGCCTTTAGTTGTTGTATATCTAGACTGGAATGTGCTGATATGTGGTGGAGGAAGTACTGAATCTCAGTACTTAAAGGGGAAGTAAGTAGTTTATAGTGACATCTAGAGGAGAGGCTGAAATTTACAACAAAGACCTGCTGCTCTGCTCACCCCCTCCCTTCCCTGAGCGCTACGGTATCCGCAAATGTCGTCCTCGTTGTCTTTCTCCGTGTCAGCAGATGAGGTTCGTGAGGTGAGGGAGAGGGCGAGCTACCGCGGCCGTAGCAGACGAAGCGGAGAGAGTGGAGGCGGGACTTCCGCTACAAGTAAAGAGACGCTTGATTTGTTCTCTCGCGTTTGTCCTTACAGGCTCCGGTAGAAACATGGCGTCTTGCTGCTAACAGTGGCTATGCAACCGCGGCCCGCGACCATGTTATTTTACATGACTTTTTGAAACACTACGAAAATGAAACAAAGAATATTATACAGCGACTAGACAATGCAGGAGCACATAATATGTATAAAAAAGTGGATTTTGGGTAATATAAACCCATAAATGCTACACATTGTCCCTTTAAGCAAAAGTACAAATAACTAGAGAAATATTTACTTTAGTAAAAGTAGAAGTACCAAAAAGACAACCCTAAAAAGTAGCTGATTTTAAATGTACTTTAAAGGTGCATTATGTAATAAATCTAAATCCTCCTATGTCACAGAGACTCAGGAATAAACTTCATATAACAACTCACAAACAACAACCGTACAGACAAAATATTTGCATTAAAAAAATATTTTGCAGACTGCAAATCATGTTTATGTTTTGAAATCATGTTTTTGCGTCATGTGGCGCCACCTACCGCCGTCTACCAATCATTGCAGTCAGTAGAGTCTCAGCTGCGGAGCAACCAAGGGTTGCCAGTTACATCAGAAAATGAAACCTAAAAGACCTCGGTATTTTAAATTTGAATGTAGTAACCGTTTTTGGCCACATTCTTACATATGGCACCTTTAAGTTCTAAAAGTAAAAGTACTTGCATAATGATTAATTCTCTTAATGTCTATATTCTAAACAAAAAAAGTTTTAGGTCAATGTGCTAACCATCTATGGACCAATTTTCATTCTGGTCATCTGTCGGGCTAATCTTCACATGCTCTGCCTGGCCAATAATCAGTCACACAGTTGTCTTTTGTAGAGTTTGACCAATATGACTTAGTTTATTATTTCTTTTTCCTCTATGACCAATGATGATATTATAGAAGTTTGTGTTTGTTTTATTTCTCTCTTTTTGGGGGAACAAAAACAACATTTTCAGATGATTTTCTTCATTTCTTTTTTCTTTTGTGAAAAACACGTTTGTGTATTTTATTGTGTTAAATAAGTCAAATGTAATGTAGTGAGTGATGTAACTCCTTGTTGTGACTGCCGGGCAGTGAGCTCTTTTTCTTTCTTTCTTTGTTAAATGTCGTGTGATGAATAAAGATTTCAGAACATGGAGCAGCTTTTGCAGTATTGTGTTCAAAGAGAACAAACCAGGGAGCACGTTGATTCATTTATGGATCTATTGACATCATTATTACCCAAATATGAGTGTTCATTCTCTTCATTTTAAGTTTATAAACAGTGAGACCTCTTCATTTTAACTTCATAAACAGAAACAGAGGGAGACCTCTTCATTTTAACTTCATAAACAGAAACAGAGTGAGACCTCTTCATTTTAACTCTATAAACAAAGACAGAGTGAGACCTCTTCATTTTAACTCTATAAACAAAGACAGAGTGAGACCTCTTCATTTTAACTCTATAAACAAAGACAGAGTGAGACCTCTTCATTTTAACTCTATAAACACAGACAGAGTGAGACCTCTTCATTTTAACTCTTTAAACACAGACAGAGTGAGAACTCTTCATTTTAACTCTTTAAACACAGACAGAGTGAGACCTCTTAATTTTACCTTTATAAACACAGACAGAGTGAGACCTCTTCATTTTACCTTTATAAACACAGACAGAGTGAGACCTCTTCATTTTACCTTTATAAACACAGACAGAGTGAGACCTCTTAATTTTAACTTCATAAACACAGACAGAGTGAGACCTCTTCATTTTAACTTTATAAACACAGACAGAGTGAGACCTCCTTTGAACTGAAAACGCTTTGCTCTGGTTTAGCCCCTCCCCTGGAAACGGAAGTCTGTCTGCGCGCGGAATTTAATTGCAGACGCAGTTTGCGCGCGCTCAGTCGTTTTCCCTCGTCGACCTCGCAGAGAACAGTCACACACATCGATTACAGTCGTCACGGATCGATAATCGTCACCGGAAACAGAAAAAACATGGCGACACCACCGAAGAAGCAGTGCCGCGTTCCCGCTTCTTCATCCCGCAGAGAGAGGAAGATTTCCATCGAGGGAAACATCGGTGAGTTCAGCGATGATTTTAAACCGAGCCGCTGTGTGTCCGTGAACACACATACAGACAGACAGACAGACAGACAGACAGACAGACACACACACACACACACACACACACACACACACACACACACACACACACACACACACACACACACACACACACACACACACACACACACACACACACACACACACACACACAACTGATTCATGTTCGTGACAACGGGATTATTTAAGCCTTTAAGAAACACTTTAATCCCAGATTAAAGCGGGATTATTACAACAGTGACGGAACTGAAATGTGAATTTAAACCTGAGTCTTTGTGTCTGTGTGTGTGTGTGTGTGTGTATATGTCTGTCTGTATGTCTGTGTCTGTCTATCTGTCTGTCTGTGTGTCTGTCTGTCTGTGTGTGTGTGTGTCTGTCTGTGTGTGTGTGTGTGTGTGTGTGTCTCAGCTGCAGGAAAGTCCACTTTCGTAAGTGTCCTCCAGGGGGCGCTAGAGGACTGGGAGGTGATCCCTGAGCCGATTGGAAAATGGTGCAACGTCCAGAACGACAACGACGACATTTATCAGGTGAGTGAGTGAATGTGAGTGAATGTGATTGAATGAGTTGCAGTGTAACACAAGTTGACGTGTTGTGTGTGTGTGTGTGTGTGTAGGAGTTGAGCTCCTCTCAGAAAAGTGGAGGGAACCTTCTTCAGATGTTGTACGACAAACCGAGCCGCTGGTCCTACACCTTCCAGGTAACAGCACCTGACTCTGCCCACCTGCCTCAGTGACAACAACAGGGGTTGCTGTTGTGTGTTGACCTGTGTTGTGTTGAGTGTTGACCTGTGTGGTGCTGTTGTGTGTTGACCTGTGTGCTGTTGTGTGTTGACCTGTGTTGTGTTGAGTGTTGACCTGTGTGGTGCTGTTGTGTGTTGACCTGTGTGCTGTTGTGTGTTGATCCGTGTGCTGTTGTGTGTTGACCCGTGTGCTGTTGTGTGTTGACCCATGTGCTGTTGTGTGTTGACATGTGTGCTGTTGTGTGTTGACCTGTGTGCTGCTGTGTGTTGACCTGTGTTGTGTTGTGTGTTTACCTGTATGCTGTTGTGTGTTGACCTGTGTTGTGTGTTGACTTGTGTGGTGGTGCTGCTGTGTGTTGACCTGTGTGGTGCTGTTGTGTGTTGTTGTGTGTTGACCCGTGTTGTTGTTGTGTTGACCTGTGTTGTGTTGTGTGTTGACCTGTGTGCTGTTGTGTGTTGACCTGTGTTGTGTTGACCTGTGTGTTGTTGTGTGTTGACCCGTGTTGCTGTTGTGTGTTGACCTGTGTGGTGCTGTTGTGTGTTTACCTGTGTGCTGTTGTGTGTTGACCTGTATGTTGTGTTGACCTGTGTTGTTGTGTGATGACCCGTGTGTTGTTGTGTGATGACCCGTGTGTTGTTGTGTGTTGACCTGTGTGTTGTTGTGTGTTGACCCGTGTGCTGTTGTGTGTTGACCCGTGTGCTGTTGTGTTTACCCGTGTGCTGTTGTGTGTTTACCTGTGTGCTGTTGTGTGTTTTCCTGTGTGCTGTTGTGTGTTGACCTGTGTGCTGTTGTGTGTTGACCTGTGTTGTGTAGTGTGTTGACCCGTGTGCTGTTGTGTGTTGACCCCTGTGCTGTTGTGTGTTGACATGTGTGTTGTTGTGTGTTGTGTCTCCTCAGAGTTACGCGTGTCTCAGCAGAGTTCGCTCTCAGCTTCAGCCTCCGTCTTTGAAACTGCAGCAGGCTGACAAACCTGTGCAGTTCTATGAGCGCTCAGTGTACTCTGACAGGTGAGACACACACACACACACACACACACATACACACACACACACACACACACACACACACACACACCTGAGGTCAGCTGACTCATCAGTGTGATGTCATCACAGGTACGTGTTTGCGTCAAACTTGTACGAGAGTGGGAATCTGTCGGACACGGAGTGGAGTGTGTATCAGGACTGGCACACGTGGTTACTGAACCAGTTTGAACCAAAAATCGCCCTGGACGCCATCATCTACCTGAGAGCAGAGCCACAGGTGAGCATGCTAATGCTAACACCACACACACACACACATACTATCATCTACCTGAGAGCAGAGCCATAGGTGAGCATGCTAATTCTAACAACACACACATATACGATCATCTACCTAAGAGCAGAGCCACAGGTGAGCATCTTAATGCTAACAACACACACACAATCATGTACCTGAGAGAAGAGCCACAGGTGAGCATGCTAATGCTGCTAATGCTAACACCATACACACAATCATCTCCCTGAGAGCAGAGCCACAGGTGAGCATGCTAATGCTAACACCACACAATCATCTGCCTGAGAGCAGAGCCATGGGTGCGCATGCTAACACCACACACACACACACACACACACACACACACAATCATCTACCTGAGAGCAGAGCCATAGGTGAGCATGCTAATGCTGCCAATTCTAACAACACACACGCAATCATCTACCTGAGAGCAGAGCCACAGGTGAACATGCTAATGTTGCTAATGCTAACACAATCCTCTCCCTGTGTGTGTGTGTTTCAGCGCTGTATGCAGCGTCTGCTTCATCGTGGTCGTGAGGAGGAGCAGGGAGTTCCTCTGGAATATCTGGAACAGCTTCACTTCAAACACGAGGCCTGGCTTCACCACAGGAACCTCAGGTGACCACATGAGTCTGAGAATGGGACTGAGTCTGGGTCTGAGACTGAGTCTGGGTCTGGGTCTGGGTCTGAGACTGAGTCTGGGTCTGAGACCGAGTCTGGGTCTGAGACTGAGTCTGGGTCTGAGACTGAGTCTGGGTCTGGGTCTGGGTCTGAGACTGAGACTGAGTCTGGGTCTGGGTCTGAGACTGGGACTGAGACTGAGTCTGGGTCTGAGACTGAGTCTGGGTCTGAGACTGAGTCTGGGTCTGAGACTGAGTCTGGGTCTGGGTCTGGGTCTGAGTCTGAGACTGAGACTGAGACTGGGACTGAGTCTGAGTCTGGGTCTGGGTCTGGGACTGAGTCTGGGACTGAGACCCGGGTCTGGGACTGAGACTGAGTCTGGGACTGAGACCTGGGCCCGTATTTATCAAGCATCTAGAGTGCCATTTTACACTTAAGTCCTGAGAATTTGTGAAATTTAGTCCTACTCTCAAACTTAAGAATAAGAGCTATTTATCAACTGTCTTAAGTCTAAGAATCACTCCTACTCTGCCAGATATTTAAGAGACCTCCAGAGGTGTCTTAAGTAGTTAGGAGTTGCCAGTAGGGGGTGGCACTGAGGTGAGAAGGATGTCCAAAACCCAATATTAATGATACTGTCAGTGATCACAACTGGCTTTAATGACACAAATGTAGGTTAAAAGTTAAAAGTAACTCAAATAAAAGCAAATCATGGACCAAATCCACAATTCAAAACAATTCCGACAAAATCCTTTAATAATAGCAATAGTAGTGCCACAGTAGGCTATAACAATTGTGTTTCCTCTGGTAGTGGTGCGTCTTATAAACTGGTCTGCGATTATTTCCAGGTTATTATTCCTTGACAATGTCTTGTGACAGTTCAGTATCAGCCTTGGACCGCAGATAGGTTTTCTGACATCACAATGCAACCCGTTGATAGGTAGTGGTCATTAACATATCAATGACAAGAGTAGGCTGGCACATGTGAGTGCTTGGTAATCTCCAGGAGCACCCACAGAATCGGCGCCTATGCTCCCATTGTCCATTTCAGTATTTCTAAGATTTTTCTTTATTCTTAGATTAGAGATTCCCTTCCCTGATTGGTCATTTCTATGGACACGGAAGTGACGTCACCTAAAATTCAGTTTACGGCACATAGTACTGTCGTAATTCAGCTCTGAAAGTGACACTTCAGATTCAGTCCTACACTTCGCTGAAAGTGTGAGTAAGACGCTTGATAACTAACTTTTAAGTGCAACTTTCAGCTAAGAATTTTTTTACTCATAAGTCTACTCTTAGCAGGGTTCTTAGGAGTAATTCTAAGACGCTTGATAAATACGGCCCCTGGTCTGGGTCTGAGACTGATCCATGAATCAAATGTCCTTGTGTCCAGGTTGGACTTTGAGTATCTAAATGAACTTCCTGTCCTGATTCTGGACGTGAACGACGACTTCAAGAAAGATCGCATCAAACAGGAAGTCATCGTTGACAAGGTTTGTGTGTGTCTGTCTGTATGTGTGTGTGTCTGTCTGTTTGTGTGTGTCCCAGTCTGTGTGTGTGTGTCTGTCTGCTTGTGTGTGTGTCCGTCTGTCTGTCTGTTTGTGTGTGTGTGTGTCTGTTTGTGTGTGTGTGTGTGTCTGTCTGTCTGTCTGTCTGTGTGTGTGTGTGTGTGTGTGTCTGTCTGTTTGTGTGTCTGTCTGTCTGTCTATGTGCCTGTGTGTGTCTGTGGGTGTTTGTTTTTTGAGTTTGTTTGTGTTTCCTCCTGCAGGTCAGAGACTTCCTGTCCACTCTGTAGATCCACCAATCACAGCTCAGCGTTCGGCCGTGGCTGTGTCTCATTGGACGACGTGTTTTTAATTTTAAATTTTTTAAATTTTAATGTACAGTTGTATTTTGTATATTTTATACAGTGCGTGTGTGTTTGTTCTCAGCTTCAGTCTGGAACCTTCTGTCAGTGAATGCACCGTGATGCCTTCAGGGACCGACAGATATGATGATTTTCACTGTCGTTCTCTGGATCAATAAATGACATCAGACCGATCGGTTTGTTATTGTGGTGATCATTTTAACACACACACACACACACAGGTGCCATGCTAACAGACGCTGACAATGATTGTCGTGTTTAACTTTGTCGTAAATCTTCAACGAGTGAACGCAGAGTCACTGTGAGGAGACACTCTTTACGCGTGTGTGTGTGTGTAACTGTTTGATCATTTACATGTGTTGTCTTGTCAAAGACGCCGCCGTGGTGCGTTCAAGGACCTTTGGAAAATGTACTCAGGGCTGAAAACTAATGATTAGTGATCAGTGTTTTTGGAGCAAAGAAACCAGAAACTAGTTTGAGTTATTAAAAATATTAATATTATTATTACTATTACAACAGAGAAAATGTAAATATCATTTAAATATTTTTGAATCTTAAAAAAAATAAAAATCTGTGGCTTTAAATACGCTGTAAACTTGTGTGTGTGTGTGCTCTTGTCTTTCTATGCTTGTGTGGACCACCCCCTGACAAAAAACCTTTTTTGTGGGGACATTATGCCCGGTCCCAAACGTGGTCCCCACAGTGTGGTAAAGACGCGTGTGTGTGTGTCCTCCGTCGCCATGGCGTCCAGATTTAATCCCACTGAGACGTTTGTTGACTCGAACTCAGTCGGACAAAATTCCAGGAGACGAAAAACTGAGTGAAAAGAAAAGAGACGCAAACGTTTCCACTGATCAAACACATTGATTATGGTGTCACTGTCTTTCATTCATTCATTCATTCATTCATTCATTCATTCATTCATTCATTCATGTCTTTAACATGTGACTGGAGAGAGAGGGCGAGAGCGAGGTTAAGTTAAAGCATTAACTGAACAACAAATGTTTAGAGCCAAGAAAAACAGAGAGAGAGAGAGAGAGAGTGTCTCACCCACCTCACTCTGAAGTCACTCATTCATGTTCAGTCGGCGTTCATCTGTTCATCAGTTCATCGTCTGACTGTGAGTACTGTGACACTTTTTTCTCTTTTCATTAGGAAACAAATAATCCTTTAAGAAGATCAAAGACTTTAGAAAAGAAACAATGTTCACACTTTGTTCACTCATTCACACTCTGTAGAACACTTTGTTCACTCATTCACACTCTTTAGAACACACTGTTCACTCATTCACACTGTAGAACACAGTTCACTCATTCACACCATAGAACACTTTGTTCACTCATTCACACTCTTTAGAACACAGTTCACTCATTCACACTCTGTAGAACACTTTGTTCACACATTCACACTCTGTAGAACTCACAGTTCACTCATTCACACTCTGTAGAACACACTGGCCGTTTCAGCACAGAGCAGCGTTACCTCAGCCTGTCCTGATGAAATGATCCACTGGCTCAGACGGCTCCATCATTACATACTTGGTGTGATCCATAGATTTGTTGTTGACCTGTTGTTTAGTTTTTAATGCAAACGTTTTGAACTGACAGTGTGAACTTTTGAATAATATTAATGTTTAATTTATTGTAACTTTGAATTTTAGATTTATATTAAAGTCGCACTGTCATTGTATATGTATTTACATGTAATGGACACTATTTTATGGTGTATAAAATATTTAAAATATGAAAATAACAATATATGTATTTATTAAAAGTATTTTATATGTTCATTCATCAACACTGTAGGTGGCGGTAATGAGGCTTAAGTGCTTTGCGCCACCCGCCATTCAAACAGTAGAACAAGGAAGTACGCCGCTGTTCCAATTGAAGAATCGTGCTTGTGTACTCCCGTACTTGGCAAGTATGTACTTCAGTCGTACTAAGTATGTACTTCCCAAGTAAGCAAGTACATACTGGAATACTTGTGTATTGAGAAACGGCCTCTGTTCACTCATTCACACTCTGTAGAACACTTTGTTCACTCATTCACAGGCTGACTGACTCTATGAATCAGTGAATCGGGCCTGAGACGTTGAACTTGTTACATTTACTGATTTTCAAATGTGAATTACTGTGTGTGTAGCATCAGATGCTAATGTTGCTAAGAGATACTCGCATGTTTTTGTTTTTTTCGGTAAAAAGATCGTAATGGGCTTCACTGACCTGTTGGACCAGGTGAGCTCACCATAATGAAATAATATGATAATCTGACTTTGTAACACTGAACTTTACTGTGCTGTGTAGTCTGATTCCTAAACTCTGTAATCTATTGATGTGTAGGGTAATCCGATTACTGTGATGTCTAATCTAATGTAATCTGATTACAGTGCTGTCTAATCTAATGTAATTTGATTACAGTACTGTGTAATCTAATGTAATCCGATTACTGTGCTGTGTAATCTAATGATGTGAAGCGTAATCTGATTACAGTACTGTGTAATCTAATGTATTCTGATTACTGTGCTGTGTAATCTAATGTAATCTGATTACTGTGCTGTTTAAGCAAATGTAATCTGATTACTGTGCTGTGTAATCTAATGATCTGAAGGGTAATCTGATTACTGTGCTGTGTAATCTAATGTAATCTGATTACTGTGCTGTTTAAGCAAATGTAATCTGATTACTGTGCTGTGTAATCTAATGATCTGAAGGGTAATCTGATTACTGTGCTGTGTAATCTAATGATCTGAAGGGTAATCTGATTACTGTGCTGTGTAATCTAATGTAATCTGATTACTGTGCTGTGTAATCTAATGATCTGAAGGGTAATCTGAATACTGTGCTGTGTAATCTAATGATCTGAAGGGTAATCTGATTACTGTGCTGTGTAATCTAATGATCTGAAGGGTAATCTGATTACTGTGCTGTGTAATCTAATGTAATCTGATTACTGTGCTGTGTATTCTAATGTAATCTGATTACTCTGCTGTGTAATCTAATGTAATCTGATTACTGTGCTATGTAATGTAATCTGATTACTCTACTGTGTAATCTAATGTAATCTGATTACTATGCTGTGTAATCTAAGGTAATCTGATTACTCTGCTGTGTAATCTAATGTACTATGATTACTCTGCTGTGTAATCTACTGATGTGAAGGGTAATCCGATTACTATGCTGTCTAATCTAATGTAATCTGATTACAGTGCTGTCTAATCTAATATAATCTGATTACTCTGCTGTGTAATCTAATGTAATCTGGTTAATCTGCTGTGTAATCTAATGTAATCTGATAACTCTGCTGTGTAATCTAATGATGTGAAGGGTAATCCGAGCACTGCCCCCATCAGGTCATTTTTGATAACTTTACATAAACAGGTGAGCGTAACGGTGATGCAACCTGTCTCTAACCCCGCCCCCCTCTCTGTTGCCATGGTAAGGTGGGAGGGTTTGGTAGGTACCAATGGCTCCATGTGACCCTGATCAGTTTACCTGGTTTGTTGATGGCGAGTCAGAACCTGCTCAACAACTTTGTCTCGGGAATCCCCGCCCACCACTGCAGCCTGCCGGCCAATTACAGCCTCCGTAACCTGTCGCACCAGGTGACTAATCAGTGTGCTGCGACGTGATTGGTCAGTGGTATTAATCGGTGTGATTGACGGATGTGATCGGTCGTTTCAGGTCGACCATCAGCAGCTGCTCAAAGTTTTCATCCCATTTGACGCTTCAGCAAATCGCCTCCACCGCTGCAGGAGGTAACGCGTCCTTCTTCCTCTTGTCTTTGTGTCAAGTGAATGAATCAACTTCTTGTGACATCACTTCCTGTCCCAGGTTCGTGGAGCCTCAATGGCAGCTGCTGGCTGCTAACAGCTCGGCAAACATCAGCGAGCTGCAGACTGAGGAGTGTGTGGACGGGTGGACGTTTGACGGCGCCGAGTTCTCCGCCACCACCGTCTCCGAGGTAACTGGAGACCACGAAGTGGGCGTGGTTATGATTCAAACGCCCTGTCTCTCTGAAACCCATCTGTCTCTCTGTCTTCCAGTGGGGCCTTGTCTGCTCGCTGCGTCCTCTCAAACAGATGATTCAGACCATCTACATGGGCGGAGTTCTGGCGGGCGCGATCATCTACGGCAGCCTGTCGGACAGGTGACGCTCACCTGTTCATTGGTAGAAACAGAGCTAAGGCCCAGGTATACTCCCGCGAACGTGCACCGTGCCCAGATTTTGGAACCGCAACGCAAACTAAATTTCCGTCCCGCCAGTACAGGGAGTATAAGCCACGCCCAATGGGCAGAAAAAACTTTTCAACGACAGAAGAAGTAGTTGGTAAGGATCGTCATCCGAGCCTCGAACCGGCCGACACCCCGACTCCCGACAGACATTTCAACTGTGAGCCGCTCGAACCAGACATGTCCGAAAGACCTGTAGCATCGCTCTCTTCTGCGTTGGTAGGAATGCGTCCTATTCCCTGTGTCTAGACTTGTACGGCCACCCGAGGGTGAAGTGGGATACCACATGACCCTGACGCGGGAGCATACCAGGGTCTGCACGCGCGGTATGTATAGCACGGTCTTTAGCCGTTAGCTAAATACGTCTTTCTGTGTGTCCCAGGTTTGGCCGACGCTCTGTTCTTATTTGGTCGTACCTTCAGCTGGCCGTGTTAGGCAGTAGCTCCGCCCTCTCTCCTTCATACACCGCCTACTGCATCTTCAGGTTCCTGACTGGAATGGCGGTGTCTGGAATCATCCTCAATGCAGTCTCGCTGAGTAGCTGTCTCTCCCTGTCTTTACCCGTCTGTCTCTCACTGAGTTCCTTCCTTTCCCCTTACCTGTCTGTCTCTCTACCTGTCTGTCCTCAGAGGTGGAGTGGATCCCGACCAAAGTTCGGACATTAGTGGGCACACTCACTTCCTTTTTCTTCACCTTTGGTCAGCTGGTCCTGGCGGGTCTTGCCTATTGGCTGAGAGACTGGAGGAAGCTGCAGTTGGTTGTCTGCGTACCTCACTTCCTGTTTTTCGCCTACAGCTGGTCAGTGTCAGCTCTGTAATTGGTCCGAGGGTCTGGTGTACCTGCTCTCTGATTGGACAGATGGTCTGATGTCGCTGCTCTCTGATTGGTCAGGTGGTACTCGGAGTCTGCTCGGTGGCTGGTGCTGAACCGTCAATCTGAGGAGGCGTTGAAAAGTCTTCACCGAGTCGCTCGGATTAACGGGAAACCGGAGATGGTCGAAAAGATAACGCTGGAGGTAACATACCTGTCCGTCACGAAGCAGACAATGTTTCCCACTAAATGGGCTGCTGAGGTGTGTACCATGTGACCTGCAGGTGTTGCACTCAAACATGAAGAAGGAAATTCAGTCAAGTCAATCGAGGTTCACAGCGTACGACCTTCTGAAGACGAGAGGCATGAGGCGCATCTCCATCTGTCTGGTCGCCGTGTGGTGAGAGGACACACCTACAACACCTGAGTCACTTTTACCTACAACAGCTGAGTCACTTTTACCTAAAACAGCTGAGTCACTTTTACCTACAACAGCTGAGTCACTTTTAACTAAAACAGCTGAGTCACTTTTACCTACAATAGCTGAGTCACTTTTACCTAAAACACCTGAGTCACTTTTACCTAAAACAGCTGAAACACCTGAGTCACTTTTACCTGAAACAGCTGAGTCACTTTTACCTGAAACACATTAAACACCAAGTGTCTGAACAGGTTCGCCACCAGTTTTGCATACTACGGTTTGGCGATGGACCTGCAGAAGTTTGGGGTGAGTTGCTTCACCCACCTGAAGGGGGGTGGGTTACCACAGTTACCATGTTTACCGCCCATTCTGTATGAACTCTTCTTCTATTGGCTGGTCACCCTGAGCCTCCTCCTCATTGGTCGTTTCAGGTGAGCATCTACCTGATCCAGATCATCTTCGCAGCAGTGGATTTTCCCGCCAAGCTGCTTGCACTGGGCATGCTCAGTTACCTGGGGAGGCGTGTCACTCAGGCCATGTGTCTCTTCCTGTCGGCTGCCATTATCTTTGCAAACATCTTCGTCCCCACAGGTACACAGAGACACACACACACACACACACACACACACACAGACTTGTTTGTGTGTTTGTGAGGACCGTGACCGTAAACATTGACCTCCTCAGAGCTGCAGACCGTCAGGACGGCGATGGCGTGTCTTGGTAAAGGTTTCACCTCAGCGTCTTTTACCACCGTCTACCTGTTCACCGGCGAGCTCTACCCCACTGTCATCAGGTGAGCCGCACCTTCTGCTGCATTCCATTAACATCGGAGGTCGGAACTTGGAGTAACTAAAACTCTGGAATGTTGCGTTGGGGTTTGTGAGGTTGCCCCGGAAATTCCTACAACTGGAATGTAACATAACACATACCATAACACCGTAACACTGCACACACAGGTAATGATGCTAACCCTGCTAATAAAGCTAACACAGCTAACGATGCTAACCCTGTATACAAATGTGTGTGTGTGTTCAGGCAGACAGGAATGGGCTTCGTCTCCACGATGGCGAGGATCGGCAGCATGGCGGCGCCTGCTGTCCTCATCCTGGACGAGGTGACGTCACTGACTCCATCTTTTCTTTTTCACGTGTTTGAACGTCACTGTGACTAACGGGACTACATTTCCCAGGTACTCCCTGCTCTGCCCAGCCTGGTGTATGGCGGCGCAGCAGTGATCGCCGGATGCTTCGCGTGTTTCCTGCCGGAGACTCTGAACGTCCCACTGCCAGACACGATCGAGGACGTGGAGGAGAAATGGTAACAGTTAGCTTCATTAGCAGTGTTAGCTATATTAGCAGGGTTAGCTTCATAAGCCATGTTCGCTTTATGAGCAGTGTTAGCTTCATTAGCAGTGGTAGCGTCATAAGCAGTTCATTAGCAGAGCTACCATAGTTAACTAACTTTATGAGCACTGACACTAATTACATTTAAAGGTGCATTATGTAATAAATCATAAAATCCTCCTAATATGTCACAGAGACTCAGGAATAATGTTCATATAACAAACTGAACTCACCAACAACAACAGTACAGACAAAATATTTGCATTAAAAAAAATATTTTGCAGACTGCAAATCATGTTTTGGCATGTGGCGCCACCTACCGCCGTTTACCAGTCATTGCAGTCAGTAGAGTCTCAGCTGCCGAGCAAACACGGGTTGCCAGTTACATCAGAAAACGAAACCTAAAAGATCGGTATTTTGAATTTGAATGTAGTAACCGTTTTTGGCCACATTCTTACATATGGCACCTTTAACTCGATTGATGCTAACGCTAACACATTGCTATGCTTGTTTGATGCCTTTTTAAAGGTCCGGACAACCTCACAGGCAACAGGAGGGCGTGTCTTTAAAAGAGGGCATGACCTCCAAGGATGACATCATAGATAGCGGGGGTGTGGTCTCAAAGGAGGGCGTGACCTTAAAAGAGCTGACGGAAACTGAAGGGATCGGCCTGAACGCCCTCTGACCAATTTTTATTTTTTTCCTCCTCCATTTCCCATGAGCCTCAGCTACTGTGACCCTGGAGAGGGGCGTGACTTCATCAGCGTCACCATGGTGACTGAATTTCATGTGTCGGTGCAGGACTTGTTGATCTTTGTTGTTACATAAACAACCGCAGCCCTCGTCCAATCAGACCCGAGGACCGAGGCTTGACCAATCACACGGCAGATCGGCGCCGTTTCCGCGGCCATTAATGATGGATCGATAATCAATGATGGACTGTAACAATAATAAATGATTATTAATATGAATGTTGTTGTTTGAATGTTCAAAGGTCAGAGGTCAAATGACGCACACACACACACACACACACACACACACACACACACACACACACACACACACACACACACACACACACACACACACACACACACACACTAGATTGAGATGGAGTGAGGATAAGGTGACTTCACTTATTATTATTTATTTAGAATTTGTTTCATTTTCTACACGCTCTCGGATCCAGTGCCACCAGAGGGCGCTCGTACCTCTACTGCAACACGTACCACAGTTTGAGAGGCTTCACATGCTGCAATATAAATGAATTGATTTTCCCATAAATATACATATATTTATATGTACATGTATACGTATATCTCACTCACATTTAAATCCAGTTTCGACAAAAACAAAACAAATGCAACATTTTTGAGAATCGGTTTATTGTGAATGTTTTGTTTTATTTGTGTGATTTTTCAGCTTCTTAAATGTGAATATTTTGAGTTTGTGGACAAAAACAAAGACGTCATTATTTCCAGGTTTGACAAACAATATTTTTCAACTCAATGATTAATGGAGAAAATTATAAAATAATCGTGAGTTTGTTAAATGTATATGAAAACAAAAAAAATTGTTGTTTTATTCATAGGTTATTCTTTTGTGTGATCGGCTGATCGAATCATCTGTGTATCGATCATATTCACATCATTGATCTTCGTTATTCAGTTGTTTTTGTTTCTCAGATGTAAACGCCCCCTGGTGGCGGCTCGACGCCTCGCAAAGTCGGAGTCAGCCAATCAGAGAGGACGCTCTGCCGCATGTCCTTTAACTGACGGGAACTTCAGCCAATGGCAGTGCGCCTGCGCAGCTGGCAGCGCTCTGAGAGGGCGGGGCTACGGTCCGCTCGGCAGCACAGCGGAAGAAAATGGCGGCCGTGGCTGCAGAGCCAGGAGCTGCGGCGGTTCTAATCACACCGACGTCGGCGACAGTCGACGAGGACCCGCCAGAAACGGACCCGGGACTCCCGGGAGCAGCGCAGGAGTGTGACGGGCCGCGGGAGTCCGGTCCGGCCGCAGAGTTGGTCGTCACGCAGGTGGAGGATGGTGGGGACGGGGAGGAGCGCCGCCATGTCGGGCCGGAGCTTGAGCCCGCGGCGGGAAAAGCTCTCTGTGAAAACGTCCTTACGGACGAAAAGATCGACATCTTCCTCGCGGACCGGATCAGCGTGGACCGGTTCTCTCCCGGACTCCCGGCGGATTTAGAGGGCGGCGGAAATGTGTCGGTTCAGGCGGCGTACCGCAGCATCCTCTCAGATCCGCAGCCCTCCGCCGTCTTTCTTCACTCCTTCCCGGCTCCGCCGCCCGTCACTGAGGCCGGTCTCTCTCTGGCCGAACCGGCGGTACCGACCACTAATGTGACGACAGATCGAGCCGAGACCGCGGGCCCAGACCGGGGATACACGGTCCTGCAGCACTCTGAGCAGAGGCCCGGGCCCGCGGAGGACGCCATGTTGGACGTTTCATTCCCGGTGAAGCTGGACCCGCAGCCCGGGTGTGTTAAAAATTCTGCGGGGAACGAGGAACCGGCGGACCGCGGCCTCAGGGGCGAGTACCCGCTGAGACGCCTGGCTCCGGACACCGTGAAACAGGAGGAGTCCTCGCGACTCGAGCCAGCGCCAGAACCCGGGGTCGGTGCTCCATCACTCGCATCCGTTCAGGATCTGAGTCCCGGGTCCGAGGTCCGGGTCTGTCTGGATCACGTCATCGATGACGCGTTGGTGGTGTCCTTCCGCCTGGGGGAGAAGATTTTCTCCGGGGTTCTGATGGACATTTCCCGAAGGTGAGTGGTGTTGATCAATAACCGTGACGTCACGACTGACAAATCAACAAACTTAGTTACTAATAATTAGCATTGTAATCAATAGTGAAAGTGATTAGCTGTTTTTATTGATCTTTAAAGGATTGATTATTGTTATTGACTATCGTGTTATCGACTATTGACTATTGTGTTATCGACTATCGTATTATTGTGTTATTGACTATTGTGTTAACAATAACACAATAGTTGTTATCAACTATTCTATTGTTGACTATTGTGTTATCGACTATTGTCACAATAGTCGATAACACAATAATTAACACAATTTGTTATCGACTATTGTGTTATTTACATTGTGTTATTGACTATTGTGACAATGGTCAATTACACAATAGTCGATAACACAATAAACACAGTTTGTGTTAATCACTATTGTGTTATCGGTTATCGACTTTTGTGTTATCGACTTTTGTGTTATCGAGGTGATTTATGCTAATTATTGATATATTAGTATTAACTAGTATTTGTTGTGTAAGAAATAATCACATACACACACATCTGTTCACACATGTCTGAGTCTCTAAGGTTCTCATTGTGTGTCTCAGGTTTGGACCGTATGGAATCCCCATCTCCGCGTTTCCTCGCCGCGACGATCGCAGTCGACCTCAGATGACCCCTCAGGCACCGGCCGTCGCCATCGACGACACGTCCACCGAACAGGATATGACCCCTCCCCCCTCCCACCCGTGGTCCTCCAAACCGCCGCCATTGTTCCAGGAGGGGGCGCCGTACCCTCCCCCTCTGTTCATCAGGGACACGTACAACCAGGCGTTACCTCAGCCGCTGCCGCGCAAGATCAAACGACCCAAGCGTCGTTATCGCTGTGAGGAGCCCACCTCCATCATGAACGCCATCAAGCTCCGCCCCCGGCAAGTGCTCTGTGACAAGTGCAAAGGCGTGGTGGTGTCCGGCGGCCACAGGGAGGCGCGGCGGGGGCCGGTGGATCTGAGGGGCGAGGAGGCGTCGCGGCGGCGGAAAGCAGCCGAAGCGCCGATGTCTGCTGAAGTGAAGAGGCTGAGGGGCGACGACAGAGGAGGACGTGGAGCCACCGCCGCCGGCGCTGACAGACGGGCGCCATCAGGGATCTGCATGTCATCTTCATCGTCGTCTTCCTCACGTCGCGTGCTGAGGGGCATGGCTTCGCCTTCGTCGTCCTCATCCAGCCACATGCGTCTGAAACTGAACACTAAGAAACCGCTCGCCAAAGGTTCTGTCGGCGAGCGTTCCAAAGGACCGCCGGTTCTCAAGCTGGCGAGGAGTCGGCCCAAAGACCAGAATCAGACACAGACACAGAACCAGGACCAGGACCCGGACCAGGACCAGGACCAGGACCGCACCAGGGCGGTTACAAGAGCTGCCGCTCTGCAGAACCACAACCAGAGGGTCCACTTCACGCGCCGCCTGCAGCACCTCAGCGGCGCTGCAGGCGGCGCCACCTCCCAAGCAGCGCTGCCGCCCAGAATGCGCCTCAAACCGCAAAGGTATCGTACTGATGACAGCCAGGCCCCGCCCTCCCCCCCCCCTCCCAAACACAGCGCTCGCATGTCACCTCCTAAATCTACTCCAAGCCCCACCCCCACTGTAGATCTGGCCCCGCCCACTGAGCCGCCGTTAGCCTCCGCCTGTGCAGTTAGCGTTGCTGAGGAATCGCAAGAGGAGGAGGGACCAGATCAGGGAGAGGGAGGAGCTGAGGGGCCGCCCCCCTCCTCCTCCTCCTCCTCCTCCCACTCAGAGTGCAGCTCAACAGAGACGTTTGAAGCCCCACCCTCTAGAGACTTTCCCTCCTCCCTCCCTCCCGCTCCCTCCTCCTCCTCCTTGTTAGAACCTCAGTGCCACACCTCCTCCTCCTCCTCCTCGCCGCCGCCCCCTCCGCCCAGGTCTGATGGCGAGGAGCCGCAGGTCGGTGTGGAAGAGGACGAGGACGAGGGAGGCGAACTCAAGCGGCGCCGTAAGTCTTCCACGTCCTCGTCCTCGTCCACGTCCTCGTCCTCGTCCTCCGTCTTCTCCAAGGCCGTGTCCAAGTGCTCGCTGCCCGACGGTCGGACTGTGTGCGTGGGCGACATCGTCTGGGCAAAGATCTACGGTTTCCCGTGGTGGCCGGCGCGCGTGCTCGGCATCACGGTGGCTCGGCGCGGCGACACGGGGCTGTCAGTGCGACAGGAAGCACGGGTGTCGTGGTTCGGCTCGCCCACCACCTCCTTCCTGCCGCTGGTGCAGCTGTCGCCCTTCCTGGAGACGTTCCAGTCTCGCTTTGACAGGAAGCGGAAGGGACCGTATCGCCGCGCCATCGCCGAGGCCGCCAGCGCCGCCAAGCAGCTGACGCCGGAAGTGAGAGCGCTGCTCACGCAGTTTGAGACGTAGCATACGATAATGAGGTGGCGGCGAGGCAGATCGTCGAAGTTTTCTGAGAGGAGGCGTGGCTCACTGTTTTGGGCGTGGCTTATCTACTGCCGTCTCCGCCCCGCGCGTCAGGTTTCGTTAGCGGCAGCATTTTTTTCTCCCAATCCAGGCTTCCGATTGGTTCAGACCACGCTCATTTGCATAATTAGTCACGGAGATAATTTTTTTTGTCGATCGGGTGACTGCGAGGAACGCTGATGTCACTTCCTGTTTCCTGTTGGATCTGCTGAAAAAAAGAAAAGAGGAAAAAAAAATATGGTGTTCAAACTGAGGCCCGAGGTCCAGAACACGGTCCAGGTGAAACCATCATCTGATCAATGCTGTGATCCTGGATCAGACCCGGGTCTTCGTAGTCCTGGATCAGACCAGGTCCCATGATGCAACAAAAACCCCAACTCTCACACAATCTTTTTTTTTTTTTTAAATGATTTTCACTAAAGCAGGAGACGATGTGAAGGATCAGCTGTTTATTCACCACAGTCATCTCTGTGTGTGTGTGTGTGTGTGTGTGTCCAATCATCACGTTCTCTTGATTAAAGATATTTGTGCTGCTGAGGATCAGTGTTAGGACAGGCTGAGGGTCATGTGACCTGATGGTGATGATGATGAAGGTGACTCCTCCCCCTCTGCTGTCGGACTCTTTTACCGTCTGTTTGCAGATCAGAGAGTCCACGTCTGTACGTGTTTGTTTCTTTTTTTTCTTCTCATGTTTTAAAATCTGTGAATAAACTTTCAAACTTCTCTCTGATTGGTTGTCGTCATTTAGACTTTTTTTTTTCTTCTGCTTCTTCTTCTTCTGTGGTGCTTTGACTGCAGCGGTGTAGGCGGAGCCTTTCTCACCTGCAAACAGATGTTTGGTAAACGGGTTCAACACCGCAGACGTGTCATCTGAGACTTTTATTTTGAAACGACTTCCTGTTTGGCTAATGGCTGATCCCAGCTGTCAATCACACTGGTGTCACTGGAACTCTCGCCCCCTGGTGGACAACTGCTGTTAAGGTCCTTCTGTCCAGTCTGCTATCGCCACCCTTTAGTTAACCACTAGTGTAGTTAACTAATGACCCAAAGCTCATCACTAGTTAATTTTAACTAATCAAGCAGTAAGAATACTGCTCAAGTTGACTAATTAGTTAATCATTGGTTACGTTAATTAACTAATTTGTTAATAGTCACACATCAGGAAATAGTTATTTAACTAATTAGTTTCTATTAAATCATGAGTGAAGTTAATTAACCAACTACTCAATCATTAGACCAGTAGTTAACAAAGTTAATTAGTTAAAGTTATTTAACTAATTAGTTAATACTAGATCATGAGTTAAGTTAATTAACCAACCACTTAATCATTAGACCAGTAGTTAACAAAGTTAATTAGTTGGTCATTAGTTAAAGTTGTTTAACTAACTAGTTAATCATTAGACCATTATTTAACAAAGTTAATTAGTTAATATTAGATCATTAGTTAAGTTAACTAACTAGTTAAGTTAGTTGTTAACAAAGATTAGATAATTTAAGTTAAATAACTAGTTAGTTAATCATTAGTTTGTTCTTCAACAAATAGTTAACCATCATTGTAACGCTGACTAATGACCAGTTAATGTTAACGAATTGTCAATCGTTGTAGTTTCATTAGTCATTAGCTCATTGGTTAACTAATTAGTTAACTGTTAACTTTAGTTAACTTAATGTAAGCTAATGACCCAGTGATTGACCTGATTTTATTAACTAACCACTAGCTTGTGGTCAGTTAAGTTTACTTGACATTGACTATTGGTTAGAATATTGACTAACTTAGTCATGTGATCCACCTGCTGATGACATAATCACTGACACCCGTCTCTCTCTCTCTCTCTCTGCAGGACCACGCTGAAGAGCTGCTGACAATCTTGTGCTCTGATTGGCTGTGAGGCTGTGTGGGCGGAGTCCTGATGACAGATAATCAATGAGCGTTTCCATGGATACGCCACACGTCCTTCAATCAGATGATTACCCGATGATCCGTGGTCAATGAGGGCACAGGTGACCCGCTGAGGCTCCACCCCCTCTCAGGCTCCACCCTCAAGGCAGAGTGAGTGACTGAACTGTATTTCAGGCGTTGTGATGAGACAATCTGATTGGTGGAGCGTTGTTAGGGGCGGAGTCTCGGATGATTTGAATGTTTTCAGACAAAGTTTAAATTTCCTTTGATGTTTGAAATAAAATATTTATTTTTCTTTCTCTCTGGAAATAATTAAAACATTTAAGAATAAATTATAATTATCATTATTATTATTGTTATTAAAATGTGTACAAACAGAGGATTAATGCGATTAAAGCTGCACGTGTGACACACTTTGTCCTTTGTCTTGTTTTATTGGATCGTTAGTTGACTATTTGTAAATAGTTGAGTAATTTTAACTCATTTAATTTAAACCATATATTAATCAATGTTAACTCATGCTTGTGCTTTTATTTTGAAACAAAAACAGGAAGTGTTGGGCTTGCGGCGCGTGTGGCAGACGTTCAACTTGACAAAAGCAACAACCAAACGTGTGGGTTATTGAATGACTTGTGGAAGTAGGTCAGGGTCTGGACGGCGTTTTAGTCCAGATCCTTATCGCTAGAATTTAGCTCACTAAAGTTTCACGATATATCGGAGCGCCAAGGTTTTCACGTGAACTCTGACACGTCACGTGACGTCCTGAGTTCTAAGACCATCAACGCCTTGGGGAAACGTTTATACTTAGACTGGGTTTAAACTGGAGTTAGACCGGGTTTTTGACTGGGTTCACATTGGAGTTAGACTGGGTTTAAACTTGAGTTGGACTGGGTTTAAACTGGATTTAGACTCAGTTTACACTGGAATTACACTCAGTTTACACTAGAATTAGACTGGGTTTAAACTGGATTTAGACTGTGTTTAAACTGGAATTAGACCGGGTTTATACTGGGTTTACATTGGAATTAGACTGGGTTTAAACTGGATTTAGACTCAGTTTACACTGGGTTTACACTGGAATTAGACTGGGTTTAAACTGGAATTAGACTGGGTTGACTTGATTTAAACTGGATTTAGACTCAGTTTACACTGGAATTAGACAGGGATTATACTGGGTTTAAACTGGAGTTAGACTGGGTTTATACTGGGTTTAAACTGTGTTTGAACTGGAATTAGATCGGGTTTACATTGGAATTAGACTGGGTTTAAACTGGAGTTGCACTGGATTTAGACTCAGCTTACACTGGGTTTAAACTGGAGTTGTACTGGGTTTAAACTGGATTTAGACTCAGTTTACACTGGAATTAGACTCGGTTTAAACTGGAGTTGGACTGGGTTTAAACTGGATTTAGACTCAGTTTAAACTGGAATTAGACTGGGCTTATACTCGGTTTAAACTGGAGTTAGACTGGGCTGATACTCGGTTTAAACTGGAGTTAGACTGGGCTTATACTGGGTTTAAACTGGAGTTAGACTGGGCTTTTACTCGGTTTAAACTGGAGTTTAACACAGAGGCGCTGTAAACTTAATCTGGATTAAATTTCAGGTCAGTTTGACAAGACATGGATAATCAGCTGCGGAGGAACGGTAAGCTCCGCCCACTTCACACACACACACACACACACACACACACACACACACACACACACACACACACACACACACACACACACACACACACACACACACACACACACACACCCACCAAGCCTCACTAATAATCAATAATCAATCAGCGGTTCAATAAATAACATGTCAATGACACACTTTCCATGTGTGTGATGGTTAATCTCTGGACTTTCACCTCTCTCTCGCTCTCTCTCTCTCTCCCTCTCGCTCTCTCTCTCTCTCTCTCTCTCTCTCTCTCTCTCTCTCTCTCTCTCTCTCTCTCTCTCTCTCTCTCTCTCTCTCTCTCTCTCTCTCTCCCTCTCTCTCTCTCTCTCCCTCGCCCTCGCCCTCTCTCTCCCTCTCTCTCTCCCTCGCTCTCTCTCTCTCTTAAGGTTTTGGAGCTCGCTCGTCCAGGAGTCACAGGTGAAATGGACGACCAACAGAAGGTAAACTGATTATTGATTAAATATAATCTGGATTAGTCCAGTTCAATCTGTTTGTCACGTTTAGCCAGGTTTAGTTTAGTTTAGTATGATAATGTCTGATGTGGGTTGGTTTAGTCTGTTTTAGTCAGGTTTAAACTTGTTTTAATAGTCAGGTTTAATATGGTTGACGTGTTCTGTTAAATTCAGGTGTTATCAGGGTTTGTAGTTAATCTGGTTTAGTTCACCTACTCGGGTTACTCAAGTGAGGTTATGTCTGATGTTTGCTTTAACCTGATTTAGTCAGGAGTAGGTTTAGTCTGGTTTAGTTTGGGTTAGTCTGGTATATTTTGGTATAACCCAATTTAGTCAGGAGTAGGTTGAGTCTGGTTTTGCCTGGTTTAGTCAGTAGTAGGTTTAGTCTGGTTTAGTTTGGTTTAGTCTGGAGTAGGTTTAGCCTGGTTTAGTCTGGAGTCGGTTTAGTTTGGTTTTGTCTGGAGTAGGTTTAGTTTGGTTTAGTCTGGAGTAGGTTTAGTCTGGTCTGGTTTAGTCAGGAGTAGGGTTAAAGGTTTACTTTGGTTTAGTTTTGTTTAACCTGATTTAGTCAGGAGTAGGTTTAGTCTGGTTTAGTTTGGTTTAGCCTAGTTTAGTCAGGAGTAGGTTTAGTTTAGCCTGGTTTAGTCAGGAGTAGGTTTAGTCTGGTTTAGTTTGGTTAAGTCTGGAGTAGGTTTAGCCTGGTTTAGTCTGGAGTAGGGTTAGTTTGGTTTAGCCTGGTTTAGTCAGGAGTAGGTTTAGTCTGGTTTAGCCTGATTTAGTTTGGTTTAGCCTGGCTTAGTCTGGAGTAGGTTTAGTCTGGTTTAGTTTGGTTTAGCCTGGTTTAGTCAGGAGTAGGTTTGGTCTGGTTTAGTTTGGTTTATCCTGGTTTAATTAGGAGTAGGTTTAGTCTGATTTAGCCTGGTTTAGTCAGTAGTAGGTTTAGTCTGGTTTAGTCAGGAGTATGTTTAGTTTGGTTTAGTCAGGAGTAAGGTTAGTTTGGTTTAGCCTGGTTTAGTTTGGAGTAGGTTTTGTCTGGTTTAGTTTGGTTTAGTCTGGAGTAGGTTTAGTCTGGTTTAGCCTGGTTTAGTTTGGTTTATCTTGGTTTAGTCAGGAGTAGGTTTAGTCTGATTTAGCCTGGTTTAGTCAGTAGTAGGTTTAATCTGGTTTAGTTTTAGTCAGGAGTAGATTTAGTTTGGTTAAGTCTGAAGTAGGCTTAGCCTGGTTTAGTCTGGAGTAGGTTTAGTTTGGTTTAGTCAGGAGTAGGTTTAAAGGTTTAGTTTGGTTTAGTCAGGAGTAGGTTTAGCCTGATTTAGTCAGGAGTAGGTTTAGTCTGGTTTAGCCTGATTTAGTTTGGTTTAGCCTAGTTTAGTCTGGAGTAGGTTTAGTTTGGTTTAGTCAGGAGTAGGTTTAGTCTGGTTTAGTCTGGAGTAGGTTTAGTTTGGTTTAGTCTGGAGTAGGTTTAGTTTGGTTTAGTCTGGAGTAGGTTTAGCCTGGTTTAGTGTGGAGTAGGTTTAGTTTGGTTTAGCCTGGTTTAGTCAGGAGTAGGTTTAAAGGTTTAGTTTGGTTTAGTCAGGAGTAGGTTTAGCCTGATTTAGTTTGGTTTTTCCTGGAGTAGGTTTAGTCTGGTTTAGTTTGGTTTAGCCTGGTTTAGTCAGGAGTAGGTTTAGTCTGGTTTAGCCTGATTTAGTTTGGTTTAGACTGGTCGACGTGTCTCACCTGTCCTGTTTAACCTGTGATGTATCTATGTTTCGACCTGTCCAATAAAAATCAGGATTACCTTGGAGAGGGACGGAGTCCTGGCACAGACATGATTGACCTGCCAATGGAAGAAGACAGAAAAACTAAACGGCCAATAGAAGCGAAGAGGGCGGAGTCAGACATGCTTTATACCATCGAGGATGTTCCACCGTGGTACCTGTGCATTTTACTGGGACTGCAGGTAAGACTGGGTTTAGATTTAAACCGGGATAAGACTGGGTTCAAACTGAGTGTAAACTGATGTCAGACTGAGAATACTGAGTTTAGACTAGACTTAAACTGGGCTTGTTCTGGGTTTAAACTGGAATTAGACTGGACTTATACTGGGTTCAAACTGGAATTAGACTGGACTTATACTGGGTTTAAACTGGAGTTAGACTGGTCTTAAACTGGGTTTATCCTGGGTTTGAACTGGTCTTATACTGGGTTTAAACTGTAATTAGTCTGGGCTTAAACTGGGTTTAAACCTGAATTAGACTGGGATTAAACTGGGTTTATCCTGGGTTTAAACTGGAGTTAGACTGGTCTTAAACTGGGTTTAAACTGGTCTTTTACTGGGTTTAAACTGGAATTAGACTGGGCTTAAATTGGGTTTATCCTGGGTTTGAACTGGAATTAGACTGGGCTTAAACTGGGTTTATCTTGGGTTTGAACTGGAATTAGACTGGGCTTAAACTGGGTTCATCCTGGGTTTAAACTGGAGTTAGACTGGTCTTAAACTGGATTTAAACTGGAGTTAGACTGGTCTTATACTGGGTTTAAACTGGAATTAGACTGGACTTAAACTGGAATTAGGCTGTTCTTGAACTGGGTTTGTCTTTGGTTTAAACTGGTCTTATACTGGGTTTAAACTGGAAATAGACTGGGATTAAACTGGGTTTAAACTGGAATTAGACTGGGCTTGAACTGGGTTTATCCTGGGATTAAACTGGAGTTAGACTGGTCTTATACTGGGTTTAAACTGGAATTAGACTGGTCTTATACTGGGTTTAAACTGGAATTAGACTGGACATACTGGGTTTAAACTGGAATTAGACTGGACTTAAACTGGATTTAAACTGGGTTTATCCTGGGTTTAAACTGGAATTAGACTGGTCTTAAACTGGGTTTAAACTGGAGTTAGATTTGGCTTCAACTGGGTTTATCCAGGGTTTAAACTGGAATTAGACTGGTCTTAAACTGGGTTTATCCTGGGTTTAAACTGGAGTTAGACTGGTCTTAAACTGGGTTTAAACTGGAGTTAGATTGGTCTTAAACTGGGTTTATCCTGGGTTTAAACTGGAGTTAGACTGGTGTTAAACTGGGTTTATTCTGGGTTTAAACTGGAGTTAGACTGGTGTTAAACTGGGTTTATCCTGGGTTTAAACTGAAGTTAGACTGGTGTTAAACTCTGCAGCATTACCTGACGTGCTTCAGTGGGACGGTGGCGGTTCCGTTCCTTCTGGCCGAGGCCATGTGCGTGGGTCGAGACCAGAACGCCATCAGTCAGCTGATCGGAACCATCTTCACCACGGTGGGAATCACAACCCTGATCCAGACCACAGTGGGAGTCAGGTGAGTCAGGGGGAGGAGCCTGAGGGCGACAGTCAGGTGAGTCAGGGGGAGGAGCCTGAGGGCGACAGACAGGTGGGCGTGTGCTCTCCCTCTGACATGTGTGTGTGTGTGTGTGTGTGTAGACTCCCTCTCTTTCAGGCTAGCGCGTTAGCGTTCCTGGTTCCTGCTCAGGCCATTCTTAATCTGGATCGTTGGAAGTGTCCCAGTGAGGGTGAGAAACAAATAACCATAAAATAAACATAAATTAACCCTGGGCCACCAGATATTTCACATCATCAACCTTTTAAAAGAGTTCTTACTTCATCCTAACCCAGATTAGGAGGTCGCCAAGGTCTAATCCAAATGTGGAGTTTCCTGTTTGTGTTTGTGTTGTTTTTCCAGAGGAGATTTACGGGAACTGGACTCTTCCATTGGACACGTCGCACATATGGCAGCCACGGATTAGAGAGGTGCCGCTATTTGCTCCAGATTAAATTACCTTTGGTCCAGATTAAGTGACTGCTCGATTCAGATTAAACAGCAGTTTGATGCAGATTAAACTATTGTTTGAATTAGATTGGAAGGATTGTTTAATCCAGATTAAGTGACTACTTTGGTTTAAGCGACTGCTTGATTCAGATTAAACAATCATTTAATCTGAATTAAACTATTGTTGAATCCAGATTAAGTGACTTTTTGATTGAGTTTAAAAGATGGTTTGATTCAGGTTAAATTCATGTTTAATCCAGATTAAACTATTGTTTGAATTAGATTAAAGGATTGTCTAATCCAGATTAAGTCACTACTTTTGTTTAAACGACTGCTTGATTCAGATTAAAGGATTGCTGGATCCAGATTAAGTGAATTTTTGGTTTAGTTAAAAAGACTGTTTGATTCAGATTAAATGAATGTTTGATTCGGATTAAATGAATCTTTAATCCAGATTAAATCAATGATTAATCCAGATTAAACAACAGTTCGATGTAGGCAAAATTATATATAATAAATTATAATGATTCAGACTAAAGGATTGTTTAATCCAGATTAAGTGTCTACTTTAGTTTAAACAACTGCTTGATTCAGATTACATTATTGTTTGAATTAGATTAAAGGATTGTTTAATCCAGATTAAGTGACTACTTTAGTTTAAACAACTGCTTGATTCAGATTAAAGGATTGTTTAATCCAGATTAAGTGACTACTTTAGTTTAAACGACTGCTTGATTCAGATTAAAGGATTGTTTAATCCAGATTAAGGGACTACTTTAGTTTAAATGACTGCTTGATTCAGATTACATTATTGTTTGAATTAGATTAAATGATTGTTTAATCCAGGTTCCAGGTTTCAGGTTGGGCTTGGGGACAGTAGATCCTGGACCAGGTTCTGCAGAGTCCACATGTTGACAGATCCTCTCTGTGTCTCAGATCCAGGGCGCCATCATCGTGTCCAGCGCGGTGGAGCTCTTGGTGGGACTGTGCGGGTTGCCAGGTTTGCTGCTGGAGTTCATCGGCCCGCTCACCATCACGCCCACGGTGTCTCTGATCGGCCTGTCTGTCTTCACCACGGCCGGAGACAGAGCCGGGTCTCACTGGGGACTCTCAGCACTGTGAGACACCTCTGTCTGTCTGTCTGTCTGTCTGTCTGTCTGTCTGTCCACTTCTGTCTCACACGTCTGTCCCTCTGTCCCAGGTGTATTCTGCTCATCCTGCTGTTTGCTCAGTACCTGAGGTCCACATCACTTCCGGTCCCTTTTTACAGTCGCACCAAAGGACTGACGTCCACCAGAGTCCAGATCTTCAAAATGTTTCCTGTAAATAACTTTCATCTCCAGAGTTAGCCTCAACTTATCCTGATAACCAAAGTTAACCTGAACTTATCCTGAAAACCACAGTTAACCTGAAGTTATCCAGATAGCCAGGGTTAACATGAAGTTATCCACATAACCAGACTTAACCTGAAGTTATCCACATAACCAGAGTTAACATGAAGTTATCCAGATAACCAAAGTTAACCTGAAGTTATACACATAACCAGACTTAACCTGAAGTTATCCTGATAACAAGAGTTAACCTAAAGTTATCCAGGTAACCAGAGTTAACCTAAAGTTATCCTGAAGTTATCCAAATAACCAGAGTTGACATGAATTTATCCAGATAACCAAAGTTAACCTAAAGTTATTCAGATAACCAGCGTTAACCTGAAGTTATTCAGATAACCAGAGTTAACCTGAAGTTATCCAGATAACCAAAGTTAACCCTGACTTTAGCCAGATAACCAGAGTTAAACGTGAAGCTAACTGGCTAACTGTGAGTTAAAACAAAGGTCACGTGACTTTTCTCAGATCATCCTCGCCATCATGTTGGTTTGGCTCGTTTGTTACATCCTCACTCTGACCAACCTGTTGCCTAGCGACCCCGATCACTATGGACACAAAGCTCGGACGGACGCCCGAGGAGACATCATGTCCTCTGCACCCTGGTTCAGGGTTCCATACCCATGTGAGTCAGCCAATCACAGGCATCGGTCTCTCAGAGGTCGTAGGTCATCTTTGACTTCCTGTCTCTGATAGGTCAGTGGGGGTTGCCCGTGGTTACCGTTGCTGGGGTGTTGGGCATGTTCAGCGCAACTCTGGCAGGAATCGTGGAGTCGATTGGCGATTATTACGCCTGTGCTCGACTCTCTGGAGCCACGCCCCCTCCAGTCCACGCCATCAACAGGTGAGTCAGGAAGTAAACAGGAAGTGGTGGCTGTGGCGGCAGGTGGTCAGTGTGTGTGTGTGTGTGTATGTGTGTGTGTGTGTGTGTGTGTTTCAGGGGGATCTTCATAGAGGGCATGTGTTGCATTATCGCCGGTCTCCTAGGAACAGGAAATGGCTCCACCTCCTCCAGTCCAAATATAGGCGTTCTGGGTATCACCAAGGTAACGAGCGGGGGCATGTCCACATGACAGTTGTGTTTGATTGCTGTACCGAGCTCCCTGAATCTGTGGGATTGACGGACCTGGATCTGGACTCAAAGCTGCAGTCCTGAACCAGCGAGTGGATGTTTGATTTGTTGACGGTGTGTGCAGGTGGGCAGCAGGCGGGTGGTGCAGTACGGAGCGGGAATCATGCTCCTGTTGGGAACCATCGGGAAGTTCACAGCTCTGTTTGCGTCACTGCCTGATCCCATCCTCGGGGGAATGTTCTGCACACTGTTTGGTGAGTCACCGGGTTAGTCCCGGTCTGATGATGTCACCGAGTTAGTCCAGGTCTGATGATGTCACCGGGTTAGTCCAGGTCTGATGATGTCACCGGGTTAGTCCAGGTCTGATGATGTCACCGGGATAGTCCAGGTCAGATGATGTCATAATAATCCAGGTGTGTCTCGCAGGGATGATCACAGCCGTCGGTCTGTCCAACCTTCAGCTGGTGGACTTGAATTCTTCCAGAAACCTCTTTGTCCTTGGATTCTCCATGTTCTTCGGTTTGACGTTACCTGAGTACCTGGACTCTCACCCCAACTCCATCCAGACAGGTGAGACTCGGGACCTGCGACCTGTTCCCCATGTAGACCTTAGACCTGATCTCTGTGTAGACCTCAGACCTCTAGACCGAGATACACAAAACCTGGAGTAGACCCGACACTTGAGATAAGGTGTCTATGTAGACTTCAGACCTGAGACCAGATGTGGACAGAGATTGGGTCTGTGAAGGTCTTGCATACCAAGATCTTCGAGATACTGATCAGGGCTTTGTCTTAATCCTACAGGAGATGCAGATCCTGTAGACGCAGATCAGGTCTTGTAAACTTAGCTCAGGTCTTGTAGATGTAGATCGGGTCTTGCAGATTTAGATCAGGTCTTGTAGACGTAGAACAGGTCTTGTAGAGGTAGATCAGGTCTTGTAGATGTATACGTAGATCAGGTGTCTGTGTAGGTCTTGTAGATGTAGATCAGGTCTTGTGGACGTAGATCAGGTCTCTGTGTTGGTCTTGTAGATGTAGATCAGGTCTTGTAGACGTAGATCAAGTCTCTGTGTTGGTCTTGTATACGTAGATCAGGTCTTGTGGACGTAGATCTGGTCTAGATTTGGATGTCACAGGTCACTTGTGTCCTCAGGAGTGCTGGAGCTGGATCAGATCCTCACGGTTCTCCTCTCCACTGAGATGTTCGTGGGAGGTTTCGTGGCCTTCTGTCTGGACAACACCATCCCAGGTAACACACAAACATCGACAGCGGGGGGCGCTCACGCACACAGGAGCAGAATCATTTCCTTCTTCTGGTGATTTCAGGATCCAGAGAGGAGCGAGGTCTGGTCCAGTGGACCTCCTCCTCCTCTTGCTCCGCCTCCTCCTCCTCCTTCTCCTCCTATAACCTCCCTGTGGGGATGGCCTTCATCAGACGTACGCGGTGGCTGCGGCGGTTTCCCATCAGCCCCTCCTTCACAGGCTTCCGGGCGTCCTCTGAGGTCAAGGAGGAGGAGGAGCCGGGAAGAGAGGCGGAGGAAGCTTTGGACCCGCCCACCACCACCAGGGTGTGATGTGTCAATAAACCAATCAGACAGCTGTTTATTATTATTGTTTATTATTATTATTATTTCACATGTTTACAAACCTGATAAAGTAAATAAAACTGTAGAAATCAGTGGAAAACAAACAAACAGACACATGTTTACAACAACAACAATAAATAAATATGTTTTATATGGAAATCACTCATTAAATACTGAATTAAATCAAAAACGTGAATAAAAAAATATTTATTGATATTTAATATTGATCGATGATGTCATTATATTTAAACAAATATCCTCAGTGTTTATGTTTTTTCTTTGATTTACAAAAAAAGATACATTTTTAATGATAATAAGAGCTGAATTAAAGTTATTTCGTTAAAAGTGTCGAAATTTTCTGTTTTATTAACATTTCAATCAAAAAATCAACAACAACACATTTAACTACATATAGTTATATATATATTTTCCTCACACGGCGAGTGACTGTCATGACCCTCATTGCGCGGCGAGTGACCGTTATCGTGTGGCGACCGTGACGTCATTGTGGTGAAGCGAGTGTGAAGTTGGTTGCTGGTGTGAACATGGTGAATGGCAGGCAGGGGGCGCCGTACAGGGAGGACGCCATCGGCTGAAAGTGCATGACTGACAGAACGGTCGGGTTAGCGCTGGCCGTTTGTAGCATTGTTGGGGCGGGGTTGATGACAGTGGGGGCGGGGTTAACACAACACATTGGGAAGAAGTGAGCGCTGGGGGCGGGGCTAGCCGTGGGGAGGAGCACCTGGAAGAACTGACCGGTTTCTGGATCCAGCAGCATCTTTCGCTGAGGCTGTGGGGGCGTGTCTACGTAATAACACCGCCCACTTTGAGGTTCTAACATCACGTGGCAGGGGGCGGGGCCACTGAGGAAGGCTCCAGGTTGTACAGCAGCACCTGCGACCAGGAAGTCCCCGCCCACTTGAACAGGTAAGACACCCTGAAGTCTGTATGGAGGATTCTGTGTGGGTGGAGTCACTGTGATGTCACTTCCTTCCTGGTCTCTTGTCGTCCTGACTGGCTGAGGGGGGCGGGGCTTCCTGCTGCGGTCCGGCTGCTCTGAGGTGCTGTCCTCGCTCCTCTCCAGCAGGTGGAGCGAGGGAGCTGACGGGGCCTGGACAGAGGTCAGGGGGCGGGGCTTGTAGTTGACCCTCACGTGGGGGTGCAGCGTGGAGGGCGTGAAGACACAGCTGTGAGAGGAGCCAGAGTGACAGGAAACACTCCCTGTGTGGGAGGAGGAAGGGGGCGGAGCTCCAACTCTTACACTTTTGGCCCATTCTGATTGGCTGACAGTTGCAGCGATGGATGGGGGCGTGTCTTCCGATGCGACAGGCCAGACGACATCATTGACCCTCCCTCCCCTCGCGGCTGGCTCTCGCGTGATTGGACGAGTCGACGTGTCGCTCTGTCGTCTGGGCTGTGATTGGCTGAAAGAGGCCGCGACCTTTGCCACGTGTCCCCTGGACGATTCAAATCTCTGATGACCTTTGACCTCCACAGCCTGCTGGTATGTGGGCGGGGGACTGTCCTGGCCAATCAGCTTGAAGCTTGTTGGTTTGTCGTCAGGCGTGGTCGCCGAGGCGAACGACAGGTTGTACGTGTTTTTCACTAAACTCTTAACGTCTCGGACCTTCCACGCGGCTGCAGCCCCGCTCTCCCTCACCGGCGAAGCCCCGCCCTCTTTCCCCGTCTGCCGCTCCACAGGTGGGCGGGCGGCGGCGGCGGCGGTCGTGGGACGAGTCGTCCTCGTGTTAATCTGCTCCACCTGCATCTTCTTAGACAGGACGCTCTTGATGATGCCGGACGCCATCTTTGTCTTCGTCTCGTCCAGAGAGAGAGACTTCTGAAGACGCCGCGGCGAGTCTCCGCCCACCTGGAGCCCTGAAACCAGAAACACCACATGGGGATCAGAACCGCAGACCTGCTCGGCTCACGTGACTAAAAAAAACGGTCCAGGTGCTTTGTTACCTCGAGGAGCCCCGAGGCCCCGGTAAACCCTGTAGCCGTCCACGTCGCCGCTGAAGGAGGCGGGGACACTGTGTTGCCGTAGCAACGCGTTGGGACGGATACGGTCAGTCGGACATAGTTGACTGACCGATCCGACACCGTTGAACTTGTTGTTGTTGTTGTTGTTGACGACCTTTTCCGTTTTCTTCTTCTTCTTCAGCTCAATCTGTCGCTTTGGGACCGTCTTTAGCCCCGCCCCCTCCTGACCCGTCACCTGCACATGTGAAAGTGAAGTTAGCTTGGAGCCTGGAGACTCATGGAGTCCGAGGTCTGCCGCAGTTTTGAATCAAAAATATTTCTCTATTTTTTTTTTTTTTTTCTAAATAAAACAGGAAGTAGATTTTTTTTTTGTCAAACTACAGAATAAAAGCAGGAAACTTTTGGATTTTAACTAAGAAAAAGAGCAGTATTTGCGACTCAATAAGTCACAGCAAATCAATATTGAGTCAAATGTCCAAATAATTTTGATTTTATTTCCATTCATAACATTAATCTGATTTTACCTGTGTTTCCACGGTAACGGCGACACACCTGAAGCCGCTCTCTGGATCGGACGCATCGTCCTCCGATTGGAGGATGACAGAGGGAGAGAAATGGAGGGAGAGATCTTCCTCTGACCAGTCACTCTCACTTCCATCCTCCTCCTCCTCCTCTTCCTCCTCGTCCTCAGAGTGACAGACGCTCAGATAATCCACCTGTGCGTCGTCACCTGCACACCTGACCTGCCGAGGAGGCGGCAGGTCGACCTCGGGGCAGCGGTGAGCGCTGAGGAAGACCTCGCCGCCTCCTCTTCCTCCGTCCACTGTCCTGCTGCTCATCCCGTCTGATCCAGGAAAGCTGAAGGATTAAAGCACAAGCATACAGATTATTTGACAGATTATCAGACGTGACAAACAAATCTGACTTTAAGTAAAAAAAAGTGAATCCACCACCAATGACCAACTTCCTGTCTGCTGCTGTTTTTCATCACTGTGAAAAACTGAAAAATCTGTCTTTTTGTCAAAATAAGTCACAATAAACAAACTTTAAGACGCTGAAATATGTGCCACCAGAACTGAATTTGAATCGTTTATATTTGAATTTGAATCACTAAACTTGAATAATTGCATTAACCTCTTCTTCCCTGACCCTCTTTTTGGAGTCCCTGCTCTAAAATGACATGCCCAAACTAAATAGAGTAAACCTCTGCAGTTACAAGCTCTATGTGGATTATCTTGGTATCAGAATGAAGATAACACTTGTGAGATTCCACCAGAGGTGTAACTTTCACTGTAGATGCCACTGTGTCAGAGTAAATGTACATGGAACACAGCATAATGGAAGGATTTTTTTTTCTCGCCTAAAAAAATATTGCATTTTAAAGCAAATATCACCTTTAATTAATGCAGTAGGACATGTGGACATGTGGACATGAGCTGTGCAAAGTCTGATGCTGCTGAAATGAAGCAGAGTGAAATTACAGAGGTTTTAGTAAAGAGATGTCTGGGCGTTCTCACTTTTGGCACAGTTTGGCACCATCTATGCCATTTGAGATTTGTAGGTACCAAATTATTAAAAAACTATTTAATTTTATTTGTATGTCACTACAGATCTAAAAAGAACTTGTTTTGAAAAAAAAAAAACTATGATAACTGTCTGTAAATGGATGCTCCCTGTGCAGTGCGTAATAACAACTCTGTGACTCTGCAGCGTCTTCAGTTACGCAGCGCCATAGCTCTGGCTTACCTTGGTCAATTAGGGTGATTGACAGCTCGTTTTAAACCTCTAAACCGGTAGAATCAGACCCCGGTCTCCAAATGCGTGTCAATCACTTCATTAGTGAGTCAAAAGGACATAAATGCATATAACGCATTTGTGCTGACATGCGCCCTTCTCTAATCAGAACGATCTAATGTCGCTCTGTAATGATCAATCAGACCGGGATTTGTTCACAAAGCATGCTGGCATTTTTTTAGTGATGCAAGTGAAGCATCTTTTTAGTAATGCTAGTGAAGCATCTTTTTAGTAATGCTAGTGAAGCATCTTTTTAGTAATGCTAGTGAAGCATTTTTTTAGTAATGCTAGTGAAGCATTTTTTTAGTGATGAAAGTGAAGCGTTTTTTTTAGTAATGCTAGTGAAGCATTTTTTTAGTGATGAAAGTGAAGCGTTTTTTTTAGTAATGCTAGTGAAGCATCTTTTCAGTAATGCTAGTGAAGCATCTTTTCAGTAATGCTAGTGAAGCATCTTTTTAGTAATGCTAGTGAAGCGTTTTTTTTCTTCAATATTTTTGAAAATGATTGACTTATTTTTTAACAGTTTTGAATAAACTCAGGATTCTTTTTGAATGCTGAGTTGTTTTTTGTTGTCGTTTCACGATGAAAAAGAATCAGAAAATCAACCAACCCTCAAATTCAGAACGTTTTTGTTCCAAACTCACCGACGATCAACTCTTGCAGACTCGGGTTCTAGTTCCTGGTTCAGTGTTTGAGGGCAGAGTCCAGGTCCAGGTCCAGGTCCAGGTCCAGGACCAGGTCTTTGGATGGCTCAGTATTGGAAAAGGGTTTTCTTTCAGGACTTCTTCAGGGTTTCTGGTTGACCAAATCAGACCCAGGTTCTGGTTCCAGAGACGTCTGAGTCCATGTTTCAGTCTCAGCTGAACGAGAGAAAGAGAGGTTCAGATAAACAGAGAAGAGAGAGAGGTGTTGCTGATAGACTGCAGGTCCACTGAGAGAGAGAGAGAGAGATACTTTTCTATTTTAGGAAGTGATTGACAGACGAGGCTGCAGCTGCACGGAAACCCCCCCCCCCACCCATGAGACTTGGTTTGACCCGGTTGAGCAGAACTGAGCGCTGACACACAAGTGGAACCATCTGTGACCACGAAAAAGTAAAGCTCACGTATGTAAAGCGCGCACAACAGCGCCCTCTAGTGTCCTCCCGTCACGTGTGTTTGTTTCTGTCCGAGAACTGTGACACAAATGTGAGATGATTATTTCCCACCATGAACAGCAGGGGGCAGCAACATTTTTACATTTGAAAGACTACGAGTTAGCGCGCTGACAGGGTAGCATGTAGTGACGCAGTACAGTGACGACAAATGTGTCATAATTCCACGATAAGTCAATTTTTTATTTTATTTTCCTTTTGAAAGCGTTTTTTTCGTAATGCTCGTAAAGCATTTTTCGTAATGCCAGTGAAGCGTTTTTCGTAATCCTAGTAAAGCGTTTTTTCTAGGGCTGTCAAAATTAACGCGTTAACGCAGGATGATTAATTTGTGGAATTAATCAACGCGTTATTTATTTTTAAACGCATTAACCCACTTTCTCACTTTCATCACGCTACGAGTAGACGTGCAGTTTATGAACAGGCAAGACAGGCAACTGCTTGGGGCCCCGAGTCGATAGGGGGGACCCGACAATTGGACCTTAATGCATCAGTGACCAGCTGCATCCCCGTACCCCTTAAACAACAATGGTTGATTTGCAATGACATCTCGGTCGGAAACCCCCCTAAAGGGGCCCCACGTCACCACACGTTAACCTGTTTGAAGTTATCGTTCTGCAAGTTGTAAATGAAGCTGAAGGAAAATGAAGAGGAGTTATCAGTCAGGAAGTTAAAAGAACAAGAAAAAAAGAGGATGAAGACAAAAGAAAGAAAGACACACAGTTGTAAGTGGCGCTGCTGGTGCAGATAATGATATAATCATAACATTAACAGTCACTGTCTAACTAACGGGGACACAGACAGCAGCTAACATTAGCGTCAGAATGCTTTTATCGTAATGCTAGTGAAGTGTTTTTTTTTGTAATGCTAGTGAAGTGTTTTTTCGTAATCCTAGTAAAGCGTTTTTTTGTAATGCTAGTGAAGCGTTTTTTTTGTAAAGCTCGTGAAGTGTTTTTTCCCCAATGCTAGCGAAGCATTTCTTGTAATCCTAGTGAAGTCTGTAAATACCTTTTTTATTTTTTTAAAGTGATTGAAGTTGAAGCCAAATTATTTAGACTTTGACCATGACTGTGTAATTATATTTCATTATTATTATTTGTCAACAGGCATCATCAGTTTCCGTAGTGTAGTGGTTATCACGTTCGCCTCACACGCGAAAGGTCCCCGGTTCGAAACCGGGCGGAAACACTGTTTACTCTTCTTCTCGAGTTCGGAATCAGATACGTGTCAAAATGATCGAACAGCACTTTTTAAGAAGCAAAGTAAAAAAAAACATTAAAAATTACATTTCTTTTTCTTTTCATTATTTTTCTATCATAAAGATGTAATATGAGTTCTCACGTTACACAGTAACACCATCAGTTTCCGTAGTGTAGTGGTTATCACGTTCGCCTAACACGCGAAAGGTCCCCGGTTCGAGACCGGGCGGAAACAGCACTTTTCTTAAAAACTGAGCCAAACACGTGAGCTGCAGAACGCTAACACAGTCACAATTCTGCTTTTGTTTTGAGGGCAGAGCAATGGCGCCACGTAATTACTCCGACCAATTATGGTAATCCTAGTGAATAATCGTTTAATAAGCGTTTTTACGTTATACTCGTGAAGCGTTTTTTTTCTTAATGTTAGTGAAGCGTTTTTTCGTAATGCTAGTGAAGCGTTTTATTTTAATGCTAGTGAAGCGTTTTTTTGTAATTCTAGTGAAGCAGTGTCGTTGTTATCACTTTGTCTAACACGCGAAAAGTCCCCAGTTTGAGGCCGGGTGGAAACTTTTCTTCTCAATATCATCACGTGAGTCAAACACGGGAACTAAAGTGCGAAATTACAAACACACAATTCCTCAACCGATGAATTGTGACCCTGTTGGCGTTCCGTAGCTGTATGTGCGTTTCCTCTAGGTACCACCAGGCGGCGCTTACGTGCCACAGTTTGAGCAGCCGTCCTCACTTTGATCCACGCGGGGAAACAGCGCCTCCAAAATCTCGCCAGTGGCCAAACATGTATTACACCCACAGAGAAGGAACGCACGTGTTGTCAATAAACAGCTCGCGCGAGCCGTCTCGTGTCCGTGTTTGGAGCTTGTTGCTGCGGGACTGAGTTCCGGTCAGTTCCGGTGGTCCCCGGTTATTGTCACTCTCGCGCACTGGTGTCACATCAGCCTGTTGTTCAGTGCTAAGCTAATGAACACGCGAGCGTGTCTCTGAGCAGGTGACGTCATGGCCTCGAGCTTGTTGCTGCGGGACTGAGTTCCGGTCACTAACCCCCGGTTCCTCGGTCTCGTGGACCTCCGGTGAGTCTTTTTTTTTTACCACTCTTGCGCACTGGTGTTACGTCAATTGTTCTAAGCTAATACGCTAGCGTGTGTATATTCGTTCCCTTTATTTTATTTTATTTATTGATTTATTTATTTATTGATTTCTTTGAATGTTTGAAATGCTTTTCACTTCTGACTCAGCTGCACTTCTTAATGACAGACTGGTGCCACTAGGTGGCAGCAGAGTTCTGTTCAGCGATTTAAAACCAAGCACATGGATTTAAAAAAAAAAAAGTCCAAGAAAATAAAAGTCAAACAAAATTCTGTCGTTTGCAAAATCATAATTTTTTTGTTAATCTTTTTGCTTCAAAATCTTAACTTTTGTTTCAATAAGTTTGTAAACCACTCAACTCCCACACCAAAGTCACTCACTCTCCCACACCAAAGCCCATAGGAAAAAACAGTGATTTTACTATCACAGCACACAGGAGTTCACAGGAGTTGTTGATCCACTGCTGCCTCCATCACTAACTTACAATGACTGATTTTAGTGAATTCAGATTTTAAAATATTTCATTTCGTAATGCTAATAAAGCTTTTTTTTCGTAATGCTAGTAAAGCGTTTTTTCGTAATGCTAGTAAAGCGTTTTTTCGGTATGCTTGTGAAGCATTTTTTCGGTATGCTTGTGAAGCATTTTTTCGTAATGCTAGTAAAGCGTTTTTTCGGTATGCTTGTGAAGCATTTTTTCGTAATGCTAGTAAAGCGTTTTTTCGTAATGCTAGTAAAGCGTTTTTTTCGTAATGCTTGTGAAGCGTTTTTTTGCAACGCTAGTGAAGCGTTTTTTTGTAATGCTAGTAAAGTGTTATTTTCGTAATGCTAGTAAAGCTTTTTTTTCGTAATGCTTGTGAAGCATTTTTTTTTACGTTAATATTTAATGTTTGTCAATATTTAAAGAGATACTTTATAATTTACACACACACACACATTTTTTCTTTGTCCTTTGACGTAAAAAGGTTGAAACCCAAACAAACGAGAGATTTCACATTTGTGTGATGACCTTAACTGCCTCATGGTGTCACTAGAGAGTAAAGGTTTGTGTGTGTGTCTGTGTGCGTGCTGTCAAAGCAAAGTTTAAAGTAGGACAGAGAACAAAGCCTGCTGAGAGTCCGCGTACTGTCCCTTTAAAAATACATGAGGTTCCACACACACACGCACACGCACACGCACACACACACACACAGAACTGACAGTTTTCACCGTCTATTCCTGGTGGAGAAACGTTGAATTGCTCGTTTTTTAAATGGAGTCTGGTGATTTGGGAAATAAAATCCAGACGACAATTTTCACGAAAAAAAAACAAACAACATAAAAAAGAGTTAAAATGATAAAATACAAGTAAAAAAACAGAAAAAAAAAATTGTGTGTTTTCGCGGTCTTGGCAGTGTTCGTGACACGTTTCTGTAACGTTAGCGTGGCTTTCTAGAAAGTTCGTAAAGTTTTTCTATCGGCACTTACATGTTTACGTTGGTTATGTGTGTGTTATCTTCTGCAATGCTCGTCACAAGTTCTTCATAATGCTTGTCATTTTAAATGTAAAAAAATTAGGGCTGTCAAAATTCAATAAGGTAGTTAGAAGAGGAAGAAAAAAAGAGGATGAAGAAAAAAGAAAGAAAGACACACAGTTGTAAGTGGCGCTGCTGGTGCAGATAATGATATAATCATAACATTAACAGTCACTGTCTAACTAACGGGGACACAGACAGCAGCTAACATTAGCGTCAGAATGCTAGCTGATGCTGACGCTAACTAGTAGAAGCAGTGCTTTAAAGGTGCTGATGAGGAATTTCCTGCTGTGGGTTTAGTAAGAAAACTATTTAAAGGGACAATGTGTAGTATTTATGGGTTTAAATCCACTTTTGTATACATATTATGTGCTCCTGCATTGTCTAGTCGCTGTATAATATTCTTTGTTTCATTTTCGTAGTGTTTCAAAAAGTCATGTAAAATAACATGGTCGCGGGCCGCGGTTGCATAGCCACTGTTAGCAGCGAGACGCCATGTTTCTGCCGGAGCCTGTAAGGACAAACGCGAGAGAACAAATCAAGCGTCTCTTTACTTGTAGCAGAAGTCCCGCCTCCTCTCTCTCCGCTTCGTCTGCTACGGCCGCGGTAGCTCGCCCTCTCCCTCACCTCACGAACCTCATCTGCTGACACGGAGAAAGACGACGAGGACGACATTTGACCAGCTGTGGATAACGTAGCTCAGGGAAGGGAGGGGGTGAGCAGAGGAGCAGTTCTTTGTTGTAAATTTCAGCCTCTCCTCTAGATGTCACTATAAACTACTTACTTCCCCTTTAACTTCTATACTTTATATTTTGTTTATAATGTGAGTTATTTACAGTGCAATGTATAGTTTTAAAAAAAAGTTATTTACATCATTTAATTTTTTCTATTTATTTCTATTGTCTTATAATGTGGGTTTTTTTTACAATGTAATGTTTATTTTTTACTAAGTTTGTATAGGTTTATAGGAAAGAAAACTCGACAGTCCAGGTTTTACTGTCACACACACACACACACACACACACACGCGCGTACACACACGTCTTCCTGATGTAATTACTGGTGAGTGTGGAGTCGATTTTTTTGCTGCTGTTTGGCAGCTGATGGGAACATTTGGACACCTCGTTACACACACACACACACACACACACACACACACACACACACACACACACTTTTCTTTAGATTTTTAATTGGTTTGTTTCGACGTTTATGTGTTGAATTAATGAAGAATTCACATACCTGTGTTAGTGTGTGTGTGTGTACGTATGTGTTGACCTCAGATTCAGGTTGTGACAGATTTTGTTTGACGTTGTCGTGAACTCACTGCAGTTTAACTGTGTGTGTGTGTGTGTGTGTGTGCATGCAAGAACACTCATTGTCATCTCTGATGCTTGTTGCCATGGTTACTGCTCTGGCTGGTTTCAAGAAATCCAAATGTTTTCCTCTTAGCTCAACTCAGTGTGTGTGTGTGCTAAAATCACTGGTTTTCTCTATGGGCTTTGGTGTGGGAGAGTGAGTGGTTGTGTGTGTTGTTGTGATCAGTTTATCAGATATTTTGTCAGAGTGTTGAACAAAGCTCATGTTCCCACGGTGCTGCAGGGACATTATGGGATGGCGCCTGTGGTCCCTGAACAGTTTAGTGTGAACGTGGAGAGTGTGTGTGTGGTGTCACGATGATGAAGCAGCTCAGCTAACATCACTGCGCTAACCTGTTTATGACACTGCATTGTGTTTGAGACTTATGAGAAAAATACATGAGAATATGAGCGTTATATCCGTCACACCAGGAAGACATTTGTCTCAGTGACACAGGAAGTGAATCTGTGAGAAATAAATCAGGAAAACAAAGTCTCTTCTGACTCTGGGTACAAAGTTTCTGTGAGACTGAAAATCTGAGCAACGTGAAAATATTCACATTTAAGAAGCTGAAAAATGACAGAAACGCGAAAATATTCACATTTAAGAAGCACTTTGGTGTGGGAGAATGAGTGACTTTGGTGTGGGAGAGTGAGTGACTTTAGTGTGGGAGAGTGAGTGACTGGTGTGAGAGAGTGAGTGACTTTGGTGTGGGAGAGTGAGTGACTTTGGTGTGGGAGAGTGAGTGGACTTTGGTGTGGGAGAGTGAGTGACTTTGGTGTGGGAGAGGAAACAGTTTATAGTTTTACCATTTTTTTTGCCTAAAATAGTACTTATCTAATTAAGTCTATGTTCAAGTTCAAGTCTATAATGTCTACGTCACATGTTCATGTTTTTATCTTCACTGTGAGACAGTTTTATAAACCACTCACTCTCCCACACCAAAGCCCATAGAGTAAACCAGTGATTTTAACATCACAGCACACAGGAGTTCACAGGAGTTGTTGATCCACTGCTGCCTCCATCACTAACTTACAATGACTGATTTGAGTGAATTCGGCTTTTAAAATATTTAATTTAGACTTAACTCAGGGACACAAAGTGACCACACGAGGCAGCAGAGGACCAGCAGCTCCTGTGTCCCTGTGAGCTAAAATCACTGGTTTTCTCTATGAGGTTTGGTGTGGCAGAGTGAGTGGTTTACAAACTTCACTTTCCCGTTGAAAGGGTTTAAATAATCCGTCTTCTCTGTCAGTAATCTGCAGTTTTTTTCTTTTTTTCTTTTCAGCCCTGTAATCTGAACGTGAAAGCCCTGCTGGTGTAATCTGCTCCTCGTCGTCACAGCTGCAGAGTAATCAGATTATCAGAGTGCACCTTTGTCAGGAGACGTGAGGATGTTTCTGCTGCTGCCACTTCCTCCCTGAACCAGTTAATTCCGTCAATCCTCACTGAACGTAGGTTAACGGTGAGTGGGTTTCAACATTTTCTGTTTCTGGGTGGGTGGAGCCTAAAGCAAAAACTGTAACATGTATAGTATGAATTGAAATGACTCCGGCCGCCTCTGCTCTGCTGCTGTATTCCCACACAAGCGCTCCCTCAGTATCGTCTCAGGTGAAGCAGAATATTAAGAGCAGAAGTGACTCACTGCACCTTTAACTGTATTGATCGTTACATGTATGAACAGTATGTATGAACAGAGTATTATGGTCTGATGGTTTCTGCTGAGAGGAGAGAGCAGAAGTGCCCTCCATCTGTGAGAGCCTGAGGACACACACACACACACACACACACACACACACACACACACACACACACACACACACACACACACACACACACACACGCTCGTCTGTGTCTGTGATGTCACCTCAAGTGTGAAAGTGGAAACATTTGTACAGCGGTGACGACTAGGCGACCTCAGACCCCTCGTCAACAGCTGCTGCTCAAACCTCGTGTTTACATTTATTGCTAACTGCTACCGCTACCGCTACCATGGAAGCCTTCCTATGGTTATTTTGACTCTGCCCACATGTCAGTCACCGGTGACACCTTGTCCATATTGTTACAGACGTGCTAATGCTCACATGCTAACACCAGCATTGGCTAATGCTCGCATGCTAACACCAGCATTGGCTTATGCTGACATGCTAACATCAGCATTAGCTGATGCTAACATGTTAACACCAGCATTAGCTGATGCTAATATGTTAACACCAGCATTAGCTGATGCTAACATGTTAACACCAGCATTAGCTGATGTGTAAATGCTACTCAGTTAAATGGTAATGCTAACACCAGCATTAGCTGATGCTAACATGTTAACACCAGCATTAGCTGATGCTAACGCCTGAATTAGCTGATGCTAACATGTTAACGCTAGCATTAGCTGATGCGTGAATGCTACTCAGTTAGGTGGTAATGCTAACACCATCATTAGCTGATGTTAACAACAACATTAGGTGATGCGTGAATGCTACTCAGTTAGATGGTAATGCTAACACCATCTTTAGCTGATGCATGAATGCTACCCATTTCGATGCTAATGCTCGTTCTGTTCGTCTTCTCTGTGTATGATCAGGATTAATATTATTATTATTGAGCTGCAGGCGAAAAGGAATAAAGAAATGAATAAATGAGTAAATGAATCCTCCCAGAGAGACTTCATTAAAAATGTACACAGTAAAACAGTGGAAACTTTCCAGATACAATACTTCATCACCTTTATCTGACATCACTCATCATATTTAGGATAACCACTGTGAGGAGGCGGGGCCAGAGGTTAGCGCTCCATTTAAAGTTTTAGGAAGTTGTTAAGTGTTTGAAAAGCCAGCGGACAACAACGCAAAACTACACTATGATGTCATAGCTCCACCCCTTTCTTACGCTGACAGTCACGCATGTGTTTACGTTGTTATGTTGAAAGTCTGATTTTAGTCATACTAAGATCCAACTCGTCTTAGTCCGACTAACATGCCTGGATCATGTGTCATTAGCTGATGTTAACACCAGCATTAGCTGATGCGTGAATTGGTCCACGATGAAAAAATAAATAAATTCAAAAACAAACAACATGACTCAGCAGTTTGTCTCGTTCGCTGTCAGCGCTTTGTTCTAAAACCAGGTTCATTAAAGAGGATAATACACCTTTCAAGTGTGTGTGTGTGTGTGTGAGAATCAGAGCAGATGGGGAGTTCGTCCATCAGCTGTTTATTCTGCTGAGCCCTCAGTTTTCATAATGACTGGACCTGAGGCACACACACACACACACACACACACACACACACACACACACACACACACACACACACACACACACACACACACACACACACACACACACACACACACACTCTTGATGAACGTGCGTTTCCCTTCATGTTTTTATTCTCTATTTTCTTCCGCCTCCCAAAATAAAAACGTCTGGATCTATTTTCGTCGACGCACGGCGCTTTGATCGGACGCTGAAGGGTCATGTGACGATCAGAGTTTAATGATGGTTCTACATCGAGACGACACTTTTCTAAAACAAAGAAAAACAAACCGTTTCCTTTTCAGACGACGAAAACTAAAATGTTATCCGTTTATTTAAATGAACTATAGCTAAGCCCCACCCCTTTGCTCTCCCACAGCTCGTCTGAAGGATCCACAAAGCTCATAGCCACTCCCCCCTGGCTCTGAAGCTCAGGTTTATTTGTGCAGCTACTTTGCCTGAAGCTAATGCTAAAGCTAACGTGATTGTTGATGTTTCGCAGAGACAACATTAGAATAAAAACATGTCATGTGACCACCGCGGACGCTGAACTCCCTTTAGCTTTAGCTCTTCTGAAGCACTTCTCCCAGCATGCTTTGGGCCACTGTTGTTACCTCTTTGAACTCAATGAACTCGACTCTTAAACTGTGTGTGTGTGTTTTTTGCCTCATGAAATAAAGATGTGTAAAGTTGAGGTCAGTGCAGAGGGGAGGGGTTTATTGTAAACCAAAGGTGTCAAACTCTTAGTCTTTGGACTCAAGCCGAAGTCTTGCACTTCTGGTCTATGGCCCGAAGTCTTGGGCTCTCTGGGCTCTCTCCCTAATTCCTGGGGTCTTAGGACTCTCGCCCTAAGTTGTGGACTACCAAGACTCTGGTTCTTAGTTTGGGGGACCATGGGCTCTGGCCTTCATTCCTGTGGTCTCTTTATACTCTAGCCCTAAGTCTTGGCCCCAAGGCTCTGTCCCTAAGTGTGAGAGAGCAGAACTCTAGGCCGTAATTCTCCTTGGGTCTTGGTCCTGTATCTCAGACTTCTTGGGTCTTGGACTCCTTGGGTCTTGGACTCCTTGGGTCTTGGACTCTTTGGGTTTTGGTCCTGTATCTTGGACTCCTTGGGTCTTGGACTCTTTGGGTTTTGGTCCTGTATCTTGGACTCCTTGGATCTTGGACTCTTTGGGTTTTGGTCCTGTAACTTGCACTCCTTGGGTTTTGGTCGTCTATCTTGGACTCCGTGGGTCTTGGACTCTTTGGGTTTTGGTCCTGTATCTTGGACTCCTTGGGTCTTGGACTCTTTGGGTTTTGGTCCTGTAACTTGCACTCCTTGGGTTTTGGTCGTCTATCTTGGACTCCTTGGGTCCTGTATCTGGGACTCCTTGGGTCCAGTATCTTGGACCTCTTGGGCTTTGGTCCTGTATCTTGGACTCCTTGGGTCTTGGACTCCTTGGGTCTTGGACTCCTTGGGTTTCGCATGTTGGACTCCTTGGGTTTCGGTCCTGTATCTGGGACTCCTTAGGTCTTGGACTCCTTGGGTCCAGTATGTTGGACTCCTTGGGCTTTGGTCCTGTATCTTGGACTCCTTGGGTCTTGGACTCTTTGTATCTGGGACTCCTTGGGTCCTGTATCTTGGATTCCTTGGGTCCAGTATCTTGGACTCCTTGGGTCTTGGACTCTTTGTATCTGGGACTCTTTGGGTCCTGTATCTTGGACTCCTTGGGTCCAGTATCTTGGACTCCTTGGGTTTTGGTCATGTATCTTGGACTCCTTGGTTCTTGAACTCCTTGGCTCCTGTATCTTGTACTCCTTGAGCTTTGGTACTGTATCTTGGACTCCTTGGGTTTTGGTCCTGGGTCTTGGACTCCTCGGGGCTTGGACTTCTTGGGTTTTGGTCCTGGGTCTTGGACTCCATGGGGCTTGGACTCCTCGTGGCTTGGACTCCTTTGGGCTTGGACTCCTTGGGTCTTGGAGTCCTTGGGTCTTGGACTCCTTGGATCTTGGACTCCTTGGGTCCAGTATCTTGGACTCATGCTCAGGCTCAGGTTGTGAGCAGTAAATCACAGACCCTCACTGTGGCGCCGCCTCCCTCTGACCTGGAAAATGTGCCCGCTGTTCTTGGTTGATCCTCAGGGGACACGGTGAATCACGGTGCAGAAATCTCCCGGTGACGTTTGGACGAGCGTTCGTGAGCTAGAGCGTGAATCGACGCACGGCTGATTAAGCTTCTGCGAGCGCGCGGCGCTGCACTCTGCGCACGGCGTCCATTAAACCTCTGACGAGTTAAATCAGGCATGAGACTCTCGCTGCTCTGCTAACGTCGCAAACATCAGTGGACACCAACGGACGTCATGAATATGCAGAGGCTGTGTGTGTGTGTGTGTGTGTGTTCAGGACACAACGTTCACGCCACGTCTCACTTTGCTGTTTCCTGGTGATTTGGTGCCAAATCACCTAAACTCTGTCTCACTGTTAGACAGAAGTTGTAAACCACTCACTCTCCCACACCAAAGTTACTCACTCTCCCACACTAAAGTCACTCACTCTCCCACACCAAAGTCACTCACTCTCCCACACCAAAGTCACTCACTCTCCCACACCAAAGTCACTCACTCTCCCACACTAAAGTCACTCACTCTCCCACACCAAAGTCCATAGAGGAAACCAGTGATTTTAACATCACAGCACACAGGAGTTCACAGGAGTTGTTGATCCACTGCTGCCTCCATCACTAACTTACAATGACTGATTTTAGTGAATTCAGCTTTTAAAATATTTATTTCAAATTTACCTGAGCAGAGAACCTGGGAACCCTGCTCTGTGGTCTGAAGTCTTGGGCTCTCTGGGCTCTCTCCCTAATTCCTGGGATATTCGGACTCTCGCCCTAAGTTGTGGACTACCAAGATTCTGGTTCTAAGTTTGGGGGACCATGGGCTCTGGCCTTCAGTCCTGTGGTCTCTTTATACTCTAGCCCTAAGTCTTGGACTTCCAAGACTGTCCCTAAGTGTGAGAGAGTGTGGACTCTAGGCCCTAATTCTCATTGGGTCTTGGTCCTGTATCTCAGACTCCTTGGGCCTTGGAGTCCTTGGGATTTGGTCCTGGGTCTTGGACTCTTTGGGTTTTGGTCCTGTATCTTGGACACCTTGGGTTTTGGTCCTGTATCTTGGACTCCTTGGGTTTTGGTCCTGTATCTTGAACTCCTTGGGTCCATTATGTTGGACTCCTTTGGTCTTGGACTCCTTGGTCTTGGTCCTGTATCTCTGACTCTTTGGGTTTGGTCCTGTATCTTGGACTCCTTTGGTCTTTGACTCCTTGGGTATCAGCTCATTTCCAGGTGCTGCCACGCCGTGACGGAGTATCTCGCCGTAAGTCACGCGGTTTTACAAGTGAAGCTCACCAGGAAGAACAAACACTGTTGTGTTTCCATGACGAGCAGAACCAGAATACCTCATGGTACGATGGTACGGTCCAATCAGGGGGAAAGAATGTCTGATCATAAACCTCATTCTGAGCCTAAAACCAGGTCTTAAACCATTTTAATGTCACAGGACGTGAGAATCGAATAAATGTCCTCACTTCCTGTGGGTGTTGAGTTTTCTTTGGTCCTCTCAAAGATGCATGAACAGGTACACACACACACTTGGACGGGGGAGGTGTGTGTGTGTGTGTGTGCGCGTGTGTGTGCGCTGACAGTGAGTTTATGTCAGTGCAGGTTATTCCTGAGATCTCTGATGAGGAACACACACACACACACACACACCTCAGTGACTGAATTTAATCTGACTTGTGTGTTGAACTCAAACCAATGTTTTTAATCTCGTTACTTTAATGACTGTAATCTAAGATTAAAATCAAATGGAATATCTGAAGACGAAATTAAAAACCTGCTAGACTATTTTTCAAGAACAATTTCTCAGATTTCCCTCTCATGACTTTTCTTTAGTTAGTCTGGATTGACCATGTGCTCGGTCACTTCCTGGTTTTCAAATAATCCAGGCAGATTATTATTCTTAGGTGTCAGATAAAGATTCTGTGGAAGAGTATTAGTGCCACATAATCTTCGAATTCAGACTTTTTCCCCCTCAGAATTATGATTTTCTCAATTTAATCTCATAATTCTGACTTTTTCTCAGAATTCAGACTTTTTTAATTTGATCTAAGAATTCAGACTTTTTTAATTTAATCTCAGAATTCAGGCTTTCTGAACTAGTCTCAGAATTCCGACTTTCTGACTTTAATCTCAGAATTCAGACTTTTTCTCAGAATTCTAACTTTCTGAATTTAATCTCAGAATTCATGCCGTTGTATTTATTTATACCATTTATTTTAACACTAATGCTCTTCTGTCGGCTACACAGTATTTAGTGTCAAGTCTGGACCAGGACCAGAACCAGGATTTGTCATCACTGACACGTGGTTAAAAACATGGTTTAGTTTTTCAGTAGGGAGAAAATAAATGAATGAAGGAACAGTTTAGTGATTTCATGTTGATGTAAATCTGTGCAGATTACACTGATCTGTGTTTTTCTCTCTTCATGTTTCCTTCAGATTAAATCCGGGCTGCAGCCTTCATCACTCCCTCCTCATCACTTCCTCCTGATGTTTGGAGGTGAGTTCACTCGCCTCAGCCTCACAGATGCACTTTTTATTTCCCGTCGCTAAGCAGATCTTCTGCAGCGCTGAGGAAAAAAACCTGAGCTTTGCTTTTTAGCTCACTTTAGTTTCCATGAGGGAGTCGGAGTCTGTGGGAGGAACACAAGCATCAGGAAAACAACAACAACAACACAAACACACAACACACGTACAGTGGTTTACACTCAGTTTATTCTGTATATTTTACAGTAAATAAATGAGTTTAAAACTGTTTTAAAGTCACTGTGACAATATAAACATTTTATATCAAAGTATCATTTTGAATATAATGTATAATACTTGGAAAACTCATCTTCAACCAGACGGGAAGATGCAGCTGCAGCTCCCCCTGCTGCTGCAGCAGGGGGTAGTGGCACTTCAAAATAAAACACTCCAGTCAACAATCACGAACTGCAGTAGCTACGACTAACTGTTACTACGGCTCACACCAATGCTACTACTGTTACTACGGCTAACTGTCACTACAGCTAACAGCAATGCTACTACTGTTACTACTGCTAACTGTCACTACAGCTAACAGCAATGCTACTACTGTCACTACAGCTAACAGCAATGCTACTACTGTCACTATGGCTAACACCAATGCTACTACCGTTACTATGGCTAACTGTTACTAAGGCAAACACCAATGCTTCTACTGTTGCTACGGCTAACACCAATGCTACTACTATTACTACAGCTAACACCAATGCTACTGCTGTCACTACAGCTAACAACAATGCTACTACTGTCACTACGGCTAACACCAATGCTGCTACTGTTACTACAGCTAACTGTCACTACAGCTAACAGCAATGCTACTACTGTCACTACGGCTAACACCAATGCTGCTACTGTTACTACAGCTAACTGTCACTACAGCTAACAGCAATGCTACTACTGTCACTACGGCTAACACCAATGCTACTACTGTTACTATGGCTTACTGTTACTATGGCTAACACCAATGCTGCTACTGTTACTACATCAAACACCAATGCTACTACTTTTACTATGGCTAACACCAATGCTACTACTGTTACTACAGCTAAAACCAATGCTACTACTATTACTACGGCTAACACCAATGCTACTACTGTTACTACAGCTAACTGTCTCTACAGCTAACGGCAATGCTACTACTGTCACTACGGCTAACACACATGCTACTAATGTTACTATGGCTTACTGTTACTATGGCTAACACCAATGCTACTACTGTTACCATGGCTAACACCAATGCTACTACTGTTACTAGAGCTAACACCAATGCTACTACTGTTACTACGGCTAACTGTTACGACAGCTAACGCCAAAGCTACTGCTGTTACTACCGCTAACTGTTATGACAGCTAACACCAATGCTACTACTGTTACTACGTCTAACACTAAAGCTACGACTGTTACTTCGGCTAAAACTACTACTGTTACTACGGCTAACTGTCACTACGGCCAACACCAATGCTACTACTGTCTCTCCTGTGATACCTGTGTATGTGTGAACATACTGTAGCTTTAATCGCGCTACTAGAACGCAGTCAGGTGAGCTGCTGATTTCAGACTGATTTCACAGGAAGTGTGGTGTGTGTGTGTGTGTGTGTGTGTGTGTGTGTGTGTGTGTGTGTGTGTGTGTGTGTGTGTGTGTGTGTGTGTGTGTGTGTGTGTGTGTGTGTGTGTGTGTGTGTGTGTGTGTGTGTGTGTGTGTGTGTGTGTGTGTGTGTGTCACATCGGCTGAACGGACACAGTGAGAGGTGGGGGAGGGGGGAGCAGAACAATAGAGCAGCAGCAGCAGAAACAGAAGTGTACACACACACTTACCCTCCACATCTATGATTTACACACATACACACACAGACACACTGCTGTGTGGGCACAATGCCATCATCATTTATTCATCGTCCCGTCATCCTCCCTGGAATTAAAAACATGTGTGGATTAAAAACATGACTCTTTCACGAGCAAACTCTCAGCTGCTTACGTTAATGTTTACTCTGAAATGGCAGCGGCGGGCCTTTCACGTTCATGTCCGACAAATTGCAACAGAAGGAACATGAAAGTTTGATTTGAACACAGATTATAACGAGCGAGAACATGTGAAGAGTTTGGTTAACGGATCACGTGACCACGTGCAGAACGCCTGCTCATTCATAAACCAACATGTGAAAGAGAAATCCTACTTTTAATTTAAGTTAAAGCTACGTGCTATTCAAGGTTGTACTTTAATTTGAAAATGACTGCTGGTAACAAAACAAAAACAAAACTGCTAACACCACTATTTTACTGCTAACATAACTAAAACTACTGCTAACGCCACTGTAAACACTGCCAACACAACTATTTTACAAAACCAAAACTACCTCTAATGCCACTATTTTACTGCTAACATAACTGCTAACACCACTGTAAACACTGCCAACACAACTATTTTACAAAACTAAAACTGCTGTTAACACCACTATATTACTGCTAACATAGGTGCCAACAACACTGTAAACACTGACCACTGCTAACGCCACTATTGTACTGCTAACTTAACTAAAACTGCTGTTAACACCACTATATTACTGCTAACATAGCTGTTGACACCACTGTAAACACTGACCACTACTAACGCCACTATTGTACTGCTAACATAACTAAAACTACCTCTAATGCCACTATTTTACTGCTAACACCACTGTAAACACTGACCACTGCTAACGCCACTACTGTACTGCTAACTTAACTAAAACTACCTCTAATGTCACTATTTTACTGCTAACACACTGTAAACACTGACCACTGCTAACGCCACTATTGTACTGCTAGCATAACTGCTAAAACCACTGTAAACACTGACCACTGCTAACGGCACTATTGTACTGCTAACACCACTGTAAACACTGACCACTGCTGATGGCACTATTGTACTGCTAACATAGCTGCTGACACCACTGTAAACGCTGACCACTGCTAACATCACTATTGTACTGCTAACGTAAGTAATTCTACTGCTAACACCACTATATTACTGCTAACATAGCTGCTAACACCACTGTAAACACTGACCACTGCTAACGCCACTTTTGTACTGCTAACGTAAATAAATCTACTGCTAACAGCACTGTTACTATTGCTAACATAATTAAAACTGCTGCTAAGTCGCTGGTAAAATGGAAAACAAACTTTTCTTAGACGACATAAATTAAAGTTATTATTGTGAAATGAAGCTTTTTCACTTGTTCATGTCGACTCCCAGGTAAACTGCATGTGTTCACATTAAAACAGCAGTTTTAATGCATGTTTAAATGACTACAATTAGCTTTGTCTCCCTGCTGCTTCTGAAGCGTGTGGTGTTTACATAACAAATAAGGCGAAAGGCTTGTGTTAAAAGCACACTCTGTAAACTGTGTTGATTTGTCTTATTTCAGCGTGTCCACCTACACCGTGCTGAGCCTGTTTATGGAGAGCAGATAGATTAAAGAGGGAAGGATGACGATGAAAGAAGGGGATGCTTTTGTTTTGTCTCAGTTAATTGGCTGAGTGTAAGTGAATAGATGGGGATTAGCGGCTTCACCATCATTCACTGTGTGGGCAAACTGTGTAGGAGGGCGGACATGTTGTGATTAGAAGCTCCGCGAAGCCATGGGTTTTAAATCGGGCCTTTTTCCTCCAGATCTGTGGAAGAAACTGGTGAAAAATGACCGTTATTCCCAAATAAACTCTTAAATATTCACAGATTTAATGTGGACAGTCACGTTAGCGACAGGGCTTGTCCGCCAGACTGGTCCATTGTTGTCATATAAAACCTACTACTGCTAACACCGCTAACAACACTGTTACTACTGCTTATATCACAGTTTTTATTTCTAACATCACTGTTACTGATGTTTTTACTGCAAACACCACTTTTTTACTGGTAACACCACTGTTACTACTGCTATCATGACTGTTATTACTGCTAACACCACTGTTGCTACTTTTACTACTGCTAACACCACTGCTAACATCACTGTTACTACTGCTAACATGACTGTTTCTTCTGCTAACACCACTGTTACTACTGCTAACACCACTGTTATTACTGTTACAACTGCTATCACCACTGTCACTACTGCTATCACCACTGTTACTACTGCTAACTTCATTGTTACTGCTGTTAATGTCACAGTTTTTACTTCTAACATCACTGTTTTTACTGTTACTACTGCTAACATGACTGTTACTACTGCTAACATTACTGTTTGTACTGCTAACACCACTGTTACTACTGCTCACACCACTTTTTATTGCTAGCAGGACTGGTACTTCCGCTAACACCACTGTAACTACTGCTAACATTACTGTTTTTACTGCTAACACCACTGTTACCACTGTTACTACTGCTAACATCACTGTTACTGCTGCTAATGTCACAGTTTTTTACTTCTAACACCACTGTTTTTACTGCTAACATCACTGTTACTACTGCTAACATTACTGTTTTTACCGCTAACACCACTGTTACTACTGCTCACACCACTTTTTTACTGCTAGCAGAACTGTTACTACTGCTAACACCACTGTTACTACTGCTAACATTACTGTTTTTACTGCTAACACCACTGTTACTACTGCTAACACGACTGCTACTACTGCTAAGATGACATGTAAGTGGTGAAACAAGACAATTATTGACAAATAATCTATTAAACGTTCACAGATAAATGTTTGTAGTCATGTTAGCGACAGGGCTAGTCCACCACGCTTGTCCATAGTTAAACATCTCAAAAATGATTGGATGAATTCACGGCACTAAAGACAATGATGAATCTTTTACTGATAGTGATCTGGTTATGGTTGACGGCAATGCTAACTAGCTAACAAGGTAGCAAAGGCATTTAGCTTCATGACTTGGACAGTCGCCTGTCTTCAGTCCTTTAAGTGGAGATTATGTCCCCCTAGGTCAGTGGTCACTAACAGGCGGACCGAAGTCCGAGTCCGGACCCAGACGCCGTCCTGTACGGACCTGGACCTACAGTGAATAAATTATTTAAGCATTTTAAATGTTGACGAGGTGCTTCTATTTTGACCGGCGCAGCTTCTCTTGACTTTACGGTACTGGTCGAGCGAATCCGGAAATCCACTGACCAATTGTATTCGACTTAAGCCATCCCACGTGACGCCACTAAAAGCCAATCATATCTGTGCATCCCTCTAAATAGCGAGTGACAGACAGGGAGACGAGTGAGCGATACAGTGAGAGAAGATGGAGAGAGAAAAGTGCGTTTACAGCGTGAGAAAACAGAGACGAGTGAGCGAGACAGGTAGAGAAGAGTGTGCCAGAGAAAAATAATTTACATGGCGCAGATTATCGGCGCCGTGAACGCCTGATAATTACACGAACGTCCATGATTCTCTGCAGTTATCAGCCGTTCATTGTGCAGTTCAGCAAACCCTTCACTCATTGGTCACCTTTGGAACACATGGCCATTTGACCCTCTCATTTTTAATAATGATTATAATAACACAAATATTAATAATAACATTATTATTAATGATACTACTACTAATTATCCTTATTGCTATTATTATTTAGTGAAAACTCCATGTCACAATAGAGAATAAGAGACATATGAAAGTACATACAGAAAGTGAAGCTTTATTTACAAAAGAAACCACAAATAAATAGGCTTTATGAAAAACCTCTCTTGGCTGCTTCAGGGTCATAGGTTGGAGCAGGTCTCGCGTTACATCTATATAATTGTATAAAAGTTTTTGTATAAAATGTTTTTGAATTGTTCTTTCTGTATTTGATCTGACAGTCAGTTGTTGATTACATGCAGACTACTAGGCTACTTCAGTATATATCTCACTACTAAATAAAAACGCTTAAGTTAGACATTATGATGTTCCGGACCTTTGCTTGAGGAAATTTTCTCAAAGTGGACCTATTAGAATTTTAGTTGATTATCCCTGCCCTAAGTACTTTAGCTGCTTCCAGTAAATAAAACTATTGGATTATAATCTACTTTATATTCCCGGGAAATGTCACCATAATCTGTGTTTAAGCTGTTGAGTTGTGTTCAATCGTCGATGTTTCAGCTGAAATAATCAAAGTGAAGCGGTTCAGACTCTGGTTTGTTCCATCATCAGCTTCAGGGTCAGGCTCCTCTGAAGGTCAGCAGGTCAACCACGAGGTCACAAGGTCATTATTGAGAGGGAAAAATAAATTGTTCTGTCACTCAAACGTCTTTTCTTTGAACCTGGATTATTCTTGTGACGTAAAAGACAACGTGAGGCGTTCAGACGAGCTGATATGATATTTACCATCAGTATCGTTCCGATACTGGTCATAGTTAATGATCGTAAAAATTGGTATCGGTCTGATACTGGTTCTAATTACTGTAACTCAGACGAGGTATCGGTGCAATGCTAATTTTATCTCAGAAAATGTATTGACACTAGTCAAAATCACTGATACTCAGACTCAGTATCGGTCTAATACTAGTCAAAATCACTGATACTCAGAATCAATATTGGTCTGATATTAGTTAAAATTACTGAAACTCAGAAAAGGTATCGTCTGATACTAGTCAAAATCACTGATACTCAGAATAGGTATCGGTGCAATGCTTGTTTTATCCCAGAAAATGTATTGATTCGATACTAGTCAAAATCACTGATACTCAGAATCAGTATCGGTCTGATGCTAGTCAAAATCACTGATATTCAGAATCAGTATCGGTCTCATACTGGTTAACATAATTGATGCTCAGAATCAATATTGGTCTGATGCTAGTCAAAATCACTGATACTCAGAATAGGTATCGGTGCAATACTAGTCAAAATCACTGATACTCAGAATCAGTATTGGTCCAATACTAGTCGAAATTACTGATACTCAGAATAGGTATTGGTGCAATGCTAGTTTTATCTCAGAAAATGTATTGATTCGATACTAGTCAAAATCACTGATATTCAGAATCAGTATTGGTCCAATACTCGTCAAAATCACTGATATTTAGAATCAGTATCGGTCTGATGCTAGTCAAAATTACTGATATTCAGAATCAGCATCGTCCAATACTATTCAAAATCACTGATACTCAGAATCAATATTGGTCTGATACTAGTCAAAATTACTGATACTCAGAATAGGTATCGTTCTGATACTAGTCAAAATTACTGACACTTGGAATCGGTATTGGTCTGATACTGGTTAACGTAATTGATAAATAGAATTAGTATCGGTCTAATATTAGTCAAAATTACTGATACTCTGAATCAGTATCGGTCTGATTCTAGTCAAAATTACTGATACTCGGAATCAGTATCGGTCTGATATCGGTCAAAATCACAGAATCAGATGAAGAGTTGTTTCTTGTCATTGTAGTAACATTTTATCTTTAAAACGGTGATAAAAATCTGTATCAGACCGATATGAGCTTTGATATTGAAGGTTATGAGGAAGTGGAGCCACAAATATCAGTGTTTTAATCTGCTGTCAATCATCTTGAATGATCTTCTTACATGGGTTTTTATGTGAAGATTGATAACAAACTGTTTACTGTAAAGACTTCATCGTACGAGGAGGTGAACCTGAAGGAGGGAGAGAGAGAGAGAGAGAGAGAGAGAGAGAGAGAGAGAGAGAGAGAGAGAGAGAGAGAGAGAGAGAGAGAGAGAGAGAGAGAGAGAGAGAGAGAGAGAGAGAGAGAGAGAGAGAGAGAGAGAGAGAGAGAGAGAGAGAGAGAGAGAGAGAGAGAGAGAGAGAGAGAGAGAGAGAGAGAGAGAGAGAGAGGTCTCTCAGTGTCTCTGCAGCAGCTCAGCTCTTCACATGGAGGTTTGACTCAGATTAGACGACGTGGACCTGATCAGGGAATGGGATTAAACCGACACTCACACACTGACACACACACACACACACACACACTGACACACACACACACTCACTCACTGGCACACACACACACTCACTGACACACACACAGTTACTGCTGCTGTTGGTAGACGAGGACGATTAAAGATGCTGCTGCTTCCTTCTGTTTTCCTGCTGCTTCTCCTCGAGCTCTGCAGCTGCTCAAGTTTCCCAAGTAACATCAACATCGGTGAGTGAACGAGTGAGTGAACGAGCGAGTGAGTGAAAGAGTGAGTGTATGTTTTTTTTAAATGAAATATTCACATTAATCAGTCTTTGCATTTTCAAAACTGATTTTTCTGAAGCCACGACTGTTTCCTGTATCAATACTGATATAATCTATTTATATTTGTTCATGTTTACTTATATTTTGTCCATATATTTACTTACATTATGTTCATATATATACTTATATTTGTTCATATATTCACTTTTATTTCGTCCATATATTAACTTATATTTTGTTCATATATTTACTTATATTTGCCCGTATATTTACTTATATTTTGTCCATATATTCATTCATATTTTTACTTATTTGTTCATATTTTTTCTCATATTTGTCCATATATTTACATATATTTACTTATTTTGTCCATATATTTACTTGTATTTGTCCATATATTTACTCATATTTGCCTATATATTTACTTATATTTTGTTCATATATTTACTTTTATTTGTCCATGTATTTCCTTATATTTGTCCATATATTTCCTTATATTTTACCTATATTATGTTCATAAATGTACTTATTTTTCTTCATATATTTACTTATATTTGTCTGTATGTTTACTAACATTATGTTCATATATTTACTTATATTTTGTTTATATATTTATTTATATTTCGTCCATATATTTACTTATATTTCATTATATATTCACTTAGATTTGTTCATATATTTACTTATATTTTGTCCATATATTTACTCATATTTTTTCATATATTTACTTATTTTTAGTTTTATATTTTTGTGTGTTGTCTGTCATAAACACCTCATGGAGACCAAAACCTGGTCCTAATGAGGCAGAACCTAATTTCTGAGGAACTGTGTGTGTGTGTGTGTGTGTGTGTGTGTGTGTAATGAGAACAGAAACATTGTTCAACGTCTTTGTTTGAAGCATTGACTGAAACCATCGATCACTTTATTGTTTTCCATTGATCGACGCTCTGATTGATTGATCACCTTGACGTTTAAACTCTGACCCTCAGTTTTATTTTGACATCAAACAGGAAGTGACGAGTGAAGACGCAGATGACTTTTTTTTTGCCATATTCAGCATATTGAAAAACATAACATGCTTTTTCCACTAGATGGCACTGTCAGCACTTTTACAGACGGTAAGTTACTCCAACTGTGTGTCTGTGTTTAACCACCAGGGGGCCTTTTCCCCTCCGGCTCCCACGAGTACGAGGTTTTCCGCTTTGCGCTGGCGCAGCATCAGGATGTCCCGAAGCTGGTGCCGCAGGTGGACGTGGTGGACACGGGGAGCAGCTTCGCCATGACGTACGCCTGTGAGTTCACACACTTTTGTTTTTAACATAAACTCTGTTTCTGCACGACATTGTAGCATCGTCGCAGAGTTGATTTTGTATGTTTATTTTGAACAGATTCCACCGTTACAACACAAGTGCTGAAGAGCTAACAGCTAAGTGCTGAATCATGCTAACAGCTGACAGTTAAGTGCTAAAAGGCAACCGTTAAATGTTAAAAAAGTGCTAACAGCTGACAGTTAAGTGCTAAAAGGCAACCGTTAAATGCTAAAAAGTGCTAACAGCTGACAGTTAAGTGCTAAACCGTGCTAACAGCTAAGTGCTTAAAGGCAACCGTTAAATGCTAAAAAGTGCTAACAGCTGACAGTTAAGTGCTAAAACGTGCTAACAGCTGACAGTTAAGTGCTAAAAGGCAACCGTTAAATGCTAAAAAGTGCTAACAGCTGACAGTTAAGTGCTAAAAAGTGCTAACAGCTGACAGTTAAGTGCTAAAAAGTGCTCACAGCTGATAGTTAAGTGCTAAAAGGCAACCGTTAAATGCTAAAAAGTGCTAACAGCTGACAGTTAAGTGCTAAAACGTGCTAACAGCTGACAGTTTAGTGCTAAAAAGTGCTCACAGCTGATAGTTAAGTGTTAAAAGGCAACCTTTAAATGCTTAAAGAGCTAACGGCTGGCAGTTACTGCAAAAAGTGCTTACAGTTAAGTGGTAAAACGTTCCAATAGAAAACTGTTAAATGCTAAAAAGTGCTAATAGCTGACAGTTAAGTGCTAAAACATGCTAATGGCTGACAGTTAAGTGCTATAATGTGCAAACAGCTGACAGTTAAGTGCTAGAAAGTGCTCACAGCTGATAGTTAAGTGCTAAAAGGCTACCTTTAAATGCTAAAAGAGCTAACAGCTGACAGTAACTGCTAAAAAGTGCTGACAGTTAAATGCTAAAAAGTGCTAACAGCTGACAGTTAAGTGCTAAAACATGCTAACAGCTGACAGTTAAGTGCTAAAAAGTGCTCACAGCTGATAGTTAAGTGCTAAAAGGTAACCTTTAAATGCTAAAGGAGCTAACAGCTGACAGTAAATGCTAAAAAGTGCTGACAGTTAAGTGCTAAAAGCCAACCGTTGAATGCTAAAAAGTGCTAACAGCTGACAGCTGAGTGCTAAAAAGTGATGATAGCTGACAGTTAAGTGCTAATACTTGCTAACAGCTGACAGTTAAGTGCTAAATGTGCTAATGGCTGACAGTTAAGTGCTAAAAAGTGCTCACAGCTGACAGTTAAGTGCTAAAACATGCTAACAGCTGACAGTTTAGTGCTAAAAAGTGCTCACAGCTGATGGTTAAGTGCTAAAAGGCAACCTTTAAATGCTTAAAGAGCTGGCAGTTACTGCAAAAAGTTCTTACAGTTAAGTGGTAAAACGTTCCAATAGAAAACCGTTAAATGCTAAAAAGTGCTAATAGCTGACAGTTAAGTGCTAAAACATGCTAACAGCTGACAGTTAATGGATAAAAAGTGCCTACAGCTGACGGTTAAGTGCTATAATGTGCTAACAGCTGACAGTTAAGTGCTAAAAAGTGCTCACAGCTGATAGTTACGTGCTAAAAGGTAACCTTTAAATGCTAAAGGAGCTAACAGCTGACAGTAAATGCTAAAAAGTGCTGATAGTTAAGTGCTAAAACGTGCTGACAGCTGACAGTTAAGTGCTAAAAGCCAACGGTTGAATGCTAAAAAGTGCTAACAGCTGACAGTTGAGAGCTAAAAAGTGATGATATCTGACAGTTAAGTGCTAAACGTGCTAACGGCTGACAGTTAAGTGCTAAAACGTGCTAACGACTGATAGTAACTGCTAAAAAGTGCTTACAGTTAAGACGTGAACGTGTCCCGGTGTCGAGCTAAAGTGGCAGAAAAGCGTCTCCGTATCAGATTAATCTCCGTAATATAATCCTAAATCCTGGACACTTTAGCGTTTGGCTGACCTCGTCTCGACCTCAGAGATCTCGCTCCTCTCCACCTGAGGCCTTCACACTGAGCTTTATTTAAACACAGGCCAGAGACGACGACGACAGACGCCTCGGGCTCCACAGCTGAGGCCGTCCGTCTGTCCTGTGTTTGTGAAGAGACAGGAAGGAGAGTGTCAGGTGGTCAGGCCTTAATTAACGTGTTATAGATTAACACACACACAGACTGAGCATGGATTTTACAGTAGAAGAAGAAAAAGAAAATACGCTTTTTTCTTTTAATCTCACTGTTACACAGAGTTTGCAAAACACTCACTCTCCCACACCAAACCTCATAGAGAAAACCAGTGATTTTAGCTCACAGGGACACAGGAGCTGCTGGTCCTCTGCTGCCTCGTGTGGTCACTTTGTGTCACTGAGGTCAATCTGAATGAAATATTTTAAAAGCCGAATTCACTAAAATCAGTCATTGTAACTTAGTGATGGAGGCAGCAGTGGATCAACAACTCTGTTTGTGCTGTGATGTTAAAATCACTGGTTTTCTCTATGGACTTTGGTGTGGGAGAGTGAGTGACTTTGGTGTGGGAGAGTGAGTGTCCCTGTGTCGAATCTGAAATATCCCTTTTAGCATTTGTATTAATTGGTAAGTCATTGAAAGATAAATGTGTTTAAAGTATCTATAAATGAATGTTTGAAATCACTCTTTGTTCATGTTAATCCTGTTTTGTCTTTTTTCATTTATTCACTTAAAAAACACAATATAGTGACCACAGGTAAAACTCAATGGCACACGTGCACTGTGTGTGTGTGTGCGTGTGTGTGTGTGTGTGTGTTGCTGTTCCACATCCCTGTAGCTAATGCTAACACGCTAACAATAGACGTTGGTCCTCAGGGAGACACCGCCGTCATGCTAACGAGGCGTCTGTCTCTTGGCATTAGCGCCACTGTCCCAGCGGCACACACACACACACACACACACGCCGCGAGCCACAAGTCTTTGTCGTTCTTTGTGTGTCGAGGAAACAATTTTGCTCGTTTCTTCTGCTGCTGCAGTGACGTCACAGGAAACCGACGTTTGTAAACCACTCACTCTCCCACACCAAAGTCACTCACTCTCCCACACCAAAGTCCATAGAGAAAACCAGTGATTTTAGCTTCACAGCACACAGGAGTTGTTGATCCGCTGTAACTTAGTGATGGAGGCAATGTCTGATTTTAGTGAATTCAGCTTTTAAAACATTTCGTTTAGACTTAACTCAGTGACACAAAGTGACCACACGAGGCAGCCGAGGACCAGCAGCTCCTGTGTCCCTGTGACCTAAAATCACTGATTTTCTCTGTGGACTTTGGTGTGATCACTTTTTATTTTGGAGTTTTCCTCAGCGTTGTTGTTTTATTTTGAAGTTTTCCTCGGCGTTGTTGTCTTTTATTTTGACGTTTTCATCAGAGTTGTTTTGTTTTATTTTGAAGTTTTCCTCAGTTATTTTATTTTATTTTGAAGTTTTCCTCAGCATTGTTGTGTTTTATTTTGAAGTTTTCCTCGGCATTGTTCTTTTATTCTGAAATTTTCTTTGGCATTGTTGTGTTTTATTTTGAAGTTTTCCTCGTAGTTGTGTTTTATTTTGAAGTTTTCCTCGGAGTTGTGTTTTATTTTGAAGTTTTCCACGTAGTTGTGTTTTATTTTGAAGTTTTCCTCGTAGTTGTGTTTTATTTTACGTTTTCCTCAGTGATTTTATTTTATTTTGAAGTTTTCCTCTGCATTGTTGTGTTTTATTTTGAAGTTTTCCTCTGCATTGTTGTGTTTTATTTTGAAGTTTTCGTCGGCATTGTTGTGTTTTATTTTAAATGTTTTCCCTCTGTGTTGTTATTTTGAAATGTTGACGTTATCCTCTGCGTTGTTTTTATTTTTACATTTTCTTCGGCATTGTTTTATTTTGATGTTATCCTCTGCGTTATGTTTAATTTTGACATTTTCCTCTGCGTTGTTGTGTTTTATTTTGACGTTTTTCCTCCGCGTTATGTTTTATTTTGACGTTATCCTCAGACTGATTGTCTTTTATTTTGACATTTTCTCGGCATTGTTTTATTTTGACGTTATCCTCAGACAGGTTGTCTTTTATTTTGAAGTGCTCCTGATGTCACGTCCTGTTGTCAGTCTGCTCACAGTTCTCTAAAGGCGTGTACGCCATCATGGGCGTGTACGACCGGCGTACGGTCAACATGATGATGTCATTCTGCGGCTCGCTGCACGTCTGCTTCGTCACGCCGTCGTTTCCTGTTCACACCAACAACCAGTTTGTGCTGCAGCTGCGGCCTGAACTGCAGGGGGCGCTCATGTCTCTGCTGGAACACTTCTGCTGGACCAGGTTCATCTACATGTACAGCGCTGACTCAGGTGAGGACGCAGGCCACGCCCCCTTCTCTCTGTCACATGACCACTCTGACGACCTCAGGCCAACATTTCCTCTCTCCTTGTTTCCTCTCCTCCTCGTGTTTCCTCCCTCCTTGTTTTTTCCACTCCTCATTTCCTCTCTCCTTGTTTCCTCTCCTCCTCATTTTTCCTCTCCTCTCCTTGTTTCCTCTCTCCTTGTTTCCTCTCTCCTTGTTTCCTCTCCTCCCCTTGTTTACTCTCCTCTACTTGTTTCCTCTCTCCGTGTTTCCTCTCCTCCTCATGCTCCCGCTCTCCTTGTTTCCTCTCCTCGTGTTTCCTCTCTCCTTGTTTCTTCTCCTCCCCTTTTTTCCTCTCCTTTTTTCCTCTCCTCTACCGGTTTCCTCTCCTCCTCGTGTTTCCTCTCTCCGTGTTTCCTCTCTCCGTGTTTCCTCTCTCCTTGTTTCCTCTCCTCCTCGTGTTTCCTCTCTCCTTGTTTCCTCTCCTCCTCGTGTTTCCTCTCTCCTTGTTTCCTCTCCTCCCCTTTCCTCTACCCTTTCCTCTCCTTTTTTCCTCTCCTCTACTTGTTTCCCCTCTCCTTGTTTCCTCTCCTCCTCATTTCCTTTCCTTGTTTCCTCTCCTCATGTTTTCTTCTCCTCTTGTTTACACACACACACACACACACACACACACACACACACACACACACACAGACACACACACACACACACACACACACACACACACACACACACACACACACACACACACACACACACACACACACACACACACACACACACAGACCCCTGACTCATCCCATAATGATCTCTCTCTGTCTGGTTACCATGGATACAGCCTCCTCAGTGAGAGTGAGAGTGAAGGGTTTTAACTTCAGGAGAGGAGGAGGCGAGGGGAGGGGAGGAGGAGAGGAGAGGAAGAGGAGAGGAGGACAAGAGGAGAGGAAGAGGAGAGGAGGACAAGAGGAGAGGAGGACAAGAGGAGAGGAAGAGGAGAGGAGAGGAGGACAAGAGGAGGGAAGGAGGAGAGGAGGAGGAGGAGAGGAGAGGAGAGGAGGAGTACAAGAGGAGAGGAGGAGAAGAGGAGATAAGGAGAGGAGAGGAGGACAAGAGGAGAGGAGGAGAAGAAGAGGGGAGGGAGAGGAGGAGCAGCTGCTCAGAAAATGAAGCAGGAAACTTCAGCTCGCATGAACACAGTGTGTCTGTGTGTGTGTGTGTGTGTGTCTGTCTGTGTGTGTCTGTGTGTGTAATTGAACAAACTGAGTTATTGTGGGTCACTGCTGCTGATGCTGCGTCGCTATGCTAATGTCTCTCTCACACACACACACACACAGAAGAAGAAGCCCATGGTTTTGACGTCTTTTACGACTTTAACAGTCGTTAAATCAGCGTCTGTGAAGTGGAGAGGAAGTGAGGGAGCAGACCAGAGCAATCAAACGCTGTGTGTTTGGCTCAGTGGGGACGCTAAGCTAATTAGCTCATGGAAACACACTGGACAGAAAAACCACAGCCCAGACTGAAAATAGACAGAGATGAAACTTAACTCAGAGTTCATCATCAGGTTACCATGGAAACTATGACCTAAATCAGTCCAGAGTTAGACCTAATCCAGAGTTAGACCTAAACCAGTCCAGAGTTAGACCTAAACCAGTCCAGAGTTAGACCTAATCCAGAGTTAGACCTAATCCAGAGTTAGACCTAAACCAGTCCAGAGTTAGACCTAAACCAGTCCAGAGTTAGACCTAATCCAGAGTTGGACCTAAATCAATCCAGAGTTAGACCTAAAGCAGTCCAGAGTTAGACCTAATCCAGAGTTGGACCTAAATCAGTCCAGCGTTGATCTTAAGTCCCCCATATTGTGGCCGGTGTTGTGGTGGACGCAGTGATGTCTTGTGGGTAACGGCGTGCGTCCTCAGGTCTGTGGTGGACGCAGTGATGTCTTGTGGGTAACGGCGTGCGTCCTCAGGTCTGTCGGTGCTGCAGAAGATCTTGGACACGGCGGCGGAGCTAACGTGGCAGGTGACGACCGTCAACCTGGACGTCCTGACGGAGGCGGCGTTCGTCAAACTGCTCAACGACCTCGACTTCAAGAGGGAGTTTCAGGTGATCATCGACTGTGAACTGGAGAGACTCAACTCCATCCTCAACCTGGTAAACACACACACACACACACACACACACACACACACACACACACACACACACACACACACACACACACACTCACTCACTCACTCACTCACTCACTCACTCACTCACTCACTCACTCACTCACTCACTCACTCACTCACTCACTCACTCACTCACTCACTCACTCACTCACTCACTCACACACACACACAGACACACACAACATAACTCACACATGGTCTGTTGTGTGTTCTTTCAGATCTCTGCTCAGAAGAGGAACCTGAAGAACTACCATTACATCCTGGTCAGCCTGGTGAGTCCCACACTGTGTGTCTGTGTGTGTGGAGGAGGTGGTCTGTCAGTCATACTGTGTGTGTGTGTGTGTGTGTGTGTGTGTGTGTCAGGGCTTCTCGGACCTGAACATCACCGAGTTCCAGAAGCTCGGTCCTAACGTGACAGGGTTCCAGCTGGTGGACTGGTCTGATCCTGGAGTGGAGAAGATCAACCAGGACTGGCTGGACTTTGACAGTAAAGATCTGCGATTGCCCCGCAGGAGCCTGAGGGTACTACACACACACACACACACACACACATACTCAGCTCCCCACCCACTTCATGGCATTTTCCAAAATCGAGCAGTGGGCGGAGTTAGCTGCAGGCCTGTAGCTTTTTAACTTGGATTTGATTCGTCAAGAATCATTAGATGGCAGTAAATCAGGTTTAGCGTTTTCATCTACTGCCACCAACAGGTCAAAGTGTGTACTACACCGTACCTGAGGACGTAGTTTCTAATGGTGGGTTCCATTTTTAAGTTAGACCTAAATCAGTCCAGAGATAGAACCTAAATCAATCCAGAGTTAGACCTAAATCAATCCAGGGTTAGACCTAAATCAGTCAAAAGTTAGACCTAAATCAGTCAAGAGTTAGAACCTAAATCAGTCCAGAGTTAGACCTAAATCAGTCCAGAGTTAGACCTAAATCAGTCAAGAGTTAGACCTAAATCAGTCCAGAGTTAGACCTATATCAGTCCAGAGTTAGGTCAAAGTGTGTACTACCACCTACCATTTGTAAGCGCAACTCGGAATTTCCGAGGTCGGGGAACTCGGAAACAAGATGGCCGCCATCGTACAACCACTGCTACTTTTACCGCTGATTTCACATCTGTCGCGTTTGTTTGTGGTAAATTTGTTGTCCCTCGCACACACTGTGGCACTTGTTCTCTTCTCTGATTGGTCAGTACACTGGAGCCCTGACCTACGACGGCGTCGTTGCCATGGCGACGGCCTTCCACAACCTGCGACGCCAGAGGATCGACATCTCTCGCCGCGGCAACGCGGGAGAATGTTTGGCCAACCCCCCTGCACCGTGGGGTCAAGGTATCGACATCCAGAGAGCACTGCAACAGGTACACACCTGCTACACAACTGCTACACAACAACTACACAACTGCTACACAACAGCTGCTACACAACAGCTACAGAACAGCTACACAACAACTACACAACAGCTACACGACAACTACACAACTACTACACAACAGCTACTCAACAAATATACAACAGCCACACAATCGCTACACAACAGCTACTACACAATAACTACACAACAGGTACGCAGCAACTACACAACAGATGCACAACAACTACATAACTGCTACACAACAGCTACAGAACAGCTACACAACAAATATACAACAGCTACACAACAACTACACAACAGCTTCTCAACAAATATACAACAGCCACACAATCGCTACACAACAGCTACTACACAATAACTACACAACAGGTACGCAGCAACTACACAACAGATGCACAACAACTACACAACATCTACACAACAGCTACACAACAGCTGCTACACAACAGTTACACAACAGCTACACAACTACTATACAACAACTACACAGGAGGTGCACAACTAATACACAGCAACTACACAACAACTACAAAACAAGGGAGGGGGAGTGATTTACAAACTCCAGTTTCCTGTTGGAAAATTTTGATAAAACTACAAAATAAAGTGTAACGTAAACAAAGAGTAAACAAAAGTAAACATAAAATCGGATGTTTTTAAGAATAAAAGAGGAAGAGAAAAGAAAACAAATCCATGAATGTTTGTGTGTCTTCAGGTTCGTCTCCAGGGATTAACGGGACAGGTTCAGTTTGACGAGCGAGGACATCGAACCAACTTCACTCTGACTGTGATGGAACTGAGGCACACTGGAGTCAGGAAGGTGAGACTGGGATTAAAGATGGGGATTAAACTGGGATTAAAACTGGGATTAAAGTTGTGATTAAAGATGGGAATTAAAACTGGGATTAAAGATGGGATTAAACATGGGATTAAAGCTGGGATAAAAGTTGTGATTAAAATTGTGATTATAGATGAGATTAAAACTGGGATTAAAGTTGTGATTAAAGATGGGAATTAAACTGGGATTAAAACTGGGATTAAAGATGGCATTAAATTTGATATTAAACTGGGATTAAAGATGGGATTAAAATTGGTATTAAAACTGGGATTAAAATGAGTTTAAAATCTGCACAAGTCAAAGAACAAATCACATATTTTCAAACGGAAACAGAATCACAGTCACCGAAATTCATTTTTACCACATTGTTTTTCGGGATCTGTTTTTTTTCTGTGTTTTACGAGAGAGAGAAAAAAAAATTGCAGAGCCTTTTTAAAATTATTTTCGGTGAATGCGATGCGCTTCCGTAGAAATGTACGAGTTGTGCAGAATGATGGGGGCGGGGAGGTGACGTGCTGCTCTGTGCTCAGATTGGACACTGGAACGAGAGGCGGGGCTATGTGAACACAGCCGTCTACAAGCCGCAGGTGGAAGAATATTTTCACGGTTTACAGAATAGAACGTACGTCGTTACCACGATACTGGTAAGAAGTTTACGAGTGTTTTTTTAATCTATTTTCTAACAGTTTAAAATGTAACAGCTTTAACTGTTGTTGTGTTTTTAATCCACACACACACACACACACACACACACACACACACACACACACACACACACACACACACACACACACACACACACACACACACACACACACACACACACACACACACACACACACACACACAGGAGGCTCCGTACATGATGCTGAAGAAGAACCACGAACAGTTTGTGGGGAACGACAGATTCGAGGGTTACTGCGCTGAACTGGCCTCAGAAATCGCCAAACACGTGGGCTTCTCCTATCGCCTGGAGCTGGTCAACGATGGCAAGTACGGCTCCAGAGACGCCCAGACCAAGACCTGGAACGGCATGGTGGGGGAGCTGGTGTACGGGGTGAGCGGGTCCAGCACTGACACACAACTACACAACAACAACTACACAACTACACAACAACGACACAACTACACAACAACTACACAACTACACAACAACTACCCAACAACTACACAACAACTACACAACTACTACACAACTACTACACAACAACTACACACAACTACATACAACTACACAACTACTACACACAACTACACAACAACTACACAACAACTACACAACTACACACAACTACATACAACTACACAACAACTGCACACAACTACATACAACTACACAACAACTACACACAACTACACACAACTACACAACAACTACACAACACAACTACACAACACAACTACACAACTACACACAAGTACACTTGTACAACAGTGTACACAACTACACAACAACACACAACCACACAACTACACACAATTACACAACTACGCACAACTACACACAAGTACACAACAGGTACACACAACTACATAACTACACACGATTACACAACAGGTGCATACAACTACACAACTACACACAACAACACAACTACAACTGCAGACAATTACACAAAAACAACATAACCACTACACAACTACACACAACATGTACACACAAGTACACAACATGTACACACACTGACAAACCAACACAGAATCCTGTGAATCCTGTTGACCTTCCTCTTCCTCTGTGACAGACCGCTGACGTGGCGGTGGCGCCGCTCACCATCACCCTGGTGCGAGAGAAGGTGATCGACTTCACCAAACCCTTCATGTCTCTGGGGATTTCCATCATGATCAAAAAACCCACCAAGTCCAAACCGGGCGTTTTCTCCTTCCTGGATCCTCTGGCCTACGAGATCTGGATGTGCATCGTTTTCGCCTACATCGGCGTCAGCGTGGTGCTCTTCCTGGTGAGGGAGGGGAGGGGGTGGGGCTTGTGTGGTCAACACAACAACTAGACAATAATTATACACAACAAGGACACAACTACACAGTAACTACACACAACACAACAAATACACAACAACTAGACACAACAACGACACAACTATGCAACAATGACACAACTACACAACAATGACACAACTACACACAATTACACAACGACACAACGATGACACAACAACTACACAACAATGACACAACAAGTACACAACAACACACAACTACACAGCAACACAACAACTACACACAAGTACACAACAATGACACAACGACACGACACAACAACTACACAACAATGACACAACTACACAACAACTACACACAACAATGACACAGCACTTACACAACTACACACAATTACACACAGCTACACAACTACACCAACTACAGAACAACTACACACAACTGCACACAATTACACAACTACACAACAGGTGCACGCAACTACACAACAATTACACAAAACACAACTACACACAAATACACAACAGGTACACACTACTACACAACAATTACACACAACAACACACAAATACACAACAGGTACACACAATTACACAACAATTACACACATACGCAACAGGTACACACAACTACATCTCTCTGTTTCTCAGGTCAGTCGATTCAGTCCGTACGAGTGGGAGGGGGAGGAGTCTGAGGACGAAGAGGAAACTCTGCCCTCCTCTGCCTCTCGCCGGGCTCCGCCCACCTCATCATCGGAGCTCACTCACTCACCAGGTATTTCTTCTTCTTTTTCATCATCATCATCATCATCATCGTCATCATCAGGTTCACATCGTCTTTGTGGCTCAGATTGTAACAGTTCATGTGTTTTTGTCAGTGTTCTCTCAGATCCAGGACCAGGACCAGAACCAGCAGAAAGAGAAGGAGGCTCCAGAACACACCAACGACTTTGGGATCTTCAACTCTCTGTGGTTTTCACTTGGTGCCTTCATGCAGCAGGGCTGTGACATCTCACCACGGTGGGTCACATGACTGTGGAGACACAAGTTTATCACACACACACACACACACACACACACACACACACACACACACACACACACACACACACACACACACACACACACACACACACACACACACGCACGCACAGACAGACACACACAAACACAGACACACACACACACACAGACACAGACGCATAGACACACACACGCACAGACACACACAGACACACACACAAACACACATACACACACACAAACAGACGCATAGACGCACAGACACACACAAACACAGACGCATAGACACTCACACAGACACACACACACAGACATACACACACACACATAGACACAGACACACACATAGAGACACACACTGACACAGACACACACAGACACATAGACAGACACACACAGACACACACACAGACACATACAGGCACATAGACAGACAGACACACACACAGGCAGACCCACACACACACAGACACACACTCACACAGACACACACACAGGCAGACACACAGACAGACAGACACGCACACACACAAACAGACACACACACACACACAGACACACACACACACACACACACACACACACACACACACACACACACACACACACACACACACGTACACACACGCTGTGTGTGTGTGTGTACAGCCGACCCCGTTGTGTCACCTCCTGCAGGTCATGACATATGCCATGACAATAACACACATGTAAACGTACACGAGCCTCATCATTAATCAGAGTAACACTGTGGTTAATTTCCACGTCAGTGACACAAAGTGACCACACGAGGCAGTGGTTTATGTCGAGCTTCCATGAACAGCGTTGAGTCGTCTGCATACAGATCGATAATTAGAAACATTGGAAAAATAAAAGCAGAATCAGCTTTTTCAACGTAAACACTGACTCCGCCTCCTCACCCTCAGGTCGCTCTCTGGTCGAATTGTGGGAGGAGTTTGGTGGTTTTTCACCCTCATCATCATCTCGTCCTACACAGCCAACCTGGCAGCCTTCCTCACGGTGGAGAGGATGGTTTCCCCCATAGAGGGCGCCGAGGACCTGGCCAAGCAGTCGGAGATCTCCTATGGAACTCTGGAAGGAGGTTCCACCAAAGAGTTCTTCAGTGTGAGGACAACGTTGTTCTTTTAACACAATTTGACTTTAGTTTGTCACCGTAATACACAACACTCAAAGTCTGACTTTATTCTCTACAAAGTCCGAGTTTCTTCTCTACACTCTTAGAAATAAGGGTTCCAGAAGTGTTCTTCTACAAGGGCTGAGGTTCTACCTGGAACCATTTGTTTTTCAAGGGTTCTTGGTAACACTAAGGGTTCTCCTATGAGGACTAGCTGAAGAACCTTATGGTTCTACTTAGCACTTTTACTTCTAAAAGTGCACAAAGTCCTAGTTTTGTGGTTTTGATGCGAGTCTGAGGTGTTTTTGTTTGTGTTGCACCACAATCAAAACCATCCGTGTTTCTTTGTCGTCGAACATTAGAGGTCAAAGATCGCCGTCTTTGAGAAGATGTGGTCGTACATGCGGAGCGCCGAGCCCTCGGTGTTCATCAGGAACACGGACGAAGGCGTGCTGCGCGTCAGGAAGTCGAAGGGGAAGTACGCGTACCTGCTGGAGTCGGCCATGAATGAGTACATCGAGCAGAGGAAGCCCTGCGACACCATGAAAGTGGGAGGCAACCTGGACTCCAAGGGCTACGGCGTGGCCACGCCCAAAGGCTCGCCGCTCAGGTAAACTCTGAATGTCCACACAGGAAGTTGTTTGGCGTCTGTGTTTCGTTCTGTCTCTTTCTGTGTTATTGTCACGTTGCTTTAGAGTTTAGTTTCGAGAACTTCAGACTTTTCAAATTACGTTTGAATAAATGTTGGACTTTTGGCTGTCTCTCTGTCTGTCCCTCTGTGTCCAACTGTCTTAATCTGTCTCACGTGTGTCTCTCTCTCTTGTTTGTCTCTGTCAGTATGTGTGTGTGTGTGTGTGTGTGTGTCTGCCTGTTTCCCGCCCTGTCGGCCTGTCTACCTGTCTGTCGGCCTGTCTACCTGTCTGTTGCCGTGGTTACCTGTCTGTCACTGCCTATGTTGACTGCACACCTGCCTGACATCGCCGTCTGTCCTCATTCACACACCTGCTGCTGCTGCTGTCAGGTAAAAGCTGCCGTCGCTGAAATCCTGCACTTAAATCCGGCCTAAACTTTATCCTCCAATCAGGAGCCAGGACTCCACAAAGGGGCGGTTCCCTTTCTGCTCATGCTAACTGTCACAATTTTTGTGGAGCGAGTGAAGGGATAGACTTGATGGTTACTGTGACCACACCCCTTTTCATATTTTCTCGAGTCGCAAGTCGCTGGACAACACAATTCAACATGGCCCAACTTCCTGTTTGGTGAAAAACTTGGGGAGTGACCCTCAGAGGAACTATCAGATGGACCTTCAGAGGAACCTTCAGATGGACCTTAAGATGGACCTTCAGAGGAACCTTCAGATGGAAATTCAGAGGAACCTTCAGAGGGACCTTAAGATGGACCTTCAGAGGGACCTTAAGATGGACCTTCAGAGGAACCTTCAGATGGACCTTCAGAGGCACCTTCAGAGGAACCTTCAGAGGAACCTTAAGATGGACCTTCAGAGGAACCTTCAGATGGACCTTCATAGGAAGCTTGAGATGGACCTTCAGAGGAACCTTCAGATGGACCTTCAGAGAAACCTTCAGAGCGACCTTAAGATGGACCTTCATAGGAACCTTCAGAGAAACCGTCAGATGGACCTTCAGAGGAACCTTCAGAGGAACCTTCAGAGGGACCTTCAGATGGACCTTCAGAGGAACCTTCAGATGAACCTTCAGAGGAAGGGCAACAAATTATGGAAATTTCGTCAAAATTGAAGCAACTTAGAAAAATTACCACTTTCAAACTGGGGGGCGCTATTGAGCCATTTGATATTTGACGATGATGATGATATAATTAAAGTTGGGTTTCAAAACAAGAAGAGAGAATATGATTGTTTTGATTGTTTATTAACGGATGAATTGACAAATAATTGTTGAGCTAAATATTTACCTGACAGCAGCAAAGATGAACATATATTTATTTATCTTTGTTTTATTTTATCAGATGTGCCGTGAAGGCAGAACTCACAGACAGATTACCACAATTATCCCAGAAAATGAGATTAGAATAAACTGATCGTACGTGAATTCATTCATCGCCGTTTGAACGTAACAAAAGCAACGAGACGGAAAATCTTCACATGTCTTTTCAAAAGAGAAGCATGTGACAGATGTTCTCATCCCTTGTTTTGGAACATAATGAGGAACTGGGTTTTATGTGCATGTGTGTGTGTGTGTGTGTGTGCTGTCTCTGGGTTGAGCGCTAACGGCTAACACACTGAGCCACAGCTCATTAATAGCATCTGATTTCCTCTCATGTTGTTGTTGTTGTTGTTGTTAGCACATCAGGAGCAGAGTGTTGTTCCAAAACTGCATTATGACATCATCTTTGCAAAGTCATGCTTTTAATTTTTTGTTTTTGTTTTTGCTCTTTTCCGTTTGCCTTAGACATCAGACCCAATCAATGTGAGCGTTAGCAAGTTTAGCACAGTAGCTAGGTCTGATAGACATACATTATGTTGTCGTTCGGACAAAATAGGTTAACAAGCTAATCTTAGCCATTTGATTATCACATTATGTGACAAAGCTATTGTATGTATCATAAAAAAAATAGCTAGGTTTGCTAACTAGCCAGCTAATCTTGTCCAGTTGATAATCTCATCATGTGACCAGGGCTTTATGGATGTTGTAATCCATACGTTAAAATGCTACGGCAACGTGTGATTAATGTTAGTATTGTAGCTCAGGTTTGTTAACTAGCGAGCTAATTTTGTTTATTTAAGAATGACATCATTTGGCCAGGCTATTGTATACATATACATGTGTGTGTGTGTGTGTGTGTGTGTGTGTGTGTGTGTGTGTGTGTGTGCGTGTGTGTGTGTATAATGCACTTTAGGACAAAACCTCTTGTTGCTGATGCTGCTGTCATGATATTAGCGAGCGCTAGCGAAGCAGCACCGTCATCATCGCTGCTATGTAAAGGAGAACATTTGTTTTTTCTTCAAAGAACGCAAACGAAGCAACGGCAAAATGTCTGAATCAACAGTCACAAACATGGACATGTCAACGATGTCGTTTCTCCTTTATTTATCAGCAAAGGAATGGAAATGAATGCGAGTCCAAGTGTGGCGCAGAAGGACCAGGTCACGGATTTTCAATCCAGACCATAATAAGATATGATAAAGCCTGGATGTCTGCTCGAGCTGTTCACTGGGCTCCCAAATCCAAACCGAGTCTGACCTCGTGGTTCTAGACCAGGCATCTCCAACGTCGTGGATAATCCTCAAATTGGTAGTCCTAGACCGAGGTCGTCATCTACGGGTCAGAGACCAGGGCTTAGAATTCATCTTGGATTCATCCTGGTTGAAGGATTTCTTGGCCCACAGATCTGGCAGAGTTACGTAGACATTTTTATGTTCAGACGTTGGTGAATCCTGGCGAACGTCGACAGCAGAACCCTTAGAACAAGGTCTGGGTTGAAGAACCGCGAGGGTTTTTTATTTGATGGCACCAACCCACGTCACCATGTTTCTGCTTCCTGCTCATTAACACGTCATTTCCTCCCACTTTTTATCCTCGCTGTCGCTGCCGTCGTCTCCGTAGAAACGCTGTGAACTTGGCCGTGTTGAAACTGAACGAGCAGGGCCTGTTGGACAGATTGAAAAACAGATGGTGGTACGACAAGGGCGAGTGCGGCGTCGGGCGAGGGGACTCCAAGGTCAGATCACCGTGACCCCCCCAACGGGTAACAACGGGCAGTAGCACAACCGGGTGGGGGTTGGGTTGGGGGGGGATTTGGTAACCGGCAACCACCGGAAACCACTGGAAACTCTACCGCTGAGGCTCCACAGGAGTTGAACATAATCCAGACCTTGGATGGCATCGGGTTAGGATTTAGACCAACACCAGAGACAAATGGTGAATTCCAATTCCTATCTTAATCCTCAATCTTAACCCTCAATCTCAAAAATGCTCTCCCTCTAGTCCATGGGTGTCAAACTCTGGCCCGCGGGCCAAATTTGGCCCGCCGTGTAATTTCATTTGGCCCTTGAGGCAATATCAAATTAACATTAGAGCTGGCCCGCCGGTATTATACAGCGGCAATCGCGCTGAGTTTAGCCGGCGATTTGGCGACTTTGATGGTCAGTATAGCGGATTTAGCGGAAGTTTTCGAATTTATTAGCTTGTGGAAAAAGTTAATGTTGATATTTACCTCAGAAGGCTGCAAATAGAAAAGAGGCATTCAATTTTTTATTTAAATTTTATTTGATATGCCATTGATATTTTTTTTAATTATTATTATTATTATTTGAAACTCGATTTTGCATGTCACTATAACGTTATATAAGCCTTGCTTTTTCAATATTCAATGCAAAACTTGTTTGGGTCCCTATTAAAAGGTTTTTTTTTTCAACCTTGGCCCGCGGCTTTGTTCAGTTTTAAATTTTGGCCCACTCTGTATTTGAGTTTGACACCCCTGCTCTAGTCCAAGTGCTGTCCTGATTCTCAGAAAAATTAAATTGAGGCCAAGTTTAAGGGCTGTATCGCCCTCAATATTGAGATTCTCCGAGACCACCCTTGGGAGCAAGGGCTACCCAGAATGCATTGCATGTTTTGACAGAACAAAGATGGTGCTGAAAGCAGCGAAACGAGTACGCTACAAATTAAGTATTTTCTTTCGCGTTATTCTGCCCCCTACAGTCTGAAGACGTATCTGCATTTAAGGGGTGTCCCACTTCTAAGTGACAAAATAACCCTCAACACTTGGTTTTGAGGCCAGTTAAGATTGAGGGTTAAGATAAAGGGTTGAGATTGAGGGTTAAGATAGAGGGTTGAGATTGAGGGTTGAGATTGAGGGTTAAGATTGAGGGTTGGGATAGAGGGTTGAGATTGAGGGTTAAGATTGAGGGTTGAGATAGAGTTGAGATTGAGGGTTAAGATTGAGGGTTAAGATTGAGGGTTGAGATTGAGGGTTAAGATTGAGGGTTGAGATAGAGTTGAGATTGAGGGTTAAGATTGAGGGTTAAGATGGAGGGTTGAGATAGAGTTGAGATTGAGGGTTAAGATTGAGGGTTAAGATTGAGGGTTAAGATGGAGGGTTGAGATAGAGTTGAGATTGAGGGTTAAGATTGAGGGTTAAGATTGAGGGTTGAGATTGAGGGTTAAGATTGAGGGTTGAGATAGAGTTGAGATTGAGGGTTAAGATTGAGGGTTAAGATGGAGGGTTGAGATAGAGTTGAGATTGAGGGTTGAGATGGAGGGTTGAGATGGAGGGTTGAGATTGAGGGTTAAGATTGAGGGTTGAGATTGAGGGTTAAGATTGAGGGTTGAGATAGAGTTGAGATTGAGGGTTAAGATTGAGGGTTGAGATTGAGGGTTAAGATTGAGGGTTGAGATTGAGGGTTGAGATTGAGGGTTGAGATTGAGGGTTAAGATTGAGGGTTAAGATTGAGGGTTGAGATTGAGGGTTAAGATTGAGGGTTGAGATAGAGTTGAGATTGAGGGTTGAGATTGAGGGTTGAGATAGAGGGTTAAAGCGGAACTCGACCGGCTGTTTTTTTGGTGTGTATCGGCGTCATTACCTTGTTTATGAAGCCCTGAAGGTTCGAAACAAACAGTTCAGCCACTGCTGAGAACGATGTGTTAATTGTAATCTCGTGGCTCAACGAGATCTCTGAAAATCCCGTAATAGTTACTAGTCCGGGCACATCCAGTTTCGTACATTGAACCGCAGAAGAAGAATAACGTCCGTTGTGGAGGTGTTTCACGAGCGACAGTGTCTTCTGACTCTGAGTCTGACTCCGGGTCAAAGTCATAAAGGGACTGCGGCGGGGAGTCATGAAGAAGCTATTTTTAAACACTGTTAAAACAATGTTTTGATAATGAGGAGCAGTGCATCCACCGTTCCAGAAGGGAGCTGTGCTTCTGAGAGCAGATGTGCTGAATAGTACTGGCCAATCACAAGACTCTGTCTTCTGGGGGTGAAAGTTCACTCTGAAATATTGCGGCTGAAAAGTCAGAAAAGAGGATTTCAATCGGCTCCTTTACAGCAACTAGGAGGTTTTTGACCATAAAAACAAGTTAATATATGTAAGTAGACCTCCATAACTAACATTTATGTGCAACAGGACCACCCCCCGCGTACATTGTGAATTTGGTGAACCAAAAGACCCCGAAGTGTTTCCAGCTCTTGCCGGTTACCCAAAGTGATATCGTAATACACATCTCGCACACAGGGAGTCAGGCTAAACCGCGCTGGATGGAGTATTAACACATATCACTTTGATGCTAACGTTGTTTTTATGTGTGTGTGTGTGTGTGTGTGTGTGTGTGTGTGTGTGTGTGTCATTGTGCCTGTTTTTATTTGATGTTTTTGTTTGTTTTTGTCGTATTCCCGCGTCTTCTCTAGCGTGCCACCTGTACAGCTAATACTACTGTTGCTAAAAGTCGCCGCTGTGGTTAGCGCAGCCTGAACAATAACATAAGATAACATGGAGGTGCATAATGTTATTTATGTTATTTCCACCCCCTCCCCACCCCCCACCCCCCCTCCCCATCCCCTGGTTCTTTGAAGAATCCCGGTAAACCTAGCCGTACTGAAGCTCAATGAACAAGCCGTCTTAGACAAGTTGAAAAACAAGTGGTGGTATGACAAGGGGGAGTGTGGACACAAGGACTCCGGCAGAAAGGTCAGTTCTTGAGGTCACTCCGGCCTGGACCAAAGGTCATGTGTTTGTGTGACCTCTAACCCTCAATCCTTTATTTCCTTTAGCTCCTCCCAGAACTCTGAGCCCGTTCACTCTGAAAAGAAAAAAACGTTATTCGTCCGACAAAATGTACGACCGTGAAGTCTTTACGACGGAAATTAGAATTGGGCTCAAACGCAACACAGATCGACCTTTTAAATTTTTGTTTTTGTTTTCAGAGTGTAACGCTGCCGCCCTGCTGGTCATTCTTAAGAACTGCGGGTTAAAAACTCAGGTTTTCAGGTTGCCCCCTCCCCCCATTAACAAATCAATTTCAATATTAGTTAGACAGACGTTTGTAGAAGTTTGTAAACCACTCACTCTCCCACACCAAAGCCCATAGAGAAAACCAGTGATTTTAGCTCACAGGGACACAGGAGCTGCTGGTCCTCTGCTGCCTCGTGTGGTCACTTTGTTTCACTGAGTTAAGTCTCAAGTAAATATTTTAAAGTCTGAATTCACTAAAATCAGTCATTTTAAGTTAGTGATGGAGGCAGCAGTGGATCAACAACTCCTGTGAACTCCTGTGTGCTGTGATGTTAAAATCACTGGTTTTCTCTATGAGGTTTGGTGTGGGAGAGTGAGTTTCTTTGGTGTGAGAGAGTGAGTGACTTTGGTGTGAGAGAGTGAGTTTCTTTGGTGTGAGAGAGTGAGTGACTTTGGTGTGGGAGAGTGAGTTTCTTTGGTGTGAGAGAGTGAGTGACTTTGGTGTGGGAGAGTGAGTGCTTTACAAACTTCATATCCTTTAGGTTCACATGTGTGTTTTTGAGGCCGTTACTGAACATTTGTATTATTACTTTTTTTAAATTTGTGAAGAAGGAAAGATGATGTTATTTTTAGTGAATAATCAAGTAAAGATTGCGTTGCATGTGACGGACAAATAAAGACGGACTGTCAAACGCTGTGATTTATGATATTTTTTATCGTCAGCGTCTCTGTTCTGATTAAACAAAGTCGTCTGTGTCACAGCCTTCGACAACTGTCACACCAGGCGTTTTAAGTTTATTTTCAATACGACCACTGATGTCACGACCGTCTGCGACGCGATTGGCTGTCCCTGACTCCGCCTCCCCGTGCTGACAGGACAAGACGAGCGCGCTCAGTCTGAGCAACGTGGCCGGAGTGTTTTACATCCTGATTGGTGGACTGGGTCTGGCCATGCTGGTGGCTCTGGTCGAGTTCTGCTACAAGTCCCGCCTCGAGTCCAGGAGGATGAAGGTGAGTCCTTCACTTCCTGCTCCCTGATGATGATGTCACCACGCGTATATGTATGTATATATCTATATGTATGTATGTATATGTATGTATGTATGTATGTATGTATGTATGTATATGTTTATATATATGTATATATGTATACATATGTGTGTATAAATATATATATATATGTTTGTGTATGTATACATATATATATATATACACACACACACATATGTATATATGTACACATATGTATACATATATATATATTAGATTGTTATATAAGAATTAAGAGCAGCGTACCTGTGCCTCCGTTTTTTGAAGTTTAGCGCTACTTTAGAGACTTTCTTTTCACGTAAACATGACGTCACGTGCGTCTTTTTCCGGTCAGTCGTCATGGAAACGCGCATTAACGTTGATGTGGTTAAACGTTTGACAGCACTAATATGTATGTGTATATATATGTATATATGATATACATATACACATATATATGTATGTTACTACATTTAAGAAAGGTGTATTTATATTGTGGTGCATGTATAAAGATGTAAACAGTCTTGATGTGTGCCATCAGTTTCCGTAGTGTAGTGGTTATCACGTTCGCCTAACACGCGAAAGGTCCCCGGTTCGAGACCGGGCGGAAACACGTGATATTTTTTCACGTTATATATGAACGTTATGTCATAAACATGAGACAAGGTCAGGTCTTAGCAGCCGCTAAGTTCTCTCCCACTCTCCCACTCTCCAACACCAAAGTCACTCACTCTCCTTCACCAAAGTCCATAGAGAAAACCAGTGATTTTAACATCACAGCACACAGGAGTTCACAGGAGTTGTTGATCCACTGCTGCCTCCATCACTAACTTACAATGACTGATTTTAGTGAATTCAGCTTTTGAAATATTTAATTTAGACTTAACTCAGTGACACAAAGGGACCACACGAGGCAGCAGAGGACCAGCAGCTCCTGTGTCCCTGTGAGCTAAAATCACTGCTATGGGCTTTGGTGTGGGAGAGCGAGTGCTTTACAAACTTCTGTTTCCTGTTGTTAAAGTTTGTCTTACAGTGAAATAAAAACGCGAACACTCTGTTTCCTACAGGAGCTCATCGATGCTGCCATGATGAGCACCAGTCTCAGCGGGATGATGACAGGAGGAGGAGGAGGAGGAGCTAGTGGGATGGCGGCGGCCATGGGTGGGTCAGTGGGAGGAGGAGGAGGCGGAGCGTCGGGATTCGGCGGCGAGAGCGGTCGCGTGATGGCGCAAGACTTCCCAAAATCTGGAGCTCAGGGTTTACCGTGCATGAGCAAGGCAGGTGGACTGGGACTGTCCTCCACCAGCATGTGATGTGTGTGTGACGAAAAACTGGGATTTAAAAAAAACAAACAAAAAAACCCCACAACTCTACTTTTCTCTGCAATCACTGAAACGTCTCAGTGGCTCCTCCCCTTTTTCATTTTTCGTCACATTTGCGTTTAACGTCCGACCCCGACGCTAACTCTGAGAGCGTTGCAGAAACGCACAGACGAAGGCGTGTCCCTGAACGCACCACAGAAGAATCCTTTCAACTCCGTTTGTTTGTTTGTTTTCTCTCGTACGCTGATGTCAAGTTTCCTGTTTATATAGTGGGTGGGGCAGAGGAAGGGGGCGGGGCAGGGGGAGGGGCCTGGAGGACGACTCGCATGTTTTTCTGGACTGAGACGATGTGAAGACGCAGAACTGTGTTTCGTACAAATATCAGGAATTCAAAATGTGATGAAGTGAATTCACGCTTTGGTCAGTGAGTGGATTTAATAAAGACTTTGACTCCTCCTCCTCTTCCTCCTCCTCTCCTTTCTTTCTCTCCTAACTCCCTCGTCCTCGTCCACCTTTTCTTCACGTTCTATTTCTGCTTCTTTATCGATTCGTCCCTCAGTGGACGCTCTTCATTTCCTGTCTCTGCCACTTTACTTCCTCACACACACGCACGCACGCGCGCACACACTCACACACACACACACACACACACACACACACACACACACACACACACACACACACACACACACACACACACACACACTCTGAGGACCTTTCTGTCTTTGTTGTCCTGAGGGGGGGACACAATAAGACGTAACACCTCATTAGTCCCTGAGCTGTGAGGGAGGACGGAGACAATTAGCCCCGACCTGTTTACAGAGGAGGAGGAGGAGGAAGAGGAGGGGGAGAAAAGGAGGAGAAGGAAGAAGAGGGAGAGGTGAAGGAAGAGGAGGAAATAGAGGGGGAGGAAGAGGAGGAGAGGGAAGAATAGGAGGGGGAGGAGGAGGAGAAGGAGGAGGAAGAAGGAGGAGGAAGAAGAGGGGCAGGAAGAAGAGGGAGAGGAGGAAATAGAGGGGGAGGAAGAGGAGGAGAGGGAAGAATAGGAGGGAGAGGAGGAGGAGAAGGAGGAGGAAGAAGAGGGGGAGGAGGAAGAAGAGGAGGAGGAAGAAGAGGGGGAGGAAGAAGAGGGAGAGGAGAAGGAAGAGGAGGAAATAGAGGGGGAGGAAGAGGAGGAGAGGGAAGAATAGGAGGGGGAGGAAGAGGAGGAGAGGGAAGAATAGGAGGGGGAGGAAGAGGAGGAGGAGAAGGAGGAGGAAGAAGAGGGGGAGGAGGAGAAGGAGGAGGAAGAAGAGGGGGAGGAGGGGGAGGAAGAAGACGGGGAGGAAGAATAGGAGGAGGAGGGGGAGAAAGAGGAGGAGAGGGAAGAATAGGAGGAGGAGCAGGAGGAGGAAGAAGAGGGGGAGGAGGAGGAAGAAGAAGAGGAAGAATTGGAGGAGGAGGAGGAGGAGGGAGAAGAGGAGGAGGAGGGAGAAGAGGAAGAGTCACTGAGCCTCATCACTCAGTTCAGCCTCATTAGGACCAGGTTTTGGTCTCATGAGGACGACTGATCCTGATACACACACACACACAGTGATGTCACACTGCCACCCAGTGGACAAGTGCAGATCGTAAATATATGAATATAAAGATGATAAAGAATCCACAGCTGATTGTTTTTAATAAAGTTTAATAAAGTGATTAAATTATGATTTAAAAAAACAGTTTAAAACAAAATAAATAGAGTTTGTAACTTTTCTCCTTTTTTTTCTTTAAAAACTCAATTTGATCAAATTTCAGTGAAAATTTCACCTAAAGTTCGTCCTCGTGTCTCTGATCAGACGTGTGGATTATCATCTGTCTCTCAGGAGATAATCCACGTATTTGACACAGGAGGACACAGTGTCTCAGTGAGGACTCAGTGTGTGGACACAGTGTCTCAGTGAGGACACAGTGTCTCAGTGAGGACACATCAGATTTTCAGGCTAAATTTGAAATGTAGTTGACCTACGAGGGGGCAGAGCTTTAAAGAACCTCTGTCCTCAGTCCTCTGTCCTCAGTCCTCTGTCCTCCCTCCTCCCTCCTCTGTCCTCAGTCCTCAGTCCTCAGTCCTCAGTCCTCTGTCCTCCCTCCTCCCTCCTCTGTCCTCAGTCCTCTGTCCTCCCTCCTCCCTCCTCTGTCCTCAGTCCTCTGTCCTCAGTCTTCCCTCCTCAGTCCTCTGTTCTCAGTTCTCTGTCCTCCCTCCTCTGTCCTCAGCTGATGATGAAGACCCTCGGTCCGTCCTCTCTCATAGGGGGAAGACTCTCGATGACCATGTTGTCCATCAGTCCGTATTTGTCCTCTTTTTTGCTCCTCCCTCTGTCTCTTCTCCCTCCCCCTTCCTCCTCATTGGGCGACGCCCCCTCCCCAAGCTCCTCCCTCTCCACTGGCTGAGACAGCTGATTGGTCAGCTGCTTCATCGTCATCTGTCCAAAGAGACGTCAAAGACTATTTCACATCATGTACATTTCACATTTTTACCACAAAATAGACAATTTTACGTCCGAGACTGAGCTCCATTTACAAATCGGAACTGTGTCGGAAAAGTCGCAACCGCATCTCGGGCTAGTTAGTGTTCGCAACGAGGTCGTAATCTGACTCCAGTCTGACTAACGTGTTCACATGATCCCGGTACGTTAGTCTGACTAAGGTTAGCTTGATTTTAACCGGACTAACATTAAATCATCTTAGTCTGACTAAGGCTAGCTCGATGTTAATCGGACTAACATTAAATCATCTTAGTCTGACTAAGGATAGCTCGATGTTAATCGGACTAACATTAAATCATCTTAGTCTGACTGAGGCTAGCTCGATCTTAATCGGACTAACATTAAATCATCTCAGTCTGACTAAGGCTAGCTCGATGTTAATCGGACTAACATTAAATCATCTTAGTCTGACTAAGGCTAGCTTGATGTTAATCGGACTAACATTAAATCATCTTAGTCTGACTAAGGCTAGCTCTATGTTAATCGGACTTAGATTAAATCATCTTAGTCTGACTAAGGCTAGCTCGATGTTAGTCGGACTAACATTAAATCATCTAAGTCTGACTAAGGCTAGCTCGATGTTAATCGGACTTAGATTAAATCATCTTAGTCTGACTAAGGCCAGCTCGATGTTAATCGGACTAACATTAAATCATCTTAGTCTAAGGCTAGCTCGATGTTAATCGGACTAACATTAAATAATCTTAGTCTGACTAAGGCTAGCTCGATGTTAATCTGACTAACATTAAATCATCTTAGTCTGACTAAGGCTAGCTCTATGTTAATCGGACTTTGATTAAATCATCTAAGTCTGAATAAGGCTAGCTCGATCTTAATCGGACTAACATTAAATCATCTAAGTCTGACTAAGGCTAGCTCGATGTTAATCGGACTTAGATTAAATCATCTTAGTCTGACCAAGGCTAGCTCGATGTTAATCGGACTTAGATTAAATCATCTAAGTCTGACTAAGGCTAGCTCGATCTTAATCGGACTGACAATAAATCATCTAAGTCTGACTAAGGCTAGCTCGATGTTAATCGGACTAACATTAAATCATCTTAGTCTGACTAAAATCGGACTTTTAACACAGATAGAGGGGGAGGGACCAACCAACCTGTAGCTCCTTGAAGAGGTGGAGCATGGCCACGCCCACCACGATGACCACGAAGGCTCCGAGCGTGGTGACCACGTCCACGGCCGACATGCTCCTCCACTCCTGGAAGAGGACGATGGAGGTGGAGAGGACTACGGAGGTGAAGAGGACGTAGTAGACGGGGTAAACCAGCAGAGTGTTGAAGGAGTCCAGAGACTTGTTCAGGTAGTTCACCTGCACACACACACACACACACACACACACACACACACACACACACACACACACACACACACACACACACAGTCACATGACCACCATCACCCCAATAAACACACACACACACACACACACACGTATGACATCACTGTTTACCTGCGTTACCATGGAGACGACCAGACTCACGAGGAGGATCCACGGGAGAGGGCGAGCGAGCACGGAAGTGTCATAAACCACTGAGAGAGAGAGAGAGAAAACACAAGTGGGTCAGGACTCACTCTGCCACACCAAAGTCCATGGAGAAAACCACTGAACTGTGTGTCTGTGGGCGTGTCCGTCTCACCCGTGTTGATGACGATGGCGAGCCCTTTGACCGAGGAGACGGTGAAGGCGCCGAGCAGCGAGCAAACGCCGATGTAGACCAGGATGTTAGAGCGACCGAAGCGAGGAGAGAAATACAAGACGAGCACGAGGCAGAGCAACAAGACTGTGGAGACATACACCAGGAAACCTGACATGGACACACACATGGACACATGGACATGGACACACACACACACACACACACACATGGACACAAACACACGGACACACACACATGACAGACATACACATTAAATATTACAAATATAATTTGTAGAAAAAATCATAGATTTGAGAAAAAAAAAAAAAAAATTTTGAGGGAAAAAATTAATAATTTGTAGAAAAAATTAATAATTTGTAGAAAAAATTAATAATTTGTAGAAAAAATTAATAATTTGTAGAAAATAAATTTTGATTTGAGAAAAAAAAGATAATTTTGAGGAAAAAATAATCATTTGTAGAAAATAAATTATAATTTGTAGAAAAAAATCATAGATTTGAGAAAAAATAATCACAATTTTGGGCAAAAAATCATAATTTTGAGAAAGAAAAAGAAAAATGTTGAGGAAAAATTATAATTGGTAGAAAAAATTATAATTTTGACCCCGCCCCCCTATGTTGACCCCGCCCCTCACCAGGCTCCAGCAGCTTGCCGGTCATGTCCTGCAGCGATGTCACCTCCTGTTCCTCGGGAGCGTGAAGGACCAGCAGAACGCTGCCCAGCAGGCACAGCAGACAGCCCAGCTTCCCCACCACGTTCAACACCTCCCCCAACAGGTAGGAGGAGAGAACTGCACTGCAGACACACACACACACACACACACACACACACACACACACACACACACACACACACACACAGAGACGTGTCACATGACTGTGGCGGTAAGCGTGTAAAGGTGTCACATGTGCAGTTAGTCACCTGATCAGAACGCTCAGAGCTCCCAGAGGAGTGACCAACGTCGCAGGAGCAAACATGTACGCAACAAAGTTACACACTTCACCTGCTCCCACTGCACGCACACACACACACACACACACACATACACACAGAGAAAACATCAGTGATCATCATCATCATCATCATTTTACTTTAGTTTTATATATAAAAAAAACAGATAGATTCTTACTGGTTAACAGGCCGCCCCACCACAACCAGTCCTTCAGGTAACCATGACCTCCATGACCTACACACACACACACACACACACACACAATAAGTTTCCAACAGTAAACTGACACACCAAAGTCACTCACTCTCCCACACCAAAGCCCATAGAGTAAACCAGTGATTTTAACATCACAGCACACAGGAGTTCACAGGAGTTGTTGATCCACTGCTGCCTCCATCACTAACTGACAATGACTGAATTTGTAAAATTTGGCTTTTAAAATATTTAATTTAGACTTAACTCAGTGACACAAAGTGACCACACGAGGCAGCAGAGGACCAGCAGCTCCTGTGTCCCTGTGAGCTAAAATCACTGGTTTTCTCTGTGGACTTTGGTGTGGGAGAGTGAGTGGTTTACAGACGTCTGTCTCACAGTGAGGATAAAGACGTGATCATGTGACGCAGACGTGGCACGCACTCGCCTGCTCTGGTGTGACCGGCGTCGGCCAATCGGAGCAGAGCTTTCTTCTTCAGAATGACGCTGGAGCCAATGAGGAAGGCCGAGAGCAGAGCCAGGGTCAGACCCAGCCAGTGGTTATAGGACGAGCCTGGAGACACACACACTGACACACACACACACACGTTAAATGTCATTTATTCACATTTATTTACTTTATTTTTTTTTTTTACCAAAGTTTTTATTTCTCTGACATGTTTTACGACGTTAACATTTACTTTATTACTGTTACTACAGCCACTATTGAGTTTATTTTTATTGAAAATCTGTAAGGGGAAGATTCAAAATACACATTTTTATATCTGTTTTCATTCATATACATATATATATGTATTTATAAAATGTGTGTGTGTGTGTGCACGTACCTGTTGAGTTGCTGCTGTCGTTCAGGTGTGTGTTGTCTGCAGTGATCACACACACAGCAGAGCGAGAGCCACACCACACGGTCAACAGTGAACCTGCAGAGAAACAACACACACACATGGACACACACACAGAAACACACTTTTTCTGTAAGAAACAGTCATAAAAAGTTTGAGAAAAAAATACAATTTTGAGGAAAAAAAATATTTTGAGGGCAATAAATCAAAAATTTTAAGAAAAAAATCATAATTTTGAGTGAAAAAAACTATTTTGAGAAAAAAAATCATAATTTAAAGGAAAAAAATCATAATTTTAAGGGAAAAAATGTATTTGGAGGAAAAAAAATCACACACACATAATATATATATATATACATACACAAACATATATATACACACGTGTATATATTCACACACACACACACACATATATATACATATATAGACGTTTCTTGAGAGTAGAAACATGAGCCGAGTGTTAGATTTAGTGGAGTTTCTGGTTCGACCACTCTTTGTTTACACTGTCAACACACACACACACACGCTCTGGCGCACGCACGCACACACACACACACACACACACACACACACACACACACACACACACACACACACACACACACACACACACACACGTAAAGGCCAGAGGTCAAACGGCGCCTCTCATGTTTGATTCACGTTTTATTCTGAACTGTGTGTGTGTGTGTGTGTGTGTGTGTGTGTGTGTGTGTGTGTGTGTGTGTGTGTGTTTCTCACCTGCGCCGCACAGCGTCTCGTTGTCCACGTGAACATCTCTCATCGTGTCGCGCCGACGACAACACACGAAGACAGACGAAGAAACACGAAGAAATTCTTGGTTTTTCACATCGAAACGGAGGATAAACCGCTGTGTGTGTGTGTGTGTGTTGTCAGCAGCAGCAGAGAAACAGGACGTGACTCCTCCTCCTCAGACTGAGCGTCACCTGTGCCTGACCACGCCCACTCCACTCCGTCACGGCAGGTGAGTGAGTGAGCCACGCCCACCTGCACCAACTCAACACACAAGACACTGAAAAAAACCTAAAAATATTAACAGATTAATATATATTTACATATTTTAATTAAAATTAATTAATACAATTTAAATTTAATAAAATTTAAATTTAATTAAAATAAAATTATTATATATACATATATTAAAATAAAAACAAAACTAAAAAGGGTAAAAACAAACAAAACAAACAAACAACAACAAAAAAAAACTTGTTGTTGATGTTTTTTCCTCATCTTCGTAGTTATTCCAACAAAATAAAATTAAAAATGTTGTTATATTCCATTTTTAGTATTATTCCTACAAAATAAAACGGACATTAAAGCGCACACTAAAACTCTGCGTTCGTCAGTCGGTTGCGTTTGAGTCATTTCACTTCAACTTCAACGAGGATTTCAGCTTCATCATCATCATCATCTGCAACAACTGTGAAAGTTAGCTATCTTTGAAAAAGGCTAGTTAGCAACATTTTTGCGGACTAATGTCATCATATTAGCAGTGAACGTTGAAGTTAAAGTTCGGAATAGTTTTGTTTTTTTGACACAAACTCGTTACAGACTGTTGTTTTAATTAAAGTAGTTTGATTTTAAACTTATAACCGCGGTGTTTACGTTTAAATGCTAAATAAGAACAAAGTCAAGTCACGCAAATGTTTTTTTTTTCCCATAATTCACAAAACTTTATTTTCTAGGAAAAAATAAATTGGTCCATTTCTCAGCATCGGGGTTGTTTTTGACGTTTCTTCAGGGGGCGGGGTCGGGGTCAGGGGGCGGGGTCAGGTGACGCCACCGGGCCTCAGTTGCAGTAATTCTGGAGGTCAAAGATGTTGCAGGGTTTGTGGCAGCACTGCTCCACGATGCCGCGTTTCACCATCATCTCCATCTGATCTTTGAACGCATACTCCGCCGCCTCGTTAGCGCCGCCCGCCGCCGCCACGGCTCCGCCCACCTTTGAGGGAAGGAAACCTGACGAGACGGAGTAGACGTGGTTAGTCAACGTTAACTACGCCAACGTTTTAATTGTATTTTTAAGCTTTTTATTTTATTTTTTAAATGAAGTTTTTTTAACGCGCAGTTGCAGCACTCACCCAGCAGGGGGTCCACAACGTCTCTCTTGGGATTGTAGAAGAAGCCACGGTCGCCGCAGACCAGGTAGAGGGCGTCGACCAGGTGAGAGCCGCACAGGTGCTGAGGGGCGGAGACTGCCTGAGCGCCCGCAGGCCACGACGCCATCAGCAAGACGAGCAGAGAGACAGACTGGAGCCACAGCGCCGCCATGGTGGAGGAGAGCTGCAATTACACCAAAAAACACCACACAGAAAAGACGATGTTTTCCTTTAAAAGTGATTTGAAATTTGAATCAAAGAAGAGAGATAGGGGGAGGAGGAAGAGGAGGAGGAGCAGGAGCAGGAGAACGTAGAAGAGGTAAAGGGGAGGAAGAGGAGGAGATCAGAAAAGAGCAGTTGGACGAGGACAAGGAGGAGAAGTGGATAAAAAGGAGGTGGTGAAGGAGGAGACAGGACAGGAAAGGATGGAGGAGAAGGAGGAGGATGAGGAGGAGTGTGCTACCTGTCGAGCTGGAGGAGGTGAAGTCTGTGATGAAGAGGAGGAGGAGGAGCTGAGAGCAGGGGAGTGTGAGGAGGAGCAGAAGTTTGTCCTCCTCATTTATACTCATCACCTCCACCTGGACACGCCCACTGTGTGTGTGTGTGTGTGTGTGTGTGTGTGTGTGTGTGTGTGACTGAACGACGACAATCACTTAGTAAAACAAACAGAGTTAATGACGCGTCATCATCTGATCACTGACAGACACTGATCATCATCATCATCATCATCGTCATCATCAATCATCGGCTTCTGCTGACCTCAGCGTGTGCACACACACACACACACACTAATAATATATAATTTAATATATATAACTGAATTACTTGGGACATTTATTGTTGAAAAACAAGGAATATTTTCTATAAATTAAAAAACAAATTAATATCATATGATTAAAAAAAAATATCAACACAAAAACTAAAAACTTTTGTTATCTTTTAATTTTAGTAGTTATTCCTACAAAACAAAATACACTTTTAATGTTTTTTCATTTTCATAGTTATTCCTACAAAATAACATTCTAATTTTTGTGTTATATTCCATTTTCAGTATTATTCCTACAAAATAAAATGCACATTTGATGGTGGTTTTTTTTATTTTATTTTAGTAGTTATTCCTACATAATAATAAACATTTGATGTTTTTTTTTCCTCATTCGCGTAGTTATTCCAACAAAATTAAATTAAAAATGTTGTTATATTCCATTATTAGTATTATTCCTACAAAATAAAACGCACATTAAAACGCACTCAAACTCTGTATTAATTAATAACAAAAATGATATGTGTTAAAAACATGTTGGTTCGTTCGTTCTGTTTGATCATTTAAAGGGTTCAAGTGTCAGCTGTTGCCCCCCTGCTGGCCAAAACATGTAACTGCAACCTTTTACCACAGGTTTTTTTTTTTCCTTTCTTTTTCTTTTATTTAAAAAATTCCTTTGAAACAAACATCAGACATGAAAGAACTTTCCCACTTGACGTTGTTTTGTTTTTATTCTGCATATTTGTCTTCACGCAGAACAACAAACAAACTCATTTTAGCTGGGCCATAAAATCAACGTCAGATTAAGTCTACGATCTCTACGTCACATGTTCACGTCTTTATCTCACTGTTAGACAGACGTCTGTAAACCACTCACTCTCCCACACCAAAGCCCATAGAGAAAACCAATGATTTTAACATCACAGCACACAGGAGTTCACAGGAGTTGTTGATCCACTGCTGCCTCCATCACTAACTTACAATGACTGATTTGAATAAATTCGGCTTTTAAAATAATTACTTTAGACTTAACTCAGTGACACAAAGTGACCACACGAGGCAGCAGAGGACCAGCAGCTCCTGTGTCCCTGTGAGCAAAAATCACTGGTTTTCTCTATGGACTTTGGTGTGGCAGAGTGAGTGGTTTACATCACATTACTAATTCAACAATTCATGTATTACTTTGTTTGATTTTTACTTGTTATTAAAACTACGGCTCCAACGAATGAAAATATTCTGAACACACACACACACACACACACACACACACACACACACAGAGTTTTGCTGACTCTTGTTGTCGCCTGTTTGTCACTAACTGAGCGGAAAGTCGACTGAGCGTGACGTGAACAGTGTTACTGTGACGACGAAGTGTTTTTCTGAGAACGTCTTCTTTTTCTGATGACAAGCAGCTTTTCTGGTTTTTCCCCTTCAATGAATGAATGAACTTGGTCAGAAACGCATTAGTGTTTTTTTTTTTTACTATTCCCAAAAATCTTGTGTAAATTTTCAGTAAAAAACTAAACAAACCAAAAACCAAACTAATGTTCATAAAATCAAAACCCACGTTTGAATCAACCTAGTAATCAATTGAGTAATTATTAACTCATCAAAAATTATATATATATATATATATGAATACTTTTAATGAAAGAAAATCTTACCTGGAATTTATTTTTAAGATTAAATATGCAGAATTAAATATTAAAAGAACTACAAAATAATTAATTTGACTTCTTTGTTTCAGGATGAATAACTTTGTCATTCAACACAATTATACACAGTATTTTTAAAACATGTTTAAATGTCTTTTACGTTCTGTTTGATCAAATGTAAAAAAAAATCCACATTTAACGTTTTTCTTTTCCTCTGCTTTGCTAAACTGTCAATGAGAAAAGCCTTAAACTTTGTTCTGATAAATGTTGACTTTATAAACATTTTGCCTAATGTAAGTACAACTTTGCATTTTGAATGTTACATACTATATCTTTATATTAAATATTTAAGTTTCATTTTAGGTTTAACTTGTAGTTTTCAAACACAATAGTTTTGTTGCACACAGTGTTGAGAATGTGAATCATTTTACAGTTTTTAGGGGACAAAATATTGTAGTTTTGATGTTTGTGTCCAAATCCAACTGTAAAGCTCCTTAAAACAACCAAAATAATGATAATAAGAATTAAAAAACTCATACAAAGTGATGGAATACACATTTAAATATAGTAAAACGACATTTTGTGGTGTTTGTGTGGTTTTAAGAGATAAATGTTGAGTACGTTTGATTACAGTTTTTTCTGATTGCTTAAACGCTTTTTTTGTAACTCTTGGCTATTTTTGCAAAACTCTTCACACAGATAATGCAAAAGCGAACACAGCTAGATTAACTCTTCACACCTTCGTAAAAATGGTGTTTTCGTATCAAACAGTAAACACAAGCCATCATCTACTAAGCACACAATGTGCCAACTACACACTGATGGTATGAATTCAAAACACATCTGGCTTTTGCTTTCTCTGTGCACAGATGTCAATTTGAGGTCATACTTTTGTCATAGTTCTGTTAATGTACAAGGATCCAAACTTCAAGTATTGGTGTTTATTCACACTCATCAAAACCAAGAAAAAGTCAGAACACAAAATAGTAATTTCACAAAAAAAAAGACAATCAGCCTACATCAAGTCGTCTCTCTGGGTTCGGCCACAAACTTTCGTCCACATATCCTCCAGTCCAAGGCACCGGGGAAAATATCTCCTTGAATGCCGTATCCAGGCCTGACCTGAGAGCTTTTGAAAATGTTTAAAAACAAACATTTATCAGAGAGTATCAGAGACCAGAGATGGCTTCTGTCTCTGAACAGACTTCCTGTCAGAGCTGTTGTGTCTTGGAGCTGCTTTGTTAAAAAAAAAACAATGTCCCATGTTTAACTGCAGCGATGATGAGACACAACAGCACCTTTTAATAGACTGTCACCGAGCACAGGAAGTCTGGGGAAAACTGAAAAGCAATGGTTTTAACATAGACATCAACTACAAAACAACCATCTATTCACTTATCGATAACAAAATAAACCAGAAAGATAAAGAGCTAATGCAGTTAGTCATCTGCATCGTAGGCTCAAAGTTATGGAAAACAAGATGTGCAATGGTCATTAAACAAACGATTATAGACAGTAACACAGTATATGAACAGGTTTTAACAGAACTCAGGAGGAGAAAATCTCTTGATAGAGATCAGCTGCTCCCATGGGAAAATTTAAATCTTTAAAATGTGGACCGTTATATGTATTTAGCACCGTTTTGCACTTTTTTTTATATTGTTGATGCACCTTATACACTGTCTTGTCTTTTACTGTTTATGTATGTTTTGTTTTTTTTGCATCTCCGGTTACTTAGGTGACGTAGAGATGTAATGTGTCATGTGTTTTATTGTGTGAAATTCAATAAAAGTCTCTAAAAAACAATGAACAGTGAGCATGTCATGTAAGGTGTCCAGGAATGCAATAATGTGTGCAGTGTTATATGGGCCTATGGTTGCATGATGGTGAACAACACCATTTTGGCTTATAGCTGCACACATGGTTATGTTACCACCACGTTGTCCTGGGACATTGATGATGGCGAGGTGTCCAATAATGTTCCTGCCACGTCTCCTTGTTTTACAGCTCATGTCCCATGGCGTCTGCTTCTAGTTCCATCACTCTCTGGACAAGACAAAACAAATGCAACACATCAGGCCCATGCACAGCACTACAGTATGCACTTCCAAATCCAGAACCAATGACACTTTAGCTTACCTGCACATAGTCATATCGCAGTTGCTTTACACGTTCAGTGTTTCTCTCGAAAGGAACTCTGTAAATTTGCTTCATTCTTATTCTGTGACGCGCAAGTACATGACTTAGTGCAGAAAGGCTCACACTGTGTATATTTTGGAAGATGTTATCAGATATTCTATTTCTTACTCTTCTTACCCTTCCTCTTTCCCCTCCTCGTCCTCTTCTTGCTCCTCCTTGTCCTCTTCCTCTAACTTCCTCTAACCCTCTCGCTTCTTCACCTCCACGTCCTCTCCCTCGTCCTCCTCTGACTCTCACTCTTCTCACTCTTACTGCTCCTTCCATTGTACTCCACACAGACAGCTTACCTGTGGCTTATTTATAGGGCTATTGCAAAGTGAACTGATTATCTAAAACAGTTTTCACATGTGAAAGTGAGCCAGACAGTTGGCAAAATAGTGTTAATGATAGTGATACATGTGTATAATTTTGCTAGGAGTGTGTTGGAAATTTGGTAATTGCGTGTAAGCAGTGAGTTGTGTTTAAAGTTCCGCAAAAAGGGTGTTGTGCAGTGAATTGTGCCTACAGTTTTGCAAAGTGTGTGTTACAAAATTGCAAACTGAGTTCAAAGCAGTGTTTGTGCTTTTAGTTTTGCAAACTCAGTGAGTGGTTTTGCTATACGTATTAATATTTTCACATTTTACATTCAGAAAAACTGTAATAAGACGATATGAAGGGCGTTTTTAAACGTACATGTCTCCAGTCACGTCCGATCTTTTCCCCCGCCACTTTCCTTTCGAATTTGTCCGTTCTCTTCTCTGATTGGACGATGACACTTACGCTCAGTGTGACCAATGAGGGAGCAGCTGGGTGAAGATATAAACACGGCGATCTTCCTTCAGCTACATCAGACTCACGCAGTTGTATATCGTCTTTCATCCAACGATTTTCATCTAAACAGCGAAAATGTCCGGAAGAGGAAAGGCCGGTAAAGTCAGAGCTAAAGCCAAGTCTCGCTCCTCTCGTGCCGGGCTCCAGTTCCCGGTGGGTCGTGTGCACAGGCTTCTAAGGAAGGGTAACTATGCTAAGCGTGTCGGCGCCGGCGGTCCGGTGTATCTGGCCGCAGTGCTCGAGTACCTGACCGCTGAGATCCTGGAGCTCGCCGGAAACGCCGCCCGCGACAACAAGAAGAGCCGCATCATCCCGCGTCACCTGCAACTGGCTGTCCGCAACGACGAGGAGCTCAACAAGCTGCTCGGCGGCGTCACCATCGCCCAGGGCGGGGTCCTGCCCAACATCCAGGCCGTTCTTCTGCCCAAGAAGAGCGAGAAGGCCGCCAAGAAGTGAGGCGACGATACGAGACAAGAACCACTGCAACAACAACAACAACGGCTCTTTTAAGAGCCACACACTCGCTTCACTTAAAGACGTAGAATAATCCTCGTGTATTAACATTGTTATTAGTGATTGTTATAAATATAAACCGTATGTATGGGCTTGATAGTTAGCGTAAAGCGGTCGTTTCTCAGTAGTTTGATGTGTGCCTTTTAGGAGAGCCGTTGGGTTCAGAGTTGTGTTGCGTTCAGGTTCCAGGTGGTTAACCGCCAAAGCCGGATTGAGTTCGACCCTGTCTCCTCAGGGCGTACACAACGTCCATGGCGGTGACTGTCTTTCTCTTGACGAGCTCGGTGTCGTTGACGGCATCCCGGATAACGTTCTCCAGGAACACTTTTATTGAAGTTCATACAATAAGAACCACATGACACATTACATCTCTACGCCACGCAAATACAAAACAGTGCAAAATACATACAAAAGGTTCACATTTTTAAAGAATACATGTTTTCCCCCTTTTCCCAAGGGAGAAGTTCTGATAAAACGTGTTCATATACTGTATTATTGTTTTATGACCATTGCACACAGTTTTCCATGATTTTGACCCTACAGTGCAGATGACCAACTGCATGAGGTCCTCTTTTTGGTTTATTTTTCTATTATTATTTTCTACTATTATTTATCTATAAGTGAGTAATTATTGTTTTATAGTTGATGTCTATGTTAAGACCATTGTTTTTAATTTTTTCTCAGACTTCCTGTGCTTGATAAGTCTATTAAAAGGTGCTGTTGTCTCATCTTTGCTGTAGTTCATCATAGGACATTGTTTTGTGCCCATCTCCACAGCTCCTAAACCTCTGTACTCTTTACTTTTTAAAATATTTTAGTGCATTCTCTAGTTGTTCCCCAAAATTAAATTTACACACTGTTTATTTAATTGTATTATCATTTTGTGAGATGGAGGAAATATGTTGGCCGGAAAAAGGAGTTTGGAAAGGATGACTGTTTTGATTATGTTAATTCTTGATTTATAATTAGTATTTTTATTTTCCCATTTCTTTACTTCTTCTTTAATTTCACCCAATTTGTTCCACTGCGGTCTTTGTTGTAGATGGTCAAGCCTAGAATTTGATGTTAAAGGTGCATTATGTAATAAATCTAAAGCTGGCTCCTGACATGTCACAGGGGACCAGGAATATTTACCTTATTATTGTATAAAGCATTAATAAGCTTGCGATGCATAAAACATTACCATAAATAAATATATAGGGTGTGTGGTGGTAATTTGCCACGATGTCTCACTCTAAGGTTTTGTCAGAAGTTGGCAGCCCTGCTATATAACATTGTAAAAGGGGAGGCAAAAATGAAGGACAGTTCTCACGACAACTGCGAAGTGGTCACCCCGACAACTCAGCGGGAGTCCCCGACAACTTCAAAGTGCGTATAAAGAAAATGCGTCGGCCATAGGCGATTAGCATATATCGCACGCTAATTAGCATATACCACGGTACAGTCGAGCAAGTAAAGAGGAAAGTTGTAAGTGCCGCGGGTGACCTGCCAGATTTCCCAGGTGTGTCTAAAGACTTCGCAACATAAAAGCGTGATGTTTAGTGTTGCCACTCATTTGCGATAAAGCGCTGACGGAGTTACATGTCAACCGCTCTGGCAACCTCGACTCTGGAAGGGAGGGGTGGAGTTGGAGGCGGATACTACTGGCCGTATTGTTTTGATTTTGAGTGCAGTAACCGTTTTTGGCTACATTGTTACAGGTGGCGCCTTTAATATGAGTCTGTCTCTGCTCTTCACTGATCCAAACTCCCTCTGTTTTATTATGATTTAATTTGGCTCCAGATGCGAGTTCGTTAAGACTTAAAATGTTAGATAAAACAACATCATTTAATAGGTAGACTGATATGTATTACAGATATCTGTAATTCCATTCTTCCTGTCCACAATGTCATTCTTCCGAGGACAAATGACATCACTTCAGTGCAGTTTCATTACAATTACAGTAAATGTTATTATGACTAGTAACAATTGGATTGAAGATATCTGAAATAGGAGTTTCTCCTAGTAAGAATTCTATTGCAGAATGACGTTGTGAATATCTGAAATGTTCTTTCATTGAATTACAGATATCTGTAATACATATCCAATCTATCGATTAAATATTAAAACGACCACTTATACTTTTTAAGGATTTTTAAATATCTTAAATGTAGTTTTGACTAGAACAATCCAAGTTGTAGATATCTTGAAATAACATTTCCACTAGTAAGAATGTTATTGGGGATATCTTTAATTACCATTCTTACTATGAGAATAACATTTTGAAATGTAATTACAGATAGGAGTGTGCTTCGGTTAAATGTTAAAACGGCTTGCCATAGGCTGCGGCACTGATGACGTCAGCAGTGACCGCGTGCACCATCTGCACAACCATTGGATAAATCGAGTCACAGTGGACCAATCAGGTACAGAGGCGGGAATATTTAAAAGCAAAGCCGGGAATCTCAGTCATCCAAGCTGTTTTTCATGTTCCCACTCATTTCAGTCATTATGGTGATAAACAAGACGACACACCAGATTATTTTATTAAAATAATTATTATGACATTAATTATTATCTAGACTGTTAACACACATTAAACATTGGGTAACATTGGGAAACGTTTTTTGATAATATTATAGTATTATACTATCGATTATTTTATAGAATTACCTCTAATTGCCAAATATTTTGATAATCAGTTTGATGATTTTTCAGCCTCTTAATTGTGAATATTTTATGGCGTCTTTAAAACTGAATCGTTTATAGGCGAGACATTTAAGAACAAAATGGACAGATTTAGTAATTTTAAAGTAATGTTTCTGTTTCTCATAAATCTGTGACACAACACCTGTTTACACTGAAAAGGAGTTCGTGTATTTATGTTCTATTTCTATATAAATAGATGGGAGTAGATTTAAATGTAGTATTGATGTTATATAAATATAATTTATAAATTATATAAATAATCTTGTCAACATTATAGGATTATGTGCCATGATTTACATTCAGAATAACATTGATTCAATATATAAAGATGCAGAGGACAGAGCTCGTCAGGAACTTGTGGTGGCTCTTAAAAGAGCCTTTTGTTTGGACTGAGGTCAGGAATCGAACCTCTTTACTTCTTACTCTTCTTCGCTGCCGCCTTCTTCGCAGGTTTCTTTGCGGGAGACTTCTTGGCGACCTTTGCGCTCTTTTTGGCAGCGGACTTCTTCGGACTCTTCTTTGCCGCCGCCGCCGCTTTCTTTGCGGCCGGTTTCTTGGCGGCGGGTTTTTTAGCGGGTGCTTTCTTGGCGGCCGGTTTCTTGGCGGCGGGTTTCTTCGCCGCCTTCTTCGGCGTCACAGCCTTCTTCACGGCAACTTTCTTGGCAGGAGCCGCTTTCTTGGCGACGGGTTTCTTTGCTTTGGCGGCGGCGGGTGTCTTCTTCACGGACTTGGATTCCTTCTTGGCGATTTTGTAGGAGCCAGAAGCGCCGGAGCCCTTGGACTGGGTCAGTTCTCCAGATTCCACCGCTTTGACGATGGTCTTGTTGATGCGGGTGTTCTGCTTGGTCGTGTCGATGTTTTTAGTGGCCAAATATTTCTTGATGGCAGTCGTGGACGCCCCTTTACGGTCCATGCCGTCTGCAACTGCGTCGAGGATCAGCTGCTTCATGCTGGGTCCGTCTTTCTTGACGCGTTTCGCGGCCTTTTTCTTCGGGGACTTCGCCGGAGCTTTGGCCGGCGCCGCCGCCGCCGCTGCAGTAACTTCTTCCGCCATGTTCGGTCGAGGTTGAGTATCAGAGAGAGAGAGAATGAGCTCTGTTGATGTGTGTGTGTCTTAATGTGGAGCAGGAGGCGGGACTTATAGAGCGCATGAGAACCGTAAAGAGTGAACGACGCAGGGCACCTGGTTTCAAACATGGCGACATGTTTGTGCTTTTTCCTCCTCGGTTTGTCCTTAAAATCCTCCGGAGACAAACGCGTGTTCACGCCAGTGTCGTGACCACAGTGCGGGGACACTGTCCTCCACACGCCGAGCTCGTGTCCGCTCACCGGGACGCTCGCGTTTCACTGCGGGACGCTTCAACCCGCTGTGTCGCGCCGCCGCTGCGGACACGTCCTCGACACATTTCTGTACATTTCGCCTCGTAAAGCGCATAAAAGCTGCCCGTGTCGAACGTGACTGCGGCCCCACGGTGAGCAGAGACTCGCGGGGATGGAGTCACGGTGAAATGCCCCCAGCTGAGTGTCGCTTTTAGCCGAAAATAGACACTTTTAGTGCGGATGTAAACACACACACACCTGGCGACTCCCTGCTTCCGGTTTTCCATCATTAAATCACAGTTTTCCACAAATGTCATTTCACATATCCACTTCTTTTATGTTGTCTCCTTATCAGTAATTCCAGTTTTATATATCTTCAATTCCTATATCTGTGCTGTCCTTTCTAGTTATTTAATGTACTTCACATACAGATACATTTACTACGAGCAAACGCGACCACTGAGTGTCTAGTTTGGTCAGAAAAGGGGCCACTGAGTGTAAAAAAAGGCTAACTTTTTGAGAAATAGACATGGAAATAATAACAAGTATGATATTTCACATTAAAAGTGATTATATTAATATACACAATATAATAAAGTTGACAATATAAACGTACTTATGACATAGTAAACATAGTAACATAACATACAGAAATAACTCATTTAGAGAGACAACTACTGATTATTTTCGTAACCGATTAATCTGTCGATTATTTTCTCGATTCATCGCTTCATCGTTTGATCCATTTAATGTCAGAAAATGTAAAAAAAAAAAAACATTGATCAGTGTTTGTCGAACCTGGAAATGACGATGTTCTCAAATGTCTTTGTTTTGTCCGCAAACCAAAATGATTCAGTTTTAATGATTTGTGTGTTATGGAGCAAAGAAACAAAGAAAAAATAATCACAGTTAAGAAGCTAAAACAATCAGAAATCTTGTTTTAATCATGAAAAAAAGCTTCAAACCGTAGTAATAATCAATTAATCGATTAATCATTTCAGCTCTAAACTCATTATAAGTTGGTACTAATTGTTGATTGTCCAACAGTTTGAGACCCTGATCCAAAGTCTTTTCATTAACTTAAACATTTTAAAATAACCTTTTACTTTTTCTGTTTATGGATATGAATTATAGTTAAAAACAACTATGAAGGCCGTCACAGTACTGTTTTCAGCTGTTTTTTGTAAACACACAATCATCACTGTATATACTGTAAAACCGTAAAACTCAACTGAAATATAAAGGAAAACAAATTAAATTCAGAAACGTATAAGAGAAATATAAAACTAAAAATCAGTATTGATCAAATGTCATTTCTTGTCATGATCCTATACCACATCTGTTGGAAACCACACATTAAATACGTTCAATCAGAAAGCACTTTATACATTATATTGTTAATTACTTTCACCATAATTGAGTTACTGTGAGGAGGTGTGGGGATACACTTAAAAAAAGAAATATTCAACCAAAATATATAAAATACAGAAAAGGAAAATTGTTCTTAAATGTTTTATACAAAGCACTTTGAAAGACCTTGTTGTTGAAATGTGCTTTACAAATAAACTTGCCTTAAAAATACAAGCTCTAATGTTTCCAGATCTGATTCAGTTTAAAAACAGTGCAAATAATATTAAAATATCCAAGATATAATATACATCCAAATAAAATAAAGACATTGTTTTCAGACAGACAGGAAGAAAGATATCATTTCAATAAAAAAAACAACTAACATATGAATTAAAGCAGAGTGAAAACATGAATCAGTTAAAAGATGATTCAAAATCTATTTTAGTTTAAATAAGACAAGTTCTTGCATTGTTTTGAGAACATTAGGAGCTTTGTATAAGATACTGTAAATATGTGCATATTTGGTGATGAGCTAAAGTAAAGTCTTGTACTCATAGTTGAGTTTAAGAACAACTACTGTTGGTTACCGTGTCAGTTGTTTGGTTGGTAAAATACAAGAAAAAAGATTCTCAAGAGAAAATTTATGTTTGTGTATTTGTATATATTTGTATGTATGTACATGTGTCTTGTAGATATCTGTGTGTGTATATGAATATATCCGAGTATATGTGTTATATATATATATATATATATATATATATAATGACAATGGTAATGGTGGTAATTATAGTGATGGTAATAATAATAATTAATAATGGTTGATATTCTGTCTTTTTTCTGTTTGGAATTGTAACTGCATTTTGTCTGAAATAAATATAAACATAAACAAATATGACCGTCATCAAGTAAAAACAACAAAAACAAACCGTCCTCTTTTATTGTTTGTTTTGTGTTTTTTTACTTGTAGTTTTTACTCCACTGCATTTCCTCTAACTATCTTTGTCACTGGTTACTACCAAATACAATCAGAAGAGGAGTTGGTATTATGGTCTGTATTTATATAGAGGTTTTCCAGTCTTGATGAGCTTCTTTACACTACAGTTTTCACCCATTCACACATCTTTCACACGCTGCAACATGGGCTTAAAGGGATAGTTTGGATTTTTGAACCTTAAATTGTATGATATCACTTTTGATACTTAGAGTAAACGGGGAGCGTGCCTATGTTCCCACATTTCTACCACTTGCTCTTGTTTCATGTCGGTGGAAAGTTCTAAACAACTAACATTGTTCCTCCACGGTTTCGCTTTTATTGAATTTCACACAACAATAAACACATGACACATTACATCTCTACGTCACTCGAGTAACTGGAGATGAAAAAAAACCATACAAAACAGTGTATAAGGTGCAAACAACAATATAAAAAAGTGCAAAATACATATAAAGGGTCCACATTTTAAAGACTTAAATTCTCCCATAGGAGGAGCTGATCTCTATCAAGATTTGTTCTCCTCCTGAGTTCTGTTAAAACCTGTTCATATACTGTGTTACTGTCTATAATAGTTTGTTTTATGACCATTGCACATCAGGTTTTCCATAATTTGGAGCCTACAATGCAGACGACCAACTGCACGAGGTCTTTATCTTTCTGGTTTATTTTACTGTTCAGAGAGAGAAGCCATCTCTGATCTTTGATATTCTCAGATAAGTGTTTATTTTTAAAGATTTTTAAAAGCTCTGGTGTTTCATCACTTTTTAAATGCTTGTAGTTGATAAAACCTCCATATGTGGAGTCGTTAATTTTCTTAAAAATAGTTTTAGCCAGAAGGCCGCTCCAGTCTATGTTGAGATGTTTATATTTATCAATAAAGTCACTATATATGAGTCTGTGTTCAGGACCATTTCTGGCTCTTCCTCTCTTCTTCCTCCAGTGAGGGAGTTCACACTAACCCACAGAGCATTTCTGCTGATGGAGACGGACACATTTTTAACATAAGCTACACAAAGCCTTGTGTCCATCTCCACAGCTCCTAAACCTCCGTACTCTTTACTTTTAAAAAGGAATTCTCTTTTCGTGCATTCTCTAGTTGTTCCCCAAACTAAATTTACACACTGTTTATTTAATTGTATTATCATTTTATGAGATGGAGGAAATATGTTGGCCAGAAAAAGGAGTTTGGAAAGGATGAAGGTTTTGATTATATTAACTCTTGATTTGAAATTAGTATTTTTGTTTTCCCATTTCTTTACTTCTTTAATTTCACCCAGTTTTTTCTCCCAGTTTCTTCCACTGCAGTCGTTATTGCAGATGGTCAGGCCTAAAATTTTGATTTAATCTTTTACTTTGATGTTAATATCAATCTTTTTATCCTCTTCCCCGATCCAAACTCCCTCTGTTTTATTATGGTCTAGTTTGGCTCCAGATGCGAGTTCGTAAAGACTTAAAATATTTGTTAAAACATCCATCTCCAGCAACAACAGTGACGTCATCAGCATATGCCATGGCTGTGACTTTAGGGGAACGACCAACCAAACCTCCACGGTTTCCAGGGATCAAGCTACCATGAAAAACAGCCATTCTTGCAAACACTGTGGACAAGGGGGTCGGTCCTGTCTGAGTTTAAGGGTGAATTCCAATTCCTATCTTAACCCTCAATCTTTACCCTTAATCTCAAAAATGCTCTCCCTCTAGTGCAAGTGCTGTCCCGATTCTCAGAAAAATTAAGTTGAGGCCAAGTTTAAGGGCTGTATCGCCCTCAATATGGAGATTTTCCGAGACCACCCTTGGGAGCAAGGGCTACCCAGAATGCATTGCGTGTTTTGACAGAACAAAGATGACGTCGAAAGCAGCGAAACGAGTACGCTACAAATGAAGTATTTTCTTTGTTAATAGAGATATAAAAATGATGAAAACCATTGTATTATCTTCATTTAGGCCCATATTATGGATTACTGATGTCATTGTTGCATAACATTTATTTTTATTTTAAGATCTTTTATCAACAGTCGGCCGGTGTGGTTTACTTTTCAATAAGCCGTGGTGTGTGGTAACTGTCAGCTGAATATGTCCGTGGTTGTGGTATTTGTATGAGTATCATCTTATAACTAACTGAAAACCTAATAACTTGACTGACAAATGGATCGTAATAAATAATCCTGACAAATGTGTTCTTCTTCTTTGGAGTTGACAGACTGGTCGCAGCTTTGGCGTTATTCTGCCCCCTACAGTCTGAAGACGTATCTGCATTTAAGGGGTGTCCCATTTCTAAGTGACAAAATAACCCTCAACACTTGAGGGTTAAGATTGAGGGTTAAGATAGGAATTGGCCCGAAGTTTAAGTTTATTTATTTGACAGGGACAAAGCTCATTAATCAACAGACAAACTACTTGCTGTAAACAAGCCAGAGTTAGCTACAAGTGCTAGTTTCCATCTGTTGTCCCTAGCCAGATCTCAAAAGGCACCCTAAAATGCAAAAGTTGATTAAAAAAAAAAAAAAAATACACTACCAATTAAAAAAATACAGCAGCAATTTTTAAAGACATGACCCTCAAACAGACACAGATATTGCTCACCTCATCTAACCCACTTCATTACAGTACAACGTAGGAGTACAGTATAAATACAGAAAGAAAGGAAAACAGACAAAGTAATAATATGCTTTTCACCGAATATTGTGGGGAAAAAAGTACTCATTATTTTAATATTTAAAGTGCTTCCAAAATAGTGTGTGGTATAGGATATGGCATAAATTGAAAGTAAATATAAGGACCTTATTTTGAAAATATCTTAGATTAAATTCAAGATTCTTTATTTGTCACCCCGAGTAGATGTTATACTGTGAGATTTTTACTGAAGTAACAATATAAAAAGTGACTTCATCTTCTACCAAAGTTATTTTCTGGTCACATACTTGTACTTTCACTCAAGTTTCGCTGAAAGGTACTTTTGTGTTATTTTAGAGGGCGTTTTTCACTTCTGGTTTTGTCCCGCCACTTCAATTTCGAATTTGTCCGTTCTCTTCTCTGATTGGACGATGACACTAACGTTCAGTGTGACCAATGAGGGAGTAGCTGGGTGAACATATAAACACGGTCGCTCTGCCCATAGTTACATCAGACTGACTCAGTTGTATTTCGTCTTTTAGTCACCGATTTTTATCTAAACAGTGAAAATGTCCGGAAGAGGAAAGGCCGGTAAAGTCAGAGCTAAAGCCAAGACTCGCTCCTCTCGTGCCGGGCTCCAGTTCCCGGTGGGTCGTGTGCACAGGCTCCTAAGGAAGGGTAACTATGCTAAGCGTGTCGGCGCCGGCGGTCCGGTGTATCTGGCCGCCGTGCTCGAGTATCTGACCGCTGAGATCCTGGAGCTCGCCGGAAACGCCGCCCGCGACAACAAGAAGAGCCGCATCATCCCGCGTCACCTGCAACTGGCTGTCCGCAACGACGAGGAGCTCAACAAACTGCTCGGCGGCGTCACCATCGCCCAGGGCGGGGTCCTGCCCAACATCCAGGCCGTTCTCCTGCCCAAAAAGAGCGAGAAGGCCGCCAAGAAGTGAGGCGACGATACGAGACGATACGAGACAAGAACCACAACAACAACAACGGCTCTTTTAAGAGCCACACACGCGCTTCACTTGAAGACGCAGAATAATCCTGGTGTATTAACGTACTGTGCAGTGACCGTAAACCAACAGGTTATCCCTAAAAAAGTCTTCAATCCAGTAATTTTTTTTTTAAGGCCTTAAAATGTCTTAAATATCATGAAAGGTCTTTAATACAATTATGAAGGGTATTTTATTAACATGACTTTTATTTTAAACATGCATAAACTTCAGTCTCTTATGAAATTTTTGCGGATGTGCTAACAGAACTACAACATGGAACTAAAATAGTCCACCTGTACTGCCCGGGGAGAATTTATCGAGCACCGCTAGCTAGTGTGCTGGGCGCGCACCACGGTGTGTTACAGCTTAGCATAGCAGCGGAGAAAACTTAACGCCCACAGCTAAGCCGAATGATTTGTGGCTCCAATTTTCCTTCATGTCTTCATGTGTTTTTCTGCCAGTATGGCTTCGAAATGGGTCTTAAATCGTGTTCATTATGGTCTCAAAAAAAGTCTTAAATTTGATTTGTGGAAACCTGCAGAGACCCTGAACCAAGACTATTCAACTTAAGGACGGGGGTCCAGATCCGGACCCTCATGTAATGTGGACCGGCCCGTGGCCCGTTAACCCATAAATGAATGTATTATTAAAAGGCCAATAAAACCGTAGCTTCGCCTATTTCTGGCACTTTGTGTCCCTTTTTTGGCAAATACTAGTACAGCTGTAATTGTACCCAGCCTATGTATGTACCAGAATATATATTTTTCCACTACGAGCCAACTGTAGCAGTTGTACCTGAATATTATTGGTACTGTTACTTATATTTCTGCAAAAATAGCCTCTTGTGGCCACATCTAAATGTTGTTTATATTGTTACCTCTAATTTTCTAAGAGCCAATTGTGACTGTTCTACCTGAATGTTGGTGCTACTGTAACTCTGACCTTTTTGCACTATACGCAAATTGTATTGTACCTGGATGTTGGTGGTTTTTGTTACCTTTTTAGCACAAAACTAGCAGCCATTAAAATAAATGAGTGCTAAATATTATGTAACATTTTCTATCTATTTGTATCTGTTTGCTGTACATCCAACACAAAATAGTAGCATAGGTGTTGACCGGCCCACTGGCTGGACAGCCTATTGAAAAGCTGGCCCTCTGGAGATTTTATTTGAATAGTCCTGGTTTAAACTGATATTGTTACAAATGATAACCGTCACAGTGGGGACTCAAACTATGGGCTTTATTTACAGTATAAACAGGATTAACCTTACTTCTTACTTGATAGAATTAAGTTAATTAATTACTTGATTTATTTCAGATATGACGTACCTGCCATAACTGGTGAAGGTGCAGTCAGGTGCTGATGCAACAGTCGGTTTAAAACTTTAATGGAAGCAGAATGTTTTGATTATCGGCCACAAATGAGACGACCATATGGAAACAAACGCTGTACGAACATTTTTCCTCATTTGTGTGTCTACGCTATAAAACAATAGCTGATTGCGATGGAGGGTTTTTGGCGAGTTGGTGTCACAAGTTGTTATCGCTTTGTGTAATCTAGTTATTAAAGTAATATGCGTTATATGAGGTCACTGAGTTGACATTTACATTTGTTATTAAGAGTGACCAGTGTTTCCACGACACGGTGAAGAAAACGGACTTCCTTCACAGATCCATGAAGGACACAAAAACAGGAAGTGCCGCACATAAACAGGAAGTCAGACCCCAGGTTAATTAGTGTTCAAAATTGAGGTCAATTGTCATCCATTCTCTCTTTCTTATACACAAACACACAACACACACAAATATATATATATATATTTTTTTTGTATACATACATATACACATACATAAACATACATATACATACATATACATATACACACATACATACATACATGTCAGACAGTGTTTGTGTCTTTTTATGTAATGTATGTAAACTTCTGGTTTCAACTGTATATAAAATCCTGTTTCTACTGTATACTTGTTAATTAAGTATTAATCAATAAAGACTGTTTTGTTCTATTCAAGGAAACAACGCAATTTAAACACATTTTTTGTAAATGAAAAATAAATATCATTGGAATCTGGGCCTTTATTTATTTTTTATTTCCGTTGATTTCGTTAAAAAATAAAATGTATTATACAAAATGAATGGTGGTTGATGGGACGGTTCCTGCCTGACCAATCAGGGAAGAGGCTCCGCCCTGGACTTTTTGGCGGGCGGTTTTAAATAAATGTCCAATAAGCAGTGGAGCTTAGCACGAGGGGGCGGTGCTGACGACACTGTGACCAATCAGGACTCGGTCACAGGGTTTATAAGCAGCGAGACGTGGGCTTTTGGGACAAGTATTTCTTTGCGCTCAAAGAAAAACACACCATGGCCAGAACGAAGCAGACTGCCCGTAAATCCACCGGCGGTAAAGCTCCCAGGAAGCAGCTCGCCACCAAGGCTGCCCGTAAGAGCGCACCGGCTACCGGCGGCGTGAAGAAGCCTCACCGTTACAGGCCCGGAACCGTGGCACTGAGGGAGATCCGCCGCTACCAGAAGTCCACGGAGCTGCTGATCCGCAAGCTGCCCTTCCAGCGCCTGGTGAGGGAGATTGCGCAGGACTTCAAGACCGATCTGCGCTTCCAGAGCTCCGCTGTCATGGCTCTGCAGGAGTCGAGCGAGGCTTACCTGGTCGGCCTGTTCGAGGACACCAATCTGTGCGCCATCCACGCAAAGAGGGTCACCATCATGCCCAAGGACATCCAGCTGGCCCGCCGCATCCGTGGCGAGAGGGCTTAGACTGAGAACACACACACTAACACAACGGCTCTTTTAAGAGCCACGTCCTTTCTCTAAAGCAGAGCTGCATGATCTCTAACCATTGTTTTGTTACGGGCTTATTATAGAGACCATAATATGAAATTAGCGATACTTTAGCCCTGTCACAGTTCCGTCAATTCGTGTCAGGTCTACTCCAAAGCACCGATCAGCGGCAATGGAAGAAAAATGCACATATGTAGACACAATATAAATCTATACATGTCATCCTCGCATATCGACGCAGAACTTCAGCGTGTGTACATGCTTTATTTAGCCAGGAAAGTTGGCATCTTTACATCTGCTATTGACTAAAATAAGTGCACATAGCTTGTTTACTGTCTACTCCATGCTTTTACCACGTATTTTTTAGTGCGAAGTGCATTAGTTTGAATTCTTTATTATTATTACTATTATCATTATTAATAATAATATGTCATTCATTTTATTTACACATAAACCAGTGACTGAAATGAAATGCTATATTCCCTTTGAGGTATGTTGTATATGTGTACTGGAAAAGTTTTGGCCTAACACTGCGATAGTACCCAGCTGCAGCCACGGACACCAACACCCTGGTTTGACAGATTTTGTTTAGTTAGTTTTACACACAAACTTACAATAATCACCGTTCAAACAATAAAAAAAAAAAAATAGAAACCTTTATTGCAAAACACAAATGCAAATCACAAAACAACACACATCAAAAACACAAACGCAAATCAAAAAACACAAACGCAAATCAAAAAACACAAAAACGGAAACACAAATCACACAACACAAACACAAAAGCAGAAAACACGAAAACATTAAATATCCATGTTTGTTATGTTTTAATCCATCAGTAAATGCTTCTAGTTTAAAAAGAGATTAACAAAACAACATGGAATTATATAATTACATTATCATCTCTCGCTATATATACATATAATATAATATTATATATAATATGTACATATATAATTATAATGCACTGACGTTTGAGTATGTGCTACCTGATCTCCGCCACCAGATGTCACTCGCGCTGAATCAAACGTTTAGCTCCACCCACGTTGAGCCACTCCCCGATCTGCGTACTGCAGTCAGGTGCACTTGTAGTGGTTTGCAGTGCATTTGCCCCTGTCGGCCACCGTATTCTCGCTGCTGCAGCCGCATATCCAGCATTTATTGGTGGAGCACTGCTTCACCTGATGGTTGAGGGAACCACAGATGAAGAGGTTGTCTGTCCCGGGTAAATTATACGTCCATTGTATGGACCGAGTCAGATAGAGTTCGGAATCTGGTGTAGGTTGCCGCCTGCGTCTCTCTTCAACCGAACTTCCGCACACCATACCAGATCCCAAACTTATCCGTTGGCTTATATATCGGGGCAATTATATCCCCATATCCGCGGATATATAACTCAATGTCCTGGTCAGGGATTCTGCCCGTCTAGAATTTCACCACCACATTTATTAAATCAGTTTGAATGGACGATTCCACCGTCCGTCCACTCCATTTTGGGTCCGAGGAATCTCTTGCCTGTACTTCTATGAACCTCCGGAGAGAAGCTTCGTTGTAGAAGCATAATTCAAAGTCCTTCTTGTTCAGAAGGGCTATGAAAGAGTTTATATCAACCGGGCTGATCCATGATGAGTCGAAAAGGAGAACCTCACCAAAATGGTCTCGATCGGGAGGTTCGCCTTCTCCCGTGTATTTCAGCCGTACCCAGAATTGTCCAAACTTTGTTGAGTAACTTAGGGGAGCCATGGTGGCTGCTGCTGCTGCCCAGCCGGGCGCAACGTGGTCGGAAGACTCCGACGGAGTGAAGCGTATCTCCGGCCTGATCTACGAGGAGACCCGCGGCGTGCTGAAGGTGTTCCTGGAGAACGTTATCCGCGACACCGTCACCTACATTGAGCTCGTCAAGAGAAATACCGTCACCGCCATGGATGTGGTGTTCGCCGTGAAGAGGCAGGGTCGCACTCTGTACGGCTTTGGCGGTCAAACTTCCTGGAACCTGAACGCAACACGACTCTGAACCCAACGGCTCTTTTAAGAGCCACACACTTGACGACACTGAGAAACGATCTCTTTATATTATATATGTAATATATATAAGATATATATCTTGTTGTGTTTAATAGTGTGGTTTTAAAAACACCTTATATGTAACGGAAGTTTCCCTCAAATAATAATCGAATATTGATATATTTAACAAATCTAACAAAGAACGCAACCATTAACTTTTGTGTTTATCTGTGAAGCTTTGAGCCTTTATTTTGTTAAATAGAGTTTTGTTCCAGGAAGTAGGTGGGGCTCAGCAAAAAAAAAAATATATATATATATATATATATATATATATATATAATTAACACTGTTCAGATATCTGAATGTATCTGTGATGATACAAAGACAAGGAGAGTATGTGTGTGTGTGTGTGATGAAGATAATGAAGGACAGTCTCAGTGTGTTTTCAACTGTGGACCGTTCACTTCCTGTTTCTGCTGGACAGACTGTCAACAAACAAACAATTTTATTGAATGAGCTAAATTCACTGGTTTTCTCTACGGACTTTGGTGTGGGAGAGTGAGTGCTTTACAAACGTCAGTTTCCTGTTGGAACTCTGATTCTGATTGTGTGTCTCTTGTCTACGGAAGGGGCAGCAGAACGACCTTCATGATGAACACTGATCAACTATGACCACACATGGACACACATTTATATATGAGTGTGGTTCACTGAGTCACACGCCCCCAAATGTGAACATTAGTTGGTTTAGTCCTGGTTTAGTCCTATATTCGACAGTGGTTTAGTCCTGGTTTAGTCCTATATTCTACAGTGTTTTAGTCCTGGTTTAGTCCTATATTCGACAGTGTTTAGTCCTGGTTTAGTCCTATATTCTAGTGTTTTACTCCTGGTTTAGTCCTATATTCTACAGTGTTTAACTCCTGGTTTAGTCCTATATTCTACAGCGTTTTCGGGTATAACTGCGAATAATTTCCACATACACATGAATGGAAAAATGATCAGAACCCCGCCAACTTTGGAGCGTCACAGTGTCGTCAAACTTTAATGTAGAGACGTGGTTGAAACTTCAAACTGGTCACAAGACTTTGGACTTTTATCACAGACGTCGACGTTTTGATACATGTTACGGTTTTTAAACAATCGCTGTTGAAGTGTTGTACTTTTTTGTTGGACGTTTTCAGATTTTATCATGAGTGTGTATTGCGCCGTTAGCGTGGCACGAGAAAAATGATCAAAAAACCTCTAAACAAACTCTTCTCCCGCCAACAGTTTCCAACCTACACTGATCATTTTGACATTAAAACGTTGCTATGGTCGTTGTCTTACGCTGTGTGTTGTTTTCATTTTCATATGACTTGCACTTTTTCTTAAAATCACCTAAAAGTGCAGAGAATTCTGCTCAAAGCTCCAATCGACTCCCATGTTAAAACTCTTAAAAAATGAAGACGAGGGCGATTTTAAACGTCCACCATGGTGTTAGCTTCACAGCCTGTTCCTCATTACTGTGTGTGTGTGTGTGTGTGTGTGTGTGTGTGTGTGTGTGTGTGTGTGAGAGAGGTGTGACTCAGTGAACCGCACTCATATATAAATGTGTGTGTGTCCATGTGTGGTGACAGTTGATCAGTGTTCATCATGAAGGTCGCTCTGCTGCTCGCTCTGCTAACAGGTATGTGTGTGTGTGTGTGTGTGTGTTCTTGTACTTGCGGCATACTGAGGACCAGTGAGGGTTTTTAACCAACAAAGTGAGGTCATTTTTACAAAGTGGGGACATTTTTGGCCGGTCCTCACTTTCTCGTCATTTAAATCACTTCCAGAGGTTGTAAACATGCTATACTGTTTTTAACTGAGGTCCTCAATTTGGTACAAAAACATGTTTTCCAGCCCTGGTGTTTAACACACTTTTTGCTCTGGGGCTCCACCTCCAGACATTTTATGGTATGGTGTTTTAGTCCTGGTTTAGTCCTATGTTCTCCAGTGTTTTAGTCCTGGTTTAGTCCTATGTTCTCCAGTGTTTTAGTCCTGGTTTAGTCCTATGTTCTCCAGTGTTTTAGTCCTGGTTTAGTCCTATATTCTACAGTGTTTTAGTCCTGGTTTTAGTCCTTAAATTGTCCATATTTAAATGACATATATGATCAAATGTGTTGCATCAAATGATTTGCTCAAGCATTTATGTTTTATTTGGTTTTTGTCATTAGTTCATGGTGAAATTGGACATTGAACACTAACCCTGTGTCCACAGTGGGTGAAGGAGACGGCAGCATGAAGGTCAAAGGTCACACAGGTGATGACGTCACGCTGCCGTGTCGTTATAAAGTGAACACTCACGGTCTTCTGTACGTCTGCTGGAGCAGAGGACAGATTCCATCCAGAGGCTGTAAGCCCTTGATTGTTGAGACGCAACAAGCGAAGGTGAAAGAAGGCACCAGAATGTCCAACAGGTACCAGCTGCTGGGACAACTGGACACAGGAGACGTGTCTCTGACCATACTGAACGTCACAGAGACAGACAGTGGACTCTACGGCTGCAGAGTGGACATTTATGGCTGGTTCAATGATGACAAACACCACTTTGATTTGACCGTGGACGCAGGTGAGACATGTGTTTACGTCTTTATATCACTGTGAGACGGACTTAAACAACAGGAAAGTGACGTTTGTAAACCACTCACTCTCCCACACCAAACCTCATAGAGAAAACCAGTGATTTTAGCTCACAGGGACACAGGAGCTGCTGGTCCTCTGCTGCCTCGTGAGGTCACTTTGTGTCACTGAGTTAAGTCTAAAGTAAATAATTTAAAGATTTCACTAAAATCAGTCATTATAACTTAGTGATGGAGGCAGCAGTGGATCAACAACTCCTGTGAACTCCTGTGTCTCTGTGATGTTAAAATCATTGGTTTACTCTATGGACTTTGGTGTGGGAGAGTGAGTGACTTTGGTGTGGGAGAGTGAGTGGTTTACAAACGTCAGTCTCCTTATCTATTTTTCATAAACACTCAGGTTTCTGATTGTTTCCCTCTTGTTTTATGACGGGGGCGTCCAGCGTCGACCACTTCAACACCAGTGTACACGGAGACGTTCCCGGGGACGCCGCCGCCGGACGCTCTCACCCCAGGTAGGCGAGCCGAACCGGCGCCGCCCTGATGTCATCGCTGCTGACGCGGCCGCTCTGAAAATAGTCGCTTTCACTTCCTCGTTCCCGCAGGTCAGATGACCTCTGTGGCCAGCAGCGGCGTCCTCACTTCCTCCTCCTATGCCAGCAGCAACGTGACCGGCGACGACACTGCGGTGAGACGCAAGAGATTCACAGGACACCGTAGCCGGGCTACGTGGCTAACAAAATGCTAATGAAATAAAAAGCAGTAGGCTAGTCCTTGGTTTCAGCGTTTGTCGGCACCATTTGTTTGTTTTGACGTTTAAGGTCAATTTTTTGCGTCCTCGCGTTCTTTAGCGTCTGTTTGCTAAGCGTGAGTGTTTGTGTTTCTGCGTCACAGGAAGTCAACACCGTGACCACGGCTCTGCTCTGCGTTTTCTTCGGGTTCGTCATTCTGATCGCAGTGGGCGGAGTCATCATTGCCATCAGTAAGTTAGGATAGTTTTGTTATCTTTTTTTTTATATATATATTTCAGATTCAGTGCTGATTTTAAATAATGCTTAATCATTTCCGATGTTTTTGTTTGTGCAGCAAGAAAATGGAGGCAACTCAAAGTGTAAGTTCTCTGCAGTGACTCACACAGACACTTGCTTTAGCTGCTGAGGAATTACAAGTCAGCAGTTACTCGTCAGGGTCTCAGCATCATCATCATCATCCTGCTCTCACAGTGAAACCTCAAAAACCTCACGTTTCACAAGAAGTGACATTTAGAGACACGCCAGCGAGCGATGCCTCGGATGTTAGCTTCACACAGTCATGTCGTCAGAACCCCGAGTTAACCCCTCAAGTGTGAAACACTGAAACACAAACGTGAAGGGAGACGTTTTTCAACCTTAAACCAAGACTGGGGGTTAGCTTAGCTTAGCATCATTGACTGTTAGCTCAGGTTTAAACCCAAGTTTAACTCTTGCTTGCCTTGCTGTGTTGTTGTTTTTAGCACAGAGCAAAAACAAGCTAGCTAGCTGGCTAAGTATTTGCAGATAATCGTTCAGCTTGATGGAAAGAAGAAAGATAGCATAGCATGGCATAACAGGCATAACACTGTTAGCTCACTGTGACACCATGTTATAGCATCACTGACTGTTAGCTCAAGTTCAGCTGTTCCTGGCTATCATTTTGTTAGCAGCGAGCATCACGGGAAAAGTGGATGTTAACTACAATGTCTTAGCCCAGCTTAGCACCAAGATAGTAAGTTAGCATAGCTGTCTTGTACCTTGGTAACGGTTCCCAGGATGAGGAAAGGAGAGATAGCATTACAGTTAGCGTACTGCGGCATAGTATTACAGGTAGCTGATTTAGCATCAGTTAACATTAACACTGTTAGCTCACTGTGACACCATGTTATAGCATCACTGACTGTTAGCTCAAGTTTAGCTGTTCATGGCTATCATTTTGTTTACAGCAAGCATCACGGGAAAAGTGGATGTCAACCGCAATGTTTTAGCCTAGCTGAGCACCAAGACCGCAAGTTAGCATAGCTGTCTTGTACCTCTGTAACAGTTCCCAGGATGAGGAAAGGAGAGATAGCACGCCAGTTAGCGTACTGTGGCACAGTATTACAGGTCGCTGATGTAGCATCAGTTAACATTAGCCTCAAGTTTCAACCACTCAAGTTTAATTCTTGCCAACTGTTCAGCGGCTAACTGTTTTTTAAAGTTGTTTTTAGCTCCTAGAAAAAAGAAGCTAGCGTTAGCTAGGTGTCACTAAACATGTTGGTGTTAGCAGCAGTTTGCAGTTTGACCTTTGACCCCTGTTGACTGACACATGGAGTGTTTTCATATTTTTATTTTGTCAGCACTTTCATTTGTAGAGTTTCATTTACTCTTCTGTCTGTCCCTCAGTCCTCTTTGACTCTTCTGTCCTCTGTCTGTCCCTCAGTCCTCGTCCTCTGGTCCACACGTCTTTGTCCACGCTGCAGCTCCAGAGTCGCGGTGCAGACCAGAACATTTACCAGATGGAAGAAGACGTCTACGACACCTGTCCCTGACCACTGTGAAGCTCCGCCCACCTAACCCTGACCCACGAGGCGGGGACACGATAAGCTCTGGACACAGTGTGTGTGTGTGTGTGTGTGTGTGTGTGTGTGTGTGTGTGTGTGTGTGTGTGTGTGTGTGTAAGACAAACGTGGACATGAAGACACTTCAGTCTGTCCCTCACCCTGGAATATGACAGTCCTGACAAAGGTCAAAGGTCAAAGCTTCTCCTCTTTAACCAGTAGTTAATAAAATGAAATAAAACAATAACTATTCAATCATATGAAATGACTTTGACTCAGTTAGTTAATTCAGTTAGTGTTTTAGTTTAGTTTGTTAATTTAGTTTGTGTTTTAGTTCAGTTTGTTAATTTAGTTAGTATTTTTGATTCAGTTCGTTAGTGAGTTAGCGTTTAAATTCAGTTAACTATTTTGGGCCAATTAGTTAGTAAACTATTTTGAGTTAGTCAGTTATTAACTTAGGGCCCTATAATTTCCGTGTTAACGGAACGCGGACGGAATCGCGGAATTGGCCAATAAAAACGGAATCTAATGTTAAACGCGGAATATCGCGGAAATTGACATAATGTGACTGAAATGCTGTCATCGTGAGGAGAAGGAACGTTTGTCTGGAGAAATGTTCCGGGGAACGCTCATTCGTGGCACCACCCGTGCATCTCCCCACAAACACTCACCCGGCCAGGGTCTCCCCCAGTGCGTGTTGCTTGTTTATTTACTTTATATACACTTATATTTATACAAGTGCGCTGCGCCCGCATGTAACCGGCGAGCGTCCCCTTGTCCATGTGCCGATTGAAACTCAAGTCACACCATCAAATACGCCATTATTACGGTTATATTGTTATTGTCAATAAAGATGTTATATTTAGGAATGCACCGATAATTCGGCGGCCGAAACACGGCGAGTAGACTGTGGAACATCGCCTGTTAAATGCTGGAAAGTCTCTGCGCAAAAGTGAAACCTATGAACTCCCCGCGACTTTCACTTCACACCAGAGAACATTCTCTCTCTTTGAACAGTTAACTAAAGACATCGGCTCATCTGATGCATCTTTTATCCCCTTAATTGCAGAGTTGTAGGGGTAATATTGCGTGTAGAGAAACGATCCAGTCGGATACGGAGAAGCGCACGGAGCAGGAGAGGGAGAACAGTTACAGCGCAGGGGCGGTGCGCAGAAATCCGTCTGCACCAGATGAGGGGACACTACCACTTTTTTATTTATGTTAATTATTTTACTTTTAAATGTGACCAGCATTGCATGGCTTGTTTTAAGATTCACTGGCATTTACTTAATTAGAATTTAACTTAAAGGTACAATATGTAGTATTTATGGGTTTATATAACCCAAAATCCACTTTTTTATACATATTATGTGCTCCTGCATTGTCTAGTCGCTGTATAATAGTTTTTGTTTCATTTTCGTAGTGTTTCAAAAGTCATGTAAAATAACATGACCGCGGACCGCGGTTGCATAGCCACTGTTAGCAGCGAGACGCCATGTTTCTACCGGAGCCTGTAAGGACAAACGCGAGAGAACAAATCAAGTGTCTCTTTACTTGTAGCAGAAGTCCCGCCTCCTCTCTCTCCGCTTCGTCTGCTACGGCCGTGGTAGCTCGCCCTCTCCCTCGCCTCACGAACCTCATCTGCTGACACGGAGAAAGACGACGAGGACGACATTTGACCAGCTGAGGATACCGTAGCGCTCAGGGAAGGGAGGGGGTGAGCAGAGGAGCAGGTCTTTGTTGTAAATTTCAGCCTCTCCTCTAGATGGCACTATAAACTACTTATTTCCCCTTTAAGTCAAAACAAGTGAACAATTGAGAAGTTAGTGGATTCAAGAAGAAAGTTGCATTTCAGTGGACATTTTATCCACTGACACAAAAAGCACACATTCTATGGTGGTAAAGTAAGTATAAAAGGTAAAAAAAAAACTGAATAAAAAATAAATAAATCGGAAAAAACGGAATTCTAAAAAATTAAAACGGAAAAAACGGAAAATTTGGAAAAAAATAAAACGGATTTCATAGGGCCCTATTAACTATGTTAGTTAATTATTTTAGATCAGTTAGTTAACTATGTTGAGGCAGTTAACTAATTTGAGCCAGTTCGAATCGTTCATTAGTTAACTATTTTGAATTAGTCAGTTAGTTAACTATTAACTATTAGTCAGTTAACAACAGGAAACTTAAGTCACTCTCCCACACCAAAGTCACTCACTCTCCCACACCAAAGCCCATAGAGTAAACCAGTGATTTTAACATCACAGAGACACAGGAGTTCACAGGAGTTGTTGATCCACTGTTGCCTCCATCACTAACTTACATTGTCTGATTTTGTTTAATTCGGCTTTTAAAATATTTACTTTAGACTTAACTCAGTGACACAAAGTGACCACACGAGGCAGCAGAGGACCAGCAGCTCCTGTGTCCCTGTGAGCTAAAATCACTGGTTTTCTCTGTGGACTTTGGTGTGGGAGAGTGAGTGGTTTACAAACGTCAGTTTAATAGTGAGATAAAGACGTGATCATGTTCTGAAGTGTTTTGTTTGGTGGCTAAAGTCTTTCTAAAGTCTTTCTAAAGTCTTTCTCTCTAATAAAACTCTGGTCCACACAAGGGAGAAGAAGACGTCCTCAAAAGGACAAACAGTGACATCTCCACTGTATCTGTTTGTCTCTCATGATAAACTGCTCTGCAGGGAAGACGCTGAAGTGGAATTCCAGAGAAGCAAAACCAAAAGAAGATTTTCCCAGAAGAGACGTCCTCCGTCCACCTCCTTAGAGACAGAGACGTCCCCAGTCACACAGGCTGCATCAGAAGCTGTGAGGCACTTGCAGGTTTGGTCGTCTTTGTTTTCTGCGTGTGTGTGGGGGGGGGTGTGTGTGTGTGTGTGTGTGTGTGTGTGTGTGTGTGTGTGTGTGTGTGTTTAGACTTTAGTTATTGTTAACATGGTGATTTTGTGATATAGATATCAAACTTTTCTTCTTTTCTTCCGTGTTTCACTCAGTGTGTGTGTGTATGTGTGTGTGTGTGTGTGTGTGTGTGTGTGTGTGTGTGTGTGTGTGTGTGTGTGTGTGTGTGTGTGTGTGTGTGTGTGGTGCGTGCGGGTGGCTCAGATTACCTTCTGTGTTTCCGTGATTACATAATCAACACTGTGTGAATGTGTGTGTCTTAGTCGTTTGGTTAGTCGTATTGATTCAGTTAGTTTGTTAGCCAGTTAGTTAGTAGTTTTAATTCAGTTAGTTAATTGGTTGGTTAGTAGTTTTGATTCAGTTATTTAGTTTGTTAGTCAGTGAGTTAGTAGTTTTAATCCAGTTAGTTAGTTGGTTAGTTAGTTTTAATTCGGTTAGTTAGTAGTTTTGATTCAGTTAGTTGGATAGTCAGTTAGTAGTTTTGATTTAGTCAGTAGTTATTTATTTAGCTAGTCAGTTAGTTAGTAGTTTCGATTCAGTTATTTAGTTACTCAGTTAGTTAGTTGGTTAGTAGTTTTGATTCAGTTAGTTTGTCTGTTAGTTAGTTAGTAGTTTCGATTCAGTTATTTAGTTACTCAGTTAGTTAGTAGTTTTGATTCAGTTATTTGGTTAGTCAGTTAGTCAGTAGTTTTGATTTAGTTATATAGTCAGTTAGTTAGCCACACATCTTACCTGTTAACTGCAGCTTCCTTTTCCTGTTTCAGGTTCTTTGATCCGAGTGTTCATCAGTCACGTGACTCTGTCAACAACAACAACAACAACAACAGGTCAGAGGTCGTGTCCATGTCACAGTGATCAAAGTGTTGTTCTCTTTTTTCATCTCTTCTTCTTCTTCTTCTTCACAGCGATGACTCTGGTACAGTACTCAGCAGAGGGCGTCCCACTGAAGGACCAGAAGTACAGTCAGATCCAGGAGCTCCAGCCTGGATCTCCTGGAGTCCTGGAGTCCACCACGGTGAACATCTCCCCGGAGCCTCAAGACCACGTCGTCTGGTCCCTCGCCAATTTTTTCTACGCAAACTTCTGTTGTCTGGGACTGGCAGCTTTAATTTGCTCCATCAAGGTGAGGCCGAGCTTTTCAGAATAAAAGTCTCCGTTTTTGTTCATCCACACTAACACACAACCATAAGGTTTTCTTTTTGTCCATTCTAAAAGGAAACCACCCAGTTTTCAAAATAAAAGTCTTAAGTTTCTTTTTGTCCATTCTAAAAAAAAAATAGTTTTTAGTTTTCTGTTTATCCATCCTAAAAAAATCCAGTTTTCAAAATAAAAGTCTTAGTTTCTGTTTATCCATCCTAAAAAAAATCCAGTTTTCAAAATAAAAGTCTTACGTTTCTTTTTGTCCATTCCAAAAAACACCCAGTTTTCAAAATAAAAGTCTCAGTTTCTGTTGTCCATTCTAAAAAATATCCAGTTTACAAAATAAAAGTCTTAGTTTCTGTTCATCCACACTAAAAGACAACCATGCATTTTTCCAAATCAAAGTCCCACTTCCTTCCAAACACCAAACGATGACCATGAATCCTTCCTTCCAGGCCCGAGACAAGAAGAGACGTGGAGACTTGGCTGCTGCTCGACAACACGGCTCCAAAGCCTTCATCATCAACACCGTGATCGCAGTCCTCATCTGTGTCTTCATCATCACATCCATTGTCGTCTACTTCTATAATCCAATGTATTCTTATGCTGTTGCTGGATACCTGGTACGCAAACTGTAAAGCAGTGGCGTTGGTTCCCGCAGTGGCGTCTTTTCTCTGCTGACTCTCTGTGTTGACGTGTCAATAAAAGCCTCTTTTTCACAAACTGTCAGCGATTGAGTTTCCTGGTTCCATCGCCGCACACACTCCACTTTATTTTAACCACTTTTCTGAGCAAGGTCACAAAGGTCAACAGAGGCCAAATGAGGGCAAAGATATCGATATGTTCACGTCTTTATCTTCACTGTTAGACAGACTTCTGTAAACCACTCACTCTCCTTCACCAAAGCCCGTAGAGAAAACCAGTGATTTTAACATCACAGCACACAGGAGTTCACAGGAGTTATTGATCCACTGCTGCCTCCATCACTAACTTACAATGACTGATTTTAGTGAATTTGGCTTTTAAAATAATTACTTTAGACTTAACTCAGTGACACAAAGTGACCACACGAGGCAGCAGAGGACCAGCAGCTCCTGTGTCCCTGTGAGCAAAAATCACTGGTTTTCTCTATGGGCTTTGGTGTGGGAGAGTGAGTCCATTGTTCATTCTAAAAAACACCCAGTTTTCAAAATAAAAGTCTTTGTTTCTGTTTGTCCATTCTATTAAAAAAACACCCAGTTTTCAAAATTAAAGTCTTGGTTTCTCTTCATCCACACGAAAGGAAACCACCCAGTTTTCAGAATAAATGTCTACAGTTTCTTTTTGTCCACTCTATAAAAAACATCCAGTTTTCAAAATAATTGTATTAGTTTCTGTTGTCCATTGTAAAAAAAAAAAACACCCAGTTCTCAAAATAAAAGTCTTAAGTTTATTTTTGTCCATTCTAAAAATAACCATCCAGTTTTCAAAATAAAAGTCTCAGTTTCTGTTGTCCATTCTAAAAAAAAAGCATCCAATTTTCAAAATAAAAGTCTTAAGTTTCTTTTAGTCCACTCTAAGAAAAAACACCAGGTTTCCAAAATAATAGTATAAGTTTCTGTTTCTCCATTCTAAAAAAAAACATCCAGTTTTCAAAGTAAGTCATGAGTTTTAATGAAACTCTCCCACACCAAAGTCTATAGAGTAAACCAGTGATTTTAACATCACAGAGACACAGGAGTTCACAGGAGTTGATCCACTTCTGCCTCCATCACTAACTTACAATGACTGATTTTAGTGAATTCGGCTTTTAAAATATTTAATTTAGACTTAACTCAGTGACACAAAGTGACCACACGAGGCAGCAGAGGACCAGCAGCTCCTGTGTCCCTGTGAGCTAAAATCACTGGTTTTATCTGTGGACTTTGTTGTGGGAGAGTGAGTGGTTTATAAACCTCAGTTCATGATATATATGTGTGTGTGTCTGTGTCATGTTCTGTGTGTATTTCTATCATAAACAACTCTCTTTTTTTTCTTTATTTTCATGTTATTTGTCATTATTGGGAAAAACACGTGTTTTGTCTTTGGCATGGGATTTTATTTTGAAAGGGGGGGCCCGGATGCTCTCACCCTCTCGGGCCGCTGGGGGGCGCTGGCTGTCGTGTTTCAAACGTGACGGAAATCGAAGAAGAAGAAGAATCTGCCTGCAGTCAGGTGCACTTGTAGTGGTTTGCAGTGCATTTGCCCCTGTCGGCCACCGTATTCTCGCTGCTGCAGCCGCATATCCAGCATTTATTGGTGGAGCACTGCTTCACCTGATGGTTGAGGGAACCACAGATGAAGAGGTTGTCTGTCCCGGGTAAATTATACGTCCATTGTATGGACCGAGTCAGATAGAGTTCGGAATCTGGTGTAGGTTGCCGCCTGCGTCTCTCTTCAACCGAACTTCCGCACACCATACCAGATCCCAAACTTATCCGTTGGCGTATATATCGGGGCAATTATATCCCCATATCCGCGGATATATAACTCAATGTCCTGGTCAGGGATTCTGCCCGTCTAGAATTTCACCACCACATTTATTAAATCAGTTTGAATGGACGATTCCACCGTCCGTCCACTCCATTTTGGGTCCGAGGAATCTCTTGCCTGTACTTCTATGAACCTCCGGAGAGAAGCTTCGTTGTAGAAGCATAATTCAAAGTCCTTCTTGTTCAGAAGGGCTATGAAAGAGTTTATATCAACCGGGCTGATCCATGATGAGTCGAAAAGGAGAACCTCACCAAAAAGGTCTCGATCGGGAGGTTCGCCTTCTCCCGTGTATTTCAGCCGTACCCAGAATTGTCCAAACTTTGTTGAGTAACTTAGGGGAGCCATGGTGGCTGCTGCTGCTGCCCAGCCGGGCGCAACGTGGTCGGAAGACTCCGACGGAGTGAAGCGTATCTCCGGCCTGATCTACGAGGAGACCCGCGGCGTGCTGAAGGTGTTCCTGGAGAACGTTATCCGCGACACCGTCACCTACATTGAGCTCGTCAAGAGAAATACCGTCACCGCCATGGATGTGGTGTTCGCCGTGAAGAGGCAGGGTCGCACTCTGTACGGCTTTGGCGGTTAAACTTCCTGGAACCTGAACGCAACACGACTCTGAACCCAACGGCTCTTTTAAGAGCCACACACTTGACACTACTGAGAAACGACCTCTTTATATTATATATGTAATATATATATAAGATATATATCTTGTTGTGTTTAATAGTGTGGTTTTAAAAACACCTTATATGTAACGGAAGTTCCCCTCAAATAATAATCGAATATTGATATATTTAACAAATCTAACAAAGAACGCAACCATTAATTTTTGTGTTTATCTGTGAAGCTTTGAGCCTTTATTTTGTTAATTTGTTCATTGAAGGAAATGAGGCAGAGCGAGTGTTGTTCCAGGAAGTAGGTGGGCTCAGCAAAAAAATAAATACATATATATATGATTAACACTGTTCAGATATCTGAATGTATCTGTGATGATACAAAGACAAGGAGAGTGTGTGTGTGTGTGTGTGTGTGTGTGTGTGTGTGTGTGTGTGTGTGTGTGTGTGTGTGTGTGTGTGTGTGTGTGTGTGTGTGTGTGTGTGTGTGTGTGTGTGTGTGTGTGTGTGTGTGTGTGTGATGAAGATAATGAAGGACAGTCTCAGTGTGTTTTCAACTGTGGACCGTTCACTTCCTGTTTCTGCTGGACAGACTGTCAACAAACAAACAATTTTATTGAATGAGCTAAATTCACTGGTTTTCTCTACGGACTTTGGTGTGGGAGAGTGAGTGCTTTACAAACGTCAGTTTCCTGTTGGAACTCTGATTCTGATTGTGTGTCTCTTGTCTACGGAAGGGGCAGCAGAACGACCTTCATGATGAACACTGATCAACTATGACCACACATGGACACACACATTTATATATGAGTGTGGTTCACTGAGTCACACGCCCCCAAATGTGAACATTAATTGGTTTAGTCCTGGTTTAGTCCTATATTCGACAGTGGTTTAGTCCTGGTTTAGTCCTATATTCGACAGTGTTTAGTCCTGGTTTAGTCCTATATTCTAGTGTTTTACTCCTGGTTTAGTCCTATATTCTACAGTGTTTAACTCCTGGTTTAGTCCTATATTCTACAGCGTTTTCGGGTATAACTGCGAATAATTTCCACATACACATGAATGGAAAAATGATCAGAACCCCGCCAACTTTGGAGCGTCACAGTGTCGTCAAACTTTAATGTAGAGACGTGGTTGAAACTTCAAACTGGTCACAAGACTTTAGACTTTTATCACAGACGTCGACGTTTTGATACATGTTACGGTTTTTAAACAATCGCTGTTGAAGTGTTGTACTTTTTTGTTGGACGTTTTCAGATTTTATCATGAGTGTGTATTGCGCCGTTAGCGTGGCACGAGAAAAATGATCAAAAAACCTCTAAACAAACTCTTCTCCCGCCAACAGTTTCCAACCTACACTGATCATTTTGACATTAAAACGTTGCTATGGTCGTTGTCTTACGCTGTGTGTTGTTTTCATTTTCATATGACTTGCACTTTTTCTTAAAATCACCTAAAAGTGCAGAGAATTCTGCTCAAAGCTCCAATCGACTCCCATGTTAAAACTCTTAAAAAATGAAGACGAGGGCGATTTTAAACGTCCACCATGGTGTTAGCTTCACAGCCTGTTCCTCATTACTGTGTGTGTGTGTGTGTGTGTGTGTGTGTGTGTGTGTGTGTGTGTGTGTGTGTGTGTGTGTGTGTGTGTGTGTGTGTGTGTGTGTGTGTGTGTGTGTGTGTGTGTGTGTGTGTGTGTGTGTGTGTGTGTGTGTGTGAGGTGTGACTCAGTGAACCGCACTCGTATATAAATGTGTGTGTGTCCATGTGTGGTGACAGTTGATCAGTGTTCATCATGAAGGTCGCTCTGCTGCTCGCTCTGCTAACAGGTATGTGTGTGTGTGTGTGTGTGTGTGTGTGTTCTTGTACTTGTGGCATACTGAGGACCAGTGAGGGTTTTTAACCAACAAAGTGAGGTCATTTTTACAAAGTGGGGACATTTTTGGCCGGTCCTCACTTTCTCGTCATTTAAATCACTTCCAGAGGTTGTAGACATGCTATACTGTTTTTAACTGAGGTCCTCAATTTGGTACAAAAACATGTTTTCCAGCCCTGGTGTTTAACACACTTTTTGCTCTGGGGCTCCACCTCCAGACATTTTATGGTATGGTGTTTTAGTCCTGGTTTAGTCCTATGTTCTCCAGTGTTTTAGTCCTGGTTTAGTCCTATGTTCTCCAGTGTTTTAGTCCTGGTTTAGTCCTATGTTCTCCAGTGTTTTAGTCCTGGTTTAGTCCTATATTCTACAGTGTTTTAGTCCTGGTTTTAGTCCTTAAATTGTCCATATTTAAATGACATATATGATCAAATGTGTTGCATCAAATGATTTGCTCAAGCATTTATGTTTTATTTGGTTTTTGTCATTAGTTCATGGTGAAATTGGACATTGAACACTAACCCTGTGTCCACAGTGGGTGAAGGAGACGGCAGCATGAAGGTCAAAGGTCACACAGGTGATGACGTCACGCTGCCGTGTCGTTATAAAGTGAACACTCACGGTCTTCTGTACGTCTGCTGGAGCAGAGGACAGATTCCATCCAGAGGCTGTAAGCCCTTGATTGTTGAGACGCAACAAGCGAAGGTGAAAGAAGGCACCAGAATGTCCAACAGGTACCAGCTGCTGGGACAACTGGACACAGGAGACGTGTCTCTGACCATACTGAACGTCACAGAGACAGACAGTGGACTCTACGGCTGCAGAGTGGACATTTATGGCTGGTTCAATGATGACAAACACCACTTTGATTTGACCGTGGACGCAGGTGAGACATGTGTTTACGTCTTTATATCACTGTGAGACGGACTTAAACAACAGGAAAGTGACGTTTGTAAACCACTCACTCTCCCACACCAAACCTCATAGAGAAAACCAGTGATTTTAGCTCACAGGGACACAGGAGCTGCTGGTCCTCTGCTGCCTCGTGAGGTCACTTTGTGTCACTGAGTTAAGTCTAAAGTAAATAATTTAAAGATTTCACTAAAATCAGTCATTATAACTTAGTGATGGAGGCAGCAGTGGATCAACAACTCCTGTGAACTCCTGTGTCTCTGTGATGTTAAAATCATTGGTTTACTCTATGGACTTTGGTGTGGGAGAGTGAGTGACTTTGGTGTGGGAGAGTGAGTGGTTTACAAACGTCAGTCTCCTTATCTATTTTTCATAAACACTCAGGTTTCTGATTGTTTCCCTCTTGTTTTATGACGGGGGCGTCCAGCGTCGACCACTTCAACACCAGTGTACACGGAGACGTTCCCGGGGACGCCGCCGCCGGACGCTCTCACCCCAGGTAGGCGAGCCGAACCGGCGCCGCCCTGATGTCATCGCTGCTGACGCGGCCGCTCTGAAAATAGTCGCTTTCACTTCCTCGTTCCCGCAGGTCAGATGACCTCTGTGGCCAGCAGCGGCGTCCTCACTTCCTCCTCCTACGCCAGCAGCAACGTGACCGGCGAAGACACTGCGGTGAGACGCAAGAGATTCACAGGACACCGTAGCCGGGCTACGTGGCTAACAAAATGCTAATGAAATAAAAAGCAGTAGGCTAGTCCTTGGTTTCAGCGTTTGTCGGCACCATTTGTTTGTTTTGACGTTTAAGGTCAATTTTTTGCGTCCTCGCGATCTTTAGCGTCTGTTTGCTAAGCTTGAGTGTTTGTGTTTCTGCGTCACAGGAAGTCAACACCGTGACCACAGCTCTGCTCTGCGATTTCTTCGGGTTCGTCGTTCTGATCACAGTGGGCGGAGTCATCATTGCCATCAGTAAGTTAGGATAGTTTTGTTATCTTTTTTTTAATATATATATTTCAGATTCAGTGCTGATTTTAAATAAAGCTTAATCATTTCCGATGTTTTTGTTTGTGCAGAAAGAAAATGGAGGCAACTCAAAGTGTAAGTTCTCGTCAGGGTCTCAGCATCATCATCATCATCCTGCTCTCACAGTGAAACCTCAAAAACCTCACGTTTCACAAGATGTGACATTTAGAGACACGCCAGCGAGCGATGCCTCGGATGTTAGCTTCACACAGTCATGTCGTCAGAACCCCGAGTTAACCCCTCAAGTGTGAAACACTGAAACACAAACGTGAAGGGAGACGTTTTTCAACCTTAAACCAAGACTGGGGGTTAGCTTAGCTTAGCATCATTGACTGTTAGCTCAGGTTTAAACCCAAGTTTAACTCTTGCTTGCCTTGCTGTGTTGTTGTTTTTAGCACAGAGCAAAAACAAGCTAGCTAGCTGGCTAAGTATTTGCAGATAATCGTTCAGCTTGATGGAAAGAAGAAAGATAGCATAGCATGGCATAACAGGCATAACACTGTTAGCTCACTGTGACCATGTTATAGCATCACTGACTGTTAGCTCAAGTTCAGCTGTTCCTGGCTATCATTTTGTTAGCAGCGAGCATCACGGGAAAAGTGGATGTTAACTACAATGTCTTAGCCCAGCTTAGCACCAAGATAGTAAGTTAGCATAGCTGTCTTGTACCTTGGTAACGGTTCCCAGGATGAGGAAAGGAGAGATAGCATTACAGTTAGCGTACTGCGGCATAGTATTACAGGTAGCTGATTTAGCATCAGTAAACATTAACACTGTTAGCTCACTGTGACACCATGTTATAGCATCACTGACTGTTAGCTCAAGTTTAGCTGTTCATGGCTATCATTTTGTTAACAGCGAGCATCACGGGAAAAGTGGATGTCAACCGCAATGTTTTAGCCTAGCTGAGCACCAAGACCGCAAGTTAGCATAGCTGTCTTGTACCTCTGTAACAGTTCCCAGGATGAGGAAAGGAGAGATAGCATTACAGTTAGTGTACTGCGGCATAGTATTACAGGTAGCTGATTTAGCATCAGTTAAAATTAACACTGTTAGCTCACTGTGACACCATGTTATTGCATCACTGACTGTTAGCTCAAGTTTAGCTATTCATGGCTATCATTTTGTTAGCAGCGAGCGTCACGGGAAAAGTGGATGTCAACCACAATGTTTTAGCCTAGCTGAGCACCAAGACCGCAAGTTAGCATAGCTGTCTTGTACCTTGGTAACAGTTCCCAGGATGAGGAAAGGAGAGATAGCATTATAGTTAGCGTACTGCGGCATAGAATTACAGGTAGCTGATTTAGCATCCATTAATGTTAACACTGTTAGCTCACTGTGACACCATGTTATAGCATCACTGACTGTTAGCTCAAGTTTAGCCGTTCATGGCTATCATTTTGTTAGCAGCAAGCATCACGGGAAAAGTGGATGTTAACTACAATGTCTTAGCCCAGCTTAGCACCAAGATAGTAACTTAGCATAGCTGTCTTGTACCTTGGTTACGGTTCCCAGGATGAGGAAAGGAGAGATAGCATTACAGTTAGCGTACTGCAGCATAGTATTACAGGTAGCTGATTTAGCATCAGTTAACATTAACACTGTTAGCTCACTATGACACCATGTTATAGCATCACTGACTGTTAGCTCAAGTTTAGCCGTTCATGGTTATCATTTTGTTAGCAGCAAGCATCACAGGAAAAGTGGATGTCAACCACAATGTTTAAGCCTAGCTGAGCACCAAGACCGCAAGTTAGCATAGCTGTCTTGTATCTTGGTAACGGTTCCCAGGATGAGGATAAAAGAGATAGCACGCCAGTTAGCGTACTGTGGCACAGTATTACAGGTCACTGATGTAGCATCAGTTAACATTAGCCTCAAGTTTCAACCACTCAAGTTTAATTCTTGCCAACTGTTCAGCGGCTAACTGTTTTTTAAAGTTGTTTTTAGCTCCTAGAAAAAAGAAGCTAGCGTTAGCTAGGTGTCACTAAACATGTTGCTGTTAGCAGCAGTTTGCAGTTTGACCTTTGACCCCTGTTGACTGACACATGGAGTGTTTTCATATTTTTATTTTGTCAGCACTTTCATTTGTAGAGTTTCATTTACTCTTCTGTCTGTCCCTCAGTCCTCTTTGACTCTTCTGTCCTCTGTCCCTCAGTCCTCGTCCTCTGGTCCACACGTCTTTGTCCACGCTGCAGCTCCAGAGTCGCGGTGCAGACCAGAACATTTACCAGATGGACGAAGACGTCTACGACACCTGTCCCTGACCACTGTGAAGCTCCGCCCACCTAACCCTGACCCACGAGGCGGGGACACGATAAGCTCTGGACACAGTGTGTGTGTGTGTGTGTGTGTGTGTGTGTGTGTGTGTGTGTGTGTGTGTGTGTGTGTGTGTGTGTGTGTAAGACAAACGTGGACATGAAGACACTTCAGTCTGTCCCTCACCCTGGAATATGACAGTCCTGACAAAGGTCAAAGGTCAAAGCTTCTCCTCTTTAACCAGTAGTTAATAAAATGAAATAAAACAATAACTATTCAATCATATGAAATGACTTTGACTCAGTTAGTTAATTTAGTTAGTGTTTTAGTTTAGTTTGTTAATTTAGTTTGTGTTTTAGTTCAGTTTGTTAATTTAGTTAGTATTTTTGATTCAGTTCGTTAGTGAGTTAGTGTTTAAATTCAGTTAACTATTTTGAGTCAGTTAACTATTTTGGGCCAATTAGTTAGTAAACTATTTTGAGTTAGTCAGTTATTAACTTAGGGCCCTATGATTTCCGTGTTAACGGAACACGGACGGAATCGCGGAATTGGCCAATAAAAACGGAATCTAAAGTTAAACGCGGAATATCGCGGAAATTGACATAATGTGACTGAAATGCTGTCATCGTGAGGAGAAGGAACGTTTGTCTGGAGAAATGTTCCGGGGAACGCTCATTCGTGGCACCACCCGTGCATCTCCCCACAAACACTCACCCGGCCAGGGTCTCCCCCAGTGCGTGTTGCTTGTTTATTTACTTTATATACACTTATATTTATACAAGTGCGCTGCGCCCGCATGTAACCGGCGAGCGTCCCCTTGTCCATGTGCCGATTGAAACTCAAGTCACACCATCAAATACGCGATTATTACGGTTATATTGTTATTGTCAATAAAGATGTTATATTTAGGAATGCACCGATAATTCGGCGGCCGAAACACGGCGAGTAAACTGTGGAACATCGCCTGTTAAATGCTGGAAAGTCTCTGCGCAAAAGTGAAACTTATGAACTCCCCGCGACTTTCACTTCACACCAGAGAACATTCTCTCTCTTTGAACAGTTAACTAAAGACATCGGCTCATCTGATGCATCTTTTATCCCCTTAATTGCAGAGTTGTAGGGGTAATATTGCGTGTAGAGAAACGATCCAGTCGGATACGGAGAAGCGCACGGAGCAGGAGAGGGAGAACAGTTACAGCGCAGGGGCGGTGCGCAGAAATCCGTCTGCACCAGATGAGGGGACACTACCACTTTTTTATTTATGTTAATTATTTTACTTTTAAATGTGACCAGCATTGCATGGCTTGTTTTAAGATTCACTGGCATTTACTTAATTAGGATTTAACTTAAAGGTACAATATGTAGTATTTATGGGTTTATATAACCCAAAATCCACTTTTTTATACATATTATGTGCTCCTGCATTGTCTAGTCGCTGTATAATAGTTTTTGTTTCATTTTCGTAGTGTTTCAAAAGTCATGTAAAATAACATGACCGCGGACCGCGGTTGCATAGCCACTGTTAGCAGCGAGACGCCATGTTTCTACCGGAGCCTGTAAGGACAAACGCGAGAGAACAAATCAAGTGTCTCTTTACTTGTAGCAGAAGTCCCGCCTCCTCTCTCTCCGCTTCGTCTGCTACGGCCGTGGTAGCTCGCCCTCTCCCTCGCCTCACGAACCTCATCTGCTGACACGGAGAAAGACGACGAGGACGACATTTGACCAGCTGAGGATACCGTAGCGCTCAGGGAAGGGAGGGGGTGAGCAGAGGAGCAGGTCTTTGTTGTAAATTTCAGCCTCTCCTCTAGATGGCACTATAAACTACTTATTTCCCCTTTAAGTCAAAACAAGTGAACAATTGAGAAGTTAGTGGATTCAAGAAGAAAGTTGCATTTCAGTGGACATTTTATCCACTGACACAAAAAGCACACATTCTATGGTGGTAAAGTAAGTATAAAAGGTAAAAAAAAAACTGAATAAAAAATAAATAAAACGGAAAAAACGGAATTCTAAAAAATTAAAACGGAAAAAACGGAATTTGGAAAAAAATAAAACGGATTTCATAGGGCCCTATTAACTATGTTAGTTAATTATTTTAGGTCAGTTAGTTAACTATGTTGAGGCAGTTAACTAATTTGAGCCAGTTCGAATCGTTCATTAGTTAACTATTTTGAATTAGTCAGTTAGTTAACTATTAACTATTAGTCAGTTAACAACAGGAAACTGAAGTCACTCTCCCACACCAAAGTCACTCACTCTCCCACACCAAAGCCCATAGAGTAAACCAGTGATTTTAACATCACAGAGACACAGGAGTTCACAGGAGTTGTTGATCCACTGTTGCCTCCATCACTAACTTACATTGTCTAATTTTGTTTAATTCGGCTTTTAAAATATTTACTTTAGACTTAACTCAGTGACACAAAGTGACCACACGAGGCAGCAGAGGACCAGCAGCTCCTGTGTCCCTGTGAGCTAAAATCACTGGTTTTCTCTGTGGACTTTGGTGTGGGAGAGTGAGTAGTTTACAAACGTCAGTTTAATAGTGAGATAAAGACGTGATCATGTTCTGAAGTGTTTTGTTTGGTGGCTAAAGTCTTTCTAAAGTCTTTCTAAAGTCTTTCTCTCTAATAAAACTCTGGTCCACACAAGGGAGAAGAAGACGTCCTCAAAAGGACAAACAGTGACATCTCCACTGTATCTGTTTGTCTCTCATGATAAACTGCTCTGCAGGGAAGACGCTGAAGTGGAATTCCAGAGAAGCAAAACCAAAAGAAGATTTTCCCAGAAGAGACGTCCTCCGTCCACCTCCTTAGAGACAGAGACGTCCCCAGTCACACAGGCTGCATCAGAAGCTGTGAGGCACTTGCAGGTTTGGTCGTCTTTGTTTTCTGCGTGTGTGTGGGGGGGGGTGTGTGTGTGTGTGTGTGTGTGTGTGTGTGTGTGTGTGTGTGTGTGTGTGTGTGTGTGTGTGTGTGTTTAGACTTTAGTTATTGTTAACATGGTGATTTTGTGATATAGATATCAAACTTTTCTTCTTTTCTTCCGTGTTTCACTCAGTGTGTGTGTGTATGTGTGTGTGTGTGTGTGTGTGTGTGTGTGTGTGTGTGTGTGTGTGTGTGTGTGTGTGTGTGTGTGTGTGTGTGTGTGTGTGTGTGTGTGTGTGTGTGTGTGTGTGTGTGTGTGTGTGGTGCGTGCGGGTGGCTCAGATTACCTTCTGTGTTTCCGTGATTACATAATCAACACTGTGTGAATGTGTGTGTCTTAGTCGTTTGGTTAGTCGTATTGATTCAGTTAGTTTGTTAGCCAGTTAGTTAGTAGTTTTAATTCAGTTAGTTAATTGGTTGGTTAGTAGTTTTGATTCAGTTATTTAGTTTGTTAGTCAGTGAGTTAGTAGTTTTAATCCAGTTAGTTAGTTGGTTAGTTAGTTTTAATTCGGTTAGTTAGTAGTTTTGATTCAGTTAGTTGGATAGTCAGTTAGTAGTTTTGATTTAGTCAGTAGTTATTTATTTAGCTAGTCAGTTAGTTAGTAGTTTCGATTCAGTTATTTAGTTACTCAGTTAGTTAGTTGTTTGATTCAGTTAGTTAGTTGGTTAGTAGTTTTGATTCAGTTAGTTTGTCTGTTAGTTAGTTAGTTAGTAGTTTTGATTCAGTTATTTGGTTAGTCAGTTAGTCAGTAGTTTTGATTTAGTTATTTAGTCAGTTAGTTAGCCACACATCTTACCTGTTAACTGCAGCTTCCTTTTCCTGTTTCAGGTTCTTTGATCCGAGTGTTCATCAGTCACGTGACTCTGTCAACAACAACAACAACAACAACAGGTCAGAGGTCGTGTCCATGTCACAGTGATCAAAGTGTTGTTCTCTTTTTTCATCTCTTCTTCTTCTTCTTCTTCTTCACAGCGATGACTCTGGTACAGTACTCAGCAGAGGGCGTCCCACTGAAGGACCAGAAGTACAGTCAGATCCAGGAGCTCCAGCCTGGATCTCCTGGAGTCCTGGAGTCCACCACGGTGAACATCTCCCCGGAGCCTCAAGACCACGTCGTCTGGTCCCTCGCCAATTTTTTCTACGCAAACTTCTGTTGTCTGGGACTGGCAGCTTTAATTTGCTCCATCAAGGTGAGGCCGAGCTTTTCAGAATAAAAGTCTCCGTTTCTGTTCATCCACACTAACACACAACCATAAGGTTTTCTTTTTGTCCATTCTAAAAGGAAACCACCCAGTTTTCAAAATAAAAGTCTTAAGTTTCTTTTTGTCCATTCTAAAAAAAAAATAGTTTTCAGTTTTCTGTTTATCCATCCTAAAAAAATCCAGTTTTCAAAATAAAAGTCTTAGTTTCTGTTTATCCATCCTAAAAAAAATCCAGTTTTCAAAATAAAAGTCTTACGTTTCTTTTTGTCCATTCCAAAAAACACCCAGTTTTCAAAATAAAAGTCTCAGTTTCTGTTGTCCATTCTAAAAAATATCCAGTTTACAAAATAAAAGTCTTAGTTTCTGTTCATCCACACTAAAAGACAACCATGCATTTTTCCAAATCAAAGTCCCACTTCCTTCCAAACACCAAACGATGACCATGAATCCTTCCTTCCAGGCCCGAGACAAGAAGAGACGTGGAGACTTGGCTGCTGCTCGACAACACGGCTCCAAAGCCTTCATCATCAACACCGTGATCGCAGTCCTCATCTGTGTCTTCATCATCACATCCATTGTCGTCTACTTCTATAATCCAATGTATTCTTATGCTGTTGCTGGATACCTGGTACGCAAACTGTAAAGCAGTGGCGTTGGTTCCCGCAGTGGCGTCTTTTCTCTGCTGACGCTCTGTGTATTGACGTGTCAATAAAAGCCTCTTTTTCACAAACTGTCAGCGATTGAGTTTCCTGGTTCCATCGCCGCACACACTCCACTTTATTTTAACCACTTTTCTGAGCAAGGTCACAAAGGTCAACAGAGGCCAAATGAGGGCAAAGATATCGATATGTTCACGTCTTTATCTTCACTGTTAGACAGACTTCTGTAAACCACTCACTCTCCCACACCAAAGCCCATAGAGTAAACCAGTGATTTTAACATCACAGAGACACAGGAGTTCACAGGAGTTGTTGATCCACTGCTGCCTCCATCACTAACTTACATTGTCTGATTTTGTTTAATTCGGCTTTTAAAATATTTACTTTAGAAAAACTCTGGTCCACACAAGGGAGAAGAAGACATCCTCAAAAAGGACAAACAGTGACATCTCCACTGTATCTGTTTGTCTCTCATGATAAACTGCTCTGCTGGGAAGACGCTGAAGTGGAATTCCAGAGAAGCAAAAACAAAAGAAGATTTCCCAGAAGAGACGTCCTCCGTCCACCTCCTTAGAGACAGAGACGTCCTCTTCCTCTCAGAGACGTCCTCCTATCACACAGGCTGCATCAGAAGCTGTGAGGCACTTGCAGGTTTGGTCGTCTTTGTTTTCTGTGTGTGTGTGTGTGTGTGTGTGTGTGTGTGTGTGTGTGTGTGTGTGTGTGTGTGTGTGTGTGTGTGTGTGTGTGTGTGTGTGTGTGTGTGTGTGTGTTTAGACTTTAGTTATTGTTAACATGGTGATTTTGTGATATGGATATCAAACTTTTCTTCTTTTCTTCCCTATGTTTCACTCAGTGTGTGTGTGTATGTGTGTGTGTGTGTGTGTGTGTGTGTGTGTGTGTGTGTGTGTGTGTGTGTGTGTGTGTGTGTGTGTGTGTGTGTGTGTGTGTGTGTGTGTGTTTAGACTTTAGTTATTGTTAACATGGTGATTTTGTGATATGGATATCAAACTTTTCTTCTTTTCTTCCCTATGTTTCACTCAGTGTGTGTGTGTATGTGTGTGTGTGTGTGTGTGTGTGTGTGTGTGTGTGTGTGTGTGTGTGTGTGTGTGTGTGTGTGTGTGTGTGTGTGTGTGTGTGTGTGTGTGTGTGTGTGTGTGGTGCGTGCGGGTGGCTCAGATTACCTTCTGTGTTTCCGTGATTACATAATCAACACTGTGTGAATGTGTGTGTCTTAGTCGTTTGGTTAGTCGTATTGATTCAGTTATTTAGTTTGTTAGTCAGTGAGTTAGTAGTTTTAATCCAGTTAGTTAGTTGGTTAGTTAGTTTTAATTCGGTTAGTTAGTAGTTTTGATTCAGTTAGTTGGATAGTCAGTTAGTAGTTTTGATTTAGTCAGTAGTTATTTATTTAGCTAGTCAGTTAGTTAGTAGTTTCGATTCAGTTATTTAGTTACTCAGTTAGTTAGTTGTTTGATTCAGTTAGTTAGTTGGTTAGTAGTTTTGATTCAGTTAGTTTGTCTGTTAGTTAGTTAGTTAGTAGTTTTGATTCAGTTATTTGGTTAGTCAGTTAGTCAGTAGTTTTGATTCAGTTATTTAGTCAGTTAGTTAGCCACACATCTTACCTGTTAACTGCAGCTTCCTTTTCCTGTTTCAGGTTCTTTGATCCGAGTGTTCATCAGTCACGTGACTCTGTCAACAACAACAACAACAACAACAGGTCAGAGGTCGTGTCCATGTCACAGTGATCAAAGTGTTGTTCTCTTTTTTCATCTCTTCTTCTTCTTCTTCTTCTTCACAGCGATGACTCTGGTACAGTACTCAGCAGAGGGCGTCCCACTGAAGGACCAGAAGTACAGTCAGATCCAGGAGCTCCAGCCTGGATCTCCTGGAGTCCTGGAGTCCACCACGGTGAACATCTCCCCGGAGCCTCAAGACCACGTCGTCTGGTCCCTCGCCAATTTTTTCTACGCAAACTTCTGTTGTCTGGGACTGGCAGCTTTAATTTGCTCCATCAAGGTGAGGCCGAGCTTTTCAGAATAAAAGTCTCCGTTTCTGTTCATCCACACTAACACACAACCATAAGGTTTTCTTTTTGTCCATTCTAAAAGGAAACCACCCAGTTTTCAAAATAAAAGTCTTAAGTTTCTTTTTGTCCATTCTAAAAAAAAATAGTTTTCAGTTTTCTGTTTATCCATCCTAAAAAAATCCAGTTTTCAAAATAAAAGTCTTAGTTTCTGTTTATCCATCCTAAAAAAAATCCAGTTTTCAAAATAAAAGTCTTACGTTTCTTTTTGTTCATTCCAAAAAACACCCAGTTTTCAAAATAAAAGTCTCAGTTTCTGTTGTCCATTCTAAAAAATATCCAGTTTACAAAATAAAAGTCTTAGTTTCTGTTCATCCACACTAAAAGACAACCATGCATTTTTCCAAATCAAAGTCCCACTTCCTTCCAAACACCAAACGATGACCATGAATCCTTCCTTCCAGGCCCGAGACGAGAAGAGACGTGGAGACTTGGCTGCTGCTCGACAACACGGCTCCAAAGCCTTCATCATCAACACCGTGATCGCAGTCCTCATCTGTGTCTTCATCATCACATCCATTGTCGTCTACTTCTATAATCCAATGTATTCTTATGCTGTTGCTGGATACCTGGTACGCAAACTGTAAAGCAGTGGCGTTGGTTCCCGCAGTGGCGTCTTTTCTCTGCTGACGCTCTGTGTATTGACGTGTCAATAAAAGCCTCTTTTTCACAAACTGTCAGCGATTGAGTTTCCTGGTTCCATCGCCGCACACACTCCACTTTATTTTAACCACTTTTCTGAGCAAGGTCACAAAGGTCAACAGAGGCCAAATGAGGGCAAAGATATCGATATGTTCACGTCTTTATCTTCACTGTTAGACAGACTTCTGTAAACCACTCACTCTCCTTCACCAAAGCCCGTAGAGAAAACCAGTGATTTTAACATCACAGCACACAGGAGTTCACAGGAGTTGTTGATCCACCGCTGCCTCCATCACTAACTTACAATGACTGATTTTAGTGAATTTGGCTTTTAAAATAATTACTTTAGACTTAACTCAGTGACACAAAGTGACCACACGAGGCAGCAGAGGACCAGCAGCTCCTGTGTCCCTGTGAGCAAAAATCACTGGTTTTCTCTATGGGCTTTGGTGTGGGAGAGTGAGTCCATTGTTCATTCTAAAAAACACCCAGTTTTCAAAATAAAAGTCTTTGTTTCTGTTTGTCCATTCTATTAAAAAAACACCCAGTTTTCAAAATTAAAGTCTTGGTTTCTCTTCATCCACACGAAAGGAAACCACCCAGTTTTCAAAATAAATGTCTACAATTTCTTTTTGTCCACTCTATAAAAAACATCCAGTTTTCAAAATAATTGTATTAGTTTCTGTTGTCCATTGTAAAAAAAAAAAAACACCCAGTTCTCAAAATAAAAGTCTTAAGTTTATTTTTGTCCATTCTAAAAAAAGCATCCAATTTTCAAAATAAAAGTCTTAAGTTTCTTTTAGTCCACTCTAAGAAAAAACACCAGGTTTCCAAAATAATAGTATAAGTTTCTGTTTCTCCATTCTAAAAAAAAACATCCAGTTTTCAAAGTAAGTCATGAGTTTTAATGAAACTCTCCCACACCAAAGTCTATAGAGTAAACCAGTGATTTTAACATCACAGAGACACAGGAGTTCACAGGAGTTGTTGATCCACTTCTGCCTCCATCACTAACTTACAATGACTGATTTTAGTGAATTCGGCTTTTAAAATATTTAATTTAGACTTAACTCAGTGACACAAAGTGACCACACGAGGCAGCAGAGGACCAGCAGCTCCTGTGTCCCTGTGAGCTAAAATCACTGGTTTTATCTGTGGACTTTGTTGTGGGAGAGTGAGTGGTTTATAAACCTCAGTTCATGATATATATGTGTGTGTGTCTGTGTCATGTTCTGTGTGTATTTCTATCATAAACAACTCTCTTTTTTTTCTTTATTTTCATGTTATTTGTCATTATTGGGAAAAACACGTGTTTTGTCTTTGGCATGGGATTTTATTTTGAAAGGGGGGGCCCGGATGCTCTCACCCTCTCGGGCCGCTGGGGGGCGCTGGCTGTCGTGTTTCAAACGTGACGGAAATCGAAGAAGAAGAAGAAGAAGCAGCCCCCAAACACGTGTGGTTTCTTCGCTGCTGTTCGCTCTGACGATAAACGACGATCGATTGTCGACTGTGATCGAACTCACTGATCAGAAAATGACGAAAGTGAAGAAGGAGAAAGTTTCCGCGGAGGAGGCGGAAGAGGCCGCTGCTGGAGCCGGAAACGAGAGGTCGTACCAGGAGCTGATCGCTCACGTGAACCCGGTGTCTCAGCCGCTGGCCTCCAGGAAACTCAGCAAGAAGCTTTACAAGTGTGTGAAGAAAGGTAAGAGACTGACGAACCCCCTTAAAAAACTGAAAAAGTTCATCGCGTGTTTTCTCGCGTTCAGCAGCGGCGGAGCTCGACAAACGCGACACATTCTGAATGCGTGGACTCCGCTGATGAATTCGGCGCAAGTCGTGTCCCTGTAATGTTAAAGTTAAGTCTGCAGTACAGGTTTTCGTCTCACGGTGGCAGCACAGGGAAACGTGAGCGTGGAGTCGGTGTTTGTTTGGGGCGGAATTTCATTTGAAAAAGCCTCGATTTTATTTTCTGGTGCTCGACATCGCGTGGTGAAAACGTTTCAGCTCGTCACGTGATGTTTTCTCAGGGTCACGTGACTCTGACGTGTCATTCGGCTTTCATTATAGATATAATATATAGATATATATATTATATAGATATATATATGTAACTATATATCCTCAGACAGCAGCTCTGCAAGAAATAAAAGTCTGAATTTCTTTTGTCATTCTAAAAAAACATCCAGTTTTCAAAATAAAAGTTTTAGTTTCTGTTGTCCATTTTTTTTTAAATCCACTTTTCAAAATAAAATTCTCAATTTCTGTAGTCCATTCTAAAAAAAAATATCCAGTTTTCAAAATAATAGTTTGTTTCTGTAGTCCATTCTAAAAAAAAAAATCCTATTTTCAAAATAAAAGTCTTAGTTTCTGTTCGTCCATTCTAAAAAAAAACCATCCAGTTTTTCAAAATAAAGGTTTCGGTTTCTGTTCTCGGATGCATTGCGGCGTGTTTTGCTAACTAGGTCTGGTTTTTGTGATGTTTTCGCTGAATCCAGCTGCGAAAGTGAAGAACATCCGACGAGGAGTGAAGGACGTTCAGAAGTTCATCAACAAAGGAGAGAAAGGGTGAGTTGTTGTTTTGTGCAGGACACGTGTTCACATGACGTAAACCGCGTGAGATAACTGTGTGTGTGTGTGTGTGCAGGATCGTGGTTCTGGCCGGAGACACGCTGCCCATCGACGTCTACTGTCACCTGCCAATCATGTGCGAGGACAGGAGCCTGCCGTACGCCTACATCCCTTCAAAAGTGGTGAGTCAGGGCCGCACTCTTATTGTGAAAAAACACACAGGAAGTGACGAGGGGGGGCTTGAATTCAGAGGGAGAGAGAGAGAGAGTGAGTGAGTGAGGACGGGTGTGTGTGAGACGACGGACGTGAGTGTGTGAGGACCGACTTCCATGTCTCTAAAGTGTCTCCATGTCTGTCCTCAGGACCTTGGTTCTTCTGCAGGTTCTAAACGTCCGACGTGCGTCATCCTGATCAAACCTCACGCCGATTATCAGGACGCCTACGACGAGTGTGTGGACGAAGTGTCTGCTCTGCCCAAACCAGTCTGAGACGCTGCGGCCAATCAGGGAGCGGCTCTGGGCTCTGAGGTTGCCGCCCACATTTTAAACGAACAGTCCGGCCCATTTAAAGCAGCTCTCCTCCCGTTTCTTGTCAGAAGCTCCGCCTCCATCCACTCGTGTATAGAGTGGGTGGAGTAAGGCTAACGGTGTCCCTCTGTGGGCGGTCTTTTTGTTAAGCTAGGCCTCTGTATGTTTTTTCTTTGTGCTATGCTAGGCTAACACTTTCTCTCTTTTGATCAGCTAGGTTAGCACATTCTCTCCAGCCTTTGTGCTAAGCTAGGCTAACACCTTTCCTCTGTGTCTTTGTGCTATGCTAGGCTAACATTTTCTCTCTTTTTGTTAAGCTTGGGAAACACATTCTCCCTCAGCCTTTGTGCTAAGCTGGGCTAACACTTTCTCTCTTTTGAGCAGCAAGGTTAGCACATTCTCTCCCACCCTTTGTGTTAAGCTAGTCTAACACTTTCTCTCTTTTTGTTAAGCGAGGCTAACATTCTCTCTCAGCCTTTGTGCTAAGCTAGGCTAACACATTCTCTCTCAGCCTTTCTGCTTACCTAGGCTAACACATTCTCTCTCAGCCTTTGTGCTAAGCTAGGCTAACACTTTCTCTCTTTTTGTTAAGCTTAGCAAACACATTCTCCCTCAGCATTTGTGCTAAGCTGGGCTAACACTTTCTCTCTTTTGATCAGTAAGGTTAGCACATTCTCTCTCAGCCTTTGTGCTAAGCTAGGCTAACACATTCTCTCTCAGCCTTTCTGCTTACCTAGGCTAACACATTCTCTCTCAGCCTTTGTGCTAAGCTAGGCTAACACTTTCTCTCTTTTTGTTAAGCTTAGCAAACACATTCTCCCTCAGCATTTGTGCTAAGCTGGGCTAACACTTTCTCTCTTTTGATCAGTAAGGTTAGCACATTCTCTCCCACCCTTTGTGTTAAGCTAGTCTAACACTTTCTCTCTTTTTGTTAAGCGAGGCTAACATTCTCTCTCAGCCTTTGTGCTAAGCTAGGCTAACACATTCTCTCTCAGCCTTTCTGCTTACCTAGGCTAACACATTCTCTCTCAGCCTTTGTGCTAAGCTAGGCTAACACTTTCTCTCTTTTTGTTAAGCTTAGCAAACACATTCTCCCTCAGCATTTGTGCTAAGCTGGGCTAACACTTTCTCTCTTTTGATCAGTAAGGTTAGCACATTCTCTCCCACACTTTGTGCTAAGCTAGGCTAACACTTCTCTCTTAGTCTTTGTGCTAAGCTAGGGTAACACATTCTGTCTCAGACTTTGTGCTTACCTCGGCTATCACATTCTCTCTTAGCCTTTGTGCTAAGCTAGGCTAACACATTCTCTCTCGGTCTTTGTGCTAACCTAGGCTAACACCTTTTCCCCTGTTCTTATGCTAAGCTAGGCAAACAGTCATGAAGAGCAGAGGATGACATTTTCTAAAAACAACAAAGAAAACACAAATATTTCCATTTGCGTTTGTTGCTTTGAGACGGACGAATGTTTGTCTCCAGAGGACGAATCAGAGACTGTCACCCATGAAGACAGTTTTTTCTACGACTCGTACTTTTATTTTTATTGTGTTAAAAACTGTAAAACTGTGTTCAAACGAGTTCATGATGAATATTGTTTGTTTTTAATTAAAGAAAACGTTGAAAAGACTCTTTTTTCTGTTTTTTTTTGTGAATTTTCTCTGACATTATATAAAAAGCCGCTCAATAATACACGTTTATTTAAAAGAACAAAGTCACAGCTGGGAATCAGAGGAAACTTCAAATATGGATCAAAATGATCAATAATCCTTAGGTTAGATGTCATTTAAAAGAACGGCCACCAGAGGGCTCACTAACCCACATCTCTTCTGTTTTGGATGAACTTTGTCAAATATTAAATGTTATATATTTGAATTTATCAGAATAAAAACTAAAGGTTTCATTCAGAACCTTCCTCTCCCTGACCACCAGGTGGCAGCACAGCACATGTTTTCATAACATTATTTGAAGCATTTTTTTTATTATTTCTTTGTTTTTCATAAAAGCATCAATAATTTCAGTTTAAATAATAAAAAAAACACCACTCTTATTTCTCAAAGTAAACCTAATGTTGTAATACCTGTGAAAAGCACCAGGGGGCATTAGAACCACTAACGCTAAATACTCAACTCCTGTGTGTACTACGAGTTACATTAGTTAATGTTAAGTAATATTAAGTTAAAATTAACTAATGACCTAATAATTAACTAATATTGAATCGGTATCCAACCTTTAACTAATCAACTAATAATTTTTAGATTTTTGTTAACTCATCATTAACTAGTGTTGAGTTAATGGCACGGTTATTAACCAAGTAATAGTTAGCTGATTGTGGTTAACCAGTAACTGCTAACCTGATGATTATTGGTTCATTGGTACTTGAACCTATAGTAATGATTAGGAGTGATTAACCACTCATGAGTTAGTGGTTAACCAATGTTTAGTTAACCATTAACTAATGATCCTCAAAGGTTAATTTAAATGTTTTTAGAGGTCGTGAGGATCTGTGGTTTCAGTGTAACGGACACGACCAGAGACATACGGGTCGTCTTCATGAACGCTGTCAGGATACCTGCATGACACACACATACACACACACACACACACAGACTGTTAAACGGCTCACACTGTCATTTAAAGTGATTCAGTGAAAACACAAGAGAGAAAAAACACACACTTTAACCAAACCTCATAGAGAAAACCAGTGATTTTAGCTCACAGGGACACAGGAGCTGCTGGTCCTCTGCTGCCTCGTGTGGTCACTTTGTGTCACTGAGTTAAGTCTAAGTAAATATTTTAAAAGCTGAATTCACTCAAATCAGTCATTGTAAGTTAGTGATGGAGGCAGCAGTGGATCAACAACTCCTGGGAACTCCTGTGTGCTGTGATGTTAAAATCACTGGTTTTCTCTATGGACTTTGGTGTGGGAGAGTGAGTGACTTTGGTGTGAGAGAGGGAGTGGTTTATAAACGTCAGTTTCCTGTTGGGACAGCGTCGTTGTTGAGACGTGGTGGAGTGTTGAGTCCGTGTCTCAGCAGCAGGGGGCGATCACACACACACTCACTGCTCCTTTAAAGACGACACACACACACTGATTGTTTTTCCTGCGTCAGTTTGTCTCGCGGAAAATGACGTTTATTTTAAACTTTATTTGAGGTGTGTTTACTGCTGCAGGCCACATACACTTCCTCTGTGTGTGTGTGTGTGTGTGTGTGTGTGTGTGTGTGTGTGTGTGTGTGTGCGCGACGTTATGCAAATGTGAGGTAACCAGTCATCACTCTGGCAGTTATCGGGTCGACCACACACACACTTCATCGTGGTAACCTACTATTTCTGCTGCCCTCTAGTGGTGCTTACTGGTAACAGCGTCTTAGTATTCAGGTGTGTGTGTGTGTGTGTGTGTGTGTGTGTGTGTGTGTGTGTGTGTGTGTGTGTGTGTGTGTGTGTGTGTGCGTGTGCGTGTGCGTGTGTTTGTGTGTGCGTGCGTGTGTGTTCATCTATTTGTGGGAGTGTGTGTGCGTGTGTGCGTGTTCATCCATTTGTGTGTGAGTGAGTGTGTAGGTATGCGTGCGTGTCTATCTCTGTGTGTGTATGTGTGTGTGCATGTGTCTATCTGTTTGTGTGTGAGTGAGTGTGTATGTGTGTCTATCTTATAGTGTCTGTTTATGTGTGTGTCTCTATCTGTCTGTGTGTGTGTCTATCTATCTGTTTTTTGTGAGTGTGTGTGTGTGTGTGCGAGTGTGCGTGTGTTCATCTATTTGTGTGTGAGTGAGTGTGTATGTGTGTCTATCTTATTGTGTCTGTTTATGTGTGAGTGTATGTGTGCGTGCGTGTGTGTGTCTGTTTATGTGTTTGTGTGCGTGTGTGTTCATCTATTTGTGAGTGTGTATGTGTGCGTGCGTGTGTGTGTGTATGTGTGTGTTTGTGTGCGTGTGGGTTCATCTATTTGTGTGTGTGGGTTCATCTATTTGTGTGTGTGCGTGTTCATCTATTTGTGTGTGTTTGTGTATGTGTGCGTGCGTGTGTGTGTATGTGTGTGTGTTTGTGTGCGTGTGTTCATCTATTTGTGTGCGTGCGTGTTCATCTATTTGTGTGTGTGTGTCTATCTGTTTGTGTGTGTGTGCACGTGTGTGCGTGCGTGTTTGTCTATTTGTGTGTGTGTGTGTTCATCTATATTTGTGTGTGTGTGTGTGTGTGTGTGTGTGTGTGTGTGTGTGTGTGTGTGTGTGTGTGTGTGTGTGTGTGTGTGTGTGTGTGTGTGTGTGTGTGTGTGTGTGTGTGTGACATGATATAAGTGCGGGGCCCCCTGGAGGAGAATGTATTTTTATGAATGAATGAATGAATGAATGAATGAATGAATGAATGAAGTCACTGTCTCTCACACACACAGACACGTGAGGCGTTCAAAGACTCTGAAACTGTGATGTTGTTTTGACTTTGAGGGGAAAATGAGACCATCGTGGAAAAGTACTGATGGAAGTTAGACAAGCAGAGACAGGAGCACTGTAACACACACACGCACGCACACACACACACACACACACACACACACACACACACACAGGTAGATGTAATCAGGACGTTATGACAGTTATGCTGGTAACCAAAGTACAGCTAATAACAAACTGTCCTGTAAAATACACCTGGACGTGTTCATAAACTGACATTATCTGTAAACCACTCACTCTTCCACACCAAAGTCACTCACTCTCCCACACCAAAGTCACTCACTCTCCGACACCAAAGTCCATAGAGAAAACCAGTGATTTTAACATCACAGCACACAGGAGTTGTTGATCCACTGTTGCCTCCATCACTAACTTACATTGTCTTATTTTGTAAAATTCGTCCCTGTCCCTGTGAGCTAAAATCACTGGTTTTCTCTATGGACTTTGGTGTCGGAGAGTGAGTGACTTTGGTGTGGGAGAGTGAGTGGTTGTGTGAGTCTTTTATGTTACTCATGTCAATACAGCGACTTCGTTAAAGGTGCAGTTACAAGATTTACACACAAAAAAAACACAAACTCTACATCACACACGCACACACACACACACACACTCTGCAGTGTTTATTGTGACAATACAGATCATCAGTGGCATGTGATGACAGTGTGTTGTGGGTTTTGCTCTTCATGTGGGGACCTAACCTCATTTACACACGAGTCACATTATCATAAGTGTGTGTGTGTGTCCTGGGGGTGTGTAGTTGTGTGAAGATAAGTGTGGAGAGTGTAAACAAAAGGCACACTTACTCCGCCGTCACTGATCACACCTGTAAAGGTCAGAGGTCACGCCTCTGCTGCGTCCTGTCCTGGAACCAAAGGCCTCGTTTAAATGACACACACGCACACACACACACTGCGTGTTGTGCTGTAAACAGTGGGAGCCTGTCAGACGTCTGTCAGTGATCAGCTGATGCTATCACGGTGTCAGAGTGTGCTGTTTGTTTACGGCCACATACACATCAATGGACAACATGATGACAACACACACACACACACACACACACAGGTTAACTTTTTCACTTGAAACAAAAGTCGTCGTCATCTTCCCTCCAGCCCTGCAGATGCTAACCTCAGCCCATCATTGATTTTATTTTAATTTTATTTATTTTATTTATTTTTTGCTCCATTAAAAGTTTCCCCTGCGTCGCCGCCGTGTTTGTGTCAGATAAAGTCGAACGACCGGTTTTAGCCGCTTCACTCTGAACTGATAAGAATCTGTGTCGGTTTAGGTCTGCGACGTCTTTATCTCAGTGTTAAACTGAAGTTTGTAAAACACTCACTCTCCCACACCAAAGCCAATAGAGCAAACCAGTGATTTTAGCTCACAGGGACACAGCAGCTGCTGGTCCTCTGCTGCCTCGTGTGGTCACTTTGTGTCACTGAGTTACGTCTAAAGTAAATATTTTAAAAGCTGAATTCACTAAAATCAGTCATTGTAAGTTAGTGATGGAGGCAGCAGTGGATCAACAACTCCTGTTAACTCCTGTGTCTCTGTAATGTTAAAATCACTGATTTACTCTATGGACTTTGGTGTGGGAGAGTGAGTGGTTTATAAACGTCTGTTTCCAGTTACTAGAACCTTTTCTATTTGATAAAATCCTCATCAAGACAAGTCTGTGATATGTTAAGAACACGTTCACGTCTTTATCTCCACTGTTAGACAGACTTTTCCTTGTGTAAACTGAAGTTTGTAAACATCTCACTCTCCCACACCAAAGCCCATAGAGTAAGCCAGTGATTTTAACATCACAGCACACAGGAGTTCACGGGAGTGGTTGATCCACTGCTGCCTCCATCACTAATTTACAATGTCTTATTTTGTATAATTCGGCTTTTAAAAATCTTCATTTAGACTTAACTCAGTGACACAAAGTGACCACACGACGCAGCAGAGGACCAGCAGCTCCTGTGTCCCTGTGATGTTAAAATCACTGGTTTTCTCTATGGGCTTTGGTGTGGGAGAGTGAGTGGTTTACAAACTTCACTTTCCCACGCCTCCGTCACTTCACTGACTGTGGGAAGCTGCCGGTGTCACGTGACCGTCGATCTAATCTGCCGCGTCGTCTCATCAAAACTGCTGAGTCGCGCCGCGGAGCAAGTCAAACACACCAAAGGCGACAGTTTGGGCTCTGGCATGACATGACTCAGCACTTTGGTTTGTTTTGCTCAAACCTGCCGACGTCATTGGTTTTGGTGGTGGGAACAAACTGAGACTGAAACTGTCTGTCTCTGCAGCTTTAATCCAGGGACACTTCAGGATTAAGCCAGGCTCAGTGAAAGCAGAGACAACGGGGAACATCGGTTTAAGTCTGCGATAAATTTAGAACATGTTCCACGTCTTTATCTCACTGTTGGACAGACTTCAACATCAGGAAACTGGAGTTTATCTCCCACACCAAACCTCATAGAGAAAACCAGGGATTTTAGCTCACAGGGACACAGGAACTGCTGGTCCTCTGCTGCCTCGTGTGGTCACTTTGTGTCACTGAGTTAAGTCTAAAGTAAATATTTCAAAAGCTGAATTCACTAAAATCAGTCATTGTAAGTTAGTGATGGAGGCAGCAGTGGATCAACAACTCCTGTGAACTCCTGTGTGCTGTGATGTTAAAATCATTGGTTTACTCTATGGGCTTTGGTGTGGGAGAGTGAGTGACTTTGGTGTGGGAGAGTGAGTGGTTTACAAACTTCAGTTTACACAAGGAAAAGTCTGTCTAACAGTGAGATAAAGACGTGAACATGTGATATATAGAACTGGCATAGATTTAATTGGATGAGTATTATTTTTTAGGCTAAATAAAAATGTAACTATAATCTTTTAAAGTTTCCTGTCCCACACCAAAGTCACTCACTCTCCCACACCAAAGCCCATAGAGAAAATCAGTGATTTTAACATCACAGCACACAGGAGTTCACAGGAGTTGTTGATCCACTGCTGCCTCCATCACTAAGTTATAATGACTGATTCTCCATAATTCGGCTTTAAAAAATCTTCCTTTAGCTTTAAATCAGTGACACAAAGTGACCACACGAGGCAGCAGAGGACCATCAGCTCCTGTGTCCCTTTGAGCAAAAATCACTGGTTTTCTCTATGAGGTTTGGTGTGGGAGAGTGAGTGAGATTACAGACGTCACTTTCATCCATTTCTCGTGAATTAAAATAACTTTTTAGCTGAATTTCTCTACCGTTTTAAAAGAAAACAAAGGAATCTGCTTTAAAAATAACACTTTTTGTTTGTTTATTCTCGTTCCAAACACAGTCATATTTACACAAACATTCAAAAATTAAAATAACAACAACAATAATGATAATAATAATAATAATAATAATGAATAAATGGATACAGAAGATAAATACGAAGATGACTTTTTGGACACTGTAAACATCATCATCATCATCATGATGGTTGGAGGTTTTCACTCCTGCAGGAGCAGAGTCTCACTGAAGCCTCCACAGAACACAGGCTCAGCCTGATGATGGTGATGATGATGATGCAGCGACGCACACGGCGCCACCTGCAGGTCAGCGTAGAGCGGCGTGGGGAAGTGCGACGGCGTCACAAAGGCAAGAGAGTCCCACTGAGGAACCACGGCGCCGGGCGAGTATGAGGAGAAGCTCTCCTGAGGAGGAGGAGGAGGAGGAGGAAGAAGAGGAGGGGGCAGGAGGAGGGAGGAGGAGGAAGAGGAGGAGGAGTCCTGGAGGTGACACAGGAAGTCGTTAAAGGCGGAGGAGGAGGAGCAAGAGGAGGAGGAGGAGTCTGAGGGAGGAGGAAGATCCGTGCATGGGATCTTTGGGCTGGGCTCGGATGAAGAGGAGTCACGTGATGATGATGATGATGATGAAGAGGAGGAGGAGGAGGGTTTCTTGGCCACGCCCTCTGACTTCCTCTTCCTCTTGCGGCGGAAGTTTCCGTTGTCGAACATCTTCTCACAGTTTGGGTCCAGAGTCCAGTAATTTCCTTTCCCTGCAGAGGAAACAGTGTTACAAAAACAGCACAGGAAACACACACACACACCGCGGGATTTTCACAATAAAGCTCCGCCCCCCTCTCACCTGGGTCGCTGTCGTCGCGCGGCACCTTCCGGAAACAGTCGTTGAGTGACAAGTTGTGTCTGATGGAGTTCTGCCAGCCGGCCTTGTTGCTGCTGTAGAACGGGAAGTTGTCGCAGACGTAGCGGTAGATGTGGCTGAGCGTCAGCCGCTGCTCGGGCGCGCTCTGGATCGCCATGGCGATGAGGGCGGAGTAAGAGTAGGGCGGGCGCACCAGGCGCAGGATGTCGTCCGGCGCCGAGAAGGAGAACCACGGGTTCCCGGGAGGCAGGAATGCCGGGAGGCCGTAGAGGGGAGGGAGGGGGGCGGGGAACGCCAGGGAAGAGGCGGAGCAGGGGGCGGGGTCAGCGCTGGGGAAGCAGGGGTAGCAGTCGCCGTGGTTAGCGGTTAGTGCCTGGAGGGGGGCGGAGTTTGGAGGAGGGCTGTAGAGGCTGAAGTCAGACGGATCCAAGCCCAGCTCGGGCAGCTCCTGCTGGGGCAGCGAGGTCAGGTCCAGCTCTGGGACGAAACACGACGTCATGGCGGTGGAGGCGGTGGAGGCTCCGCCTACTTCTCAGTCAAAGGAGTGTGTGTGGGGAAAATGAGACACACACACAGAGCTCCTGCACCTGCTCTCTGTACACCTGCTGCTCTCCACCTGAGACCCTTATACCCTGATGCCCCGCCCACCTGTGAGCTGATTGGTCGACTGCTCTGTCTCTACACACACACACACACACATATTGAAAGGAGGAGGGGGAGATTTGAATACGAGCAGGTTTTTATTTTTTCCTTCAGGCAGAAAAAAAATAGCCTGAGGAATGTCAACACACACACACACACATATATGCACACACACACAAATATACACACACAGACACACACACACACACATATACACACACAGACATACACACACAGACACACACACACACACACACAGACACACATATACACACACACACATATACACAACACACACATATACATACACACACACATATACACACACACAGAGACACACATACACACACACCTAAAATTGTGTGATTTTCCTTGAGTTTGATTTTTCTGCTGATTCAGATGATTTTTTGTGATTTCACACAAACGCAGCATCAGCCGATGTGTGAGGTGTTTGAGGTGTCGCCCATCACCTATTGTCTTCAAACGACACCACCCACCCCCCCCCCCCACCCCACACACACACACACACACACCCACCCACACACACACACACACACACACGCGTTAGCTTGTCATTTTGCTTGGTTGTTAGTGAACCTGCTAATGCTAACATTAGTTTAAAATGGTGTTTTTGTGCATGAAATTCCACATCATGTGATCTACTCAAACTAGCTCACCGGCTCGTGAAACACAGCTATAATGCTAACACATTGTAGCTACAGCATTTCTGTGTGTAAACAAACATTGTAATGTCAAAATTAGCTTAGTCAGTGCACTTTTTATGTATAAACCGCGTCATGTATGAACTAAACTAGCTCATTAGCTCATGTATTCAATCACATGTACACAGTAAAAACTGTTTTTTAATAAAGTAAAATAATAAAACAATAAAATAACAGCAACAAGCTAAAACTGTGATATTTTATTTCAAAGGGGCACAGTTTTATTTTTACACGTGAAAACATTTATAAAATACAACACACTTTTTGTCATTTGTATCTTCACACACACACACACACACACTTGTCTGAGGTTAAAATAAATATTTAAATTCTCTTAAAAACCTCTGTCTGTGCTGAAGGAGTGTGTGTGTGTGTGTGTGTGTGTGTGTGTGTGTGTGTGTGTGTGTGTGTGTGTGTGTGTGTGTGTGTGTGTGTGTGTGTGTGTGTGTGTGTGTGTGTGTGTGTGTGCTGACAGTTGGCAGTGGCAGCATTAACCTTCACTCTGTGGTGCCTTCAAGTGTGTCACAGACAAAACAACATAACTGATGTCTGGGATTATGGGGTGGTGTGTGTGTGTGGGGGGGGGGGTTATGTTGAATAAACAGTGACAGGAAGCTTCAATAATCCTAAATCATTCATCAATGACTGAGTGAGTCACGAATGAAAGAAATCCAGATTCTGTCATGAATATAAATGATATGAACACACACACAAAGGTAATTTGAGGTTCTGACAATTTGTTAAAATCTACCTGAGTTTGAGTCTACGATGAATTCATTAATAAATGGTGAATTTAACATCTTTATCTCACTGTTAGACATCTCTTAAACCACTCACTCTCCCACACCAAAGCCCATAGAGAAAACCAGTGATTTTAACATCACAGCACACAGGAGTTCACGAGTTGTTGATCCACTGCTGCCTCCATCACTAACTTACAATGACTGATTTTAGTGAATTCAGCTTTTAAAATATTTACTTTAGACTTAACTCAGTGACACAAAGTGACCACACGAGGCAGCAGAGGACCAGCAGCTCCTGTGTCCCTGTGAGCTAAAATCACTGGTTTTCTCTATGAGGTTTGGTGTGGGAGAGTGAGTGGTTTACAAACGTCAGTCTCCTATTGGAAAAGTCTAACAGTGAAGATAAAGACGTGAACATACATTCTTAACGATATCGTGGACAGATTTTATTCTCCCACACCAAACCTCATAGAGAAAACCAGTGATTTTAGCTCACAGGGACACAGGAGCTGCTGGTCCTCTGCTGCCTCGTGTGGCCACTTTGTGTCACTGAGTTAAGTCTAAATGAAATATTTCGAAAGCCGAATTTTACAAAATAAGACATTTGAACTTCGTGTTGGAGGCAGCAGTGGATCAACAACTCCTGTGAACTCCTGTGTGCTGTGATGTTAAAATCACTGGTTTACTCTATGGACTTTGGTGTGGGAGAGTGAGTGACTTTGGTGTGGGTCTCAACACACAGACGCTTAAAATGTAAAAACATTTAAATGGGAAAGTTATTGCTTTGCGAGCAGAGAACAGACACAAAAGGTGAAGTGTTGAAAAGCAAAGGAAAAGAATGGATTATTATGGTCTGTTGGGTCCAGGTCAGGTCAGGACCAGGTCAGGACCAGGTCGGGTCCAGGTCCAGGTCCAGGTCCAGGTCCAGGTCCAGGTTCAGGTTCAGGTCCAGGTCCAGGTCCAGGTCAGGTCAGGTCAGGTCAGGTCAGGTCAGGTCAGGACCAGGTGTGTCCGGTCATGTGGGAGCCGGCCGGGTCAGAGAGCAGACACTGGTTGTGTTGGCTGGAGCTTCGGTCTTTGGTGTTGATGAGGAGCAGAGGAGACTGAGAGTAATGACTGATGATGTCACTGACAGACGGGAAGAGCTGCACACACACACACACACACACACACACACACACACACACACACACACACACACACACACACACACACACAGGAACAAGAACAGGAGGTCAAAGGTCATGGTCCACAGTGAGGATGACTCAGCGTGAAGGTCACCTCACCTCCTGGACCTTGAGTCCCGTCCCGAGCAAGAAGTGCTGCTTCTGCTGCCGGATCTGGACGTTGTAGACCTTGCCCTGGTAGAAGACCATGAGGGTGAAAGGCTGGTTGTCCAGCTGCCGGGTGCTGTCCCTCACCAGGTACGCTCCGTCCTTCACGGGACACAGAGGACAAACATGGGACACTGTCCAACACGCGTCACATGGAACCACGTTTCCCACAATGCTTTGGGGACGGGGTAATTGACCGCTAGCTAACGCTGCGTTCCATTTATATCAGAATTTCACCGATGCGAACGAGTGACCAGCTGACCAAGCGCCACTTCCTTTCAAAATAAGAGCTGACTATATTATCTGACTATATTATGTTAAATATTGTATTTAATATATTAAATATTATGTTAAATATATTAAATATTATGTTAAATATTATGTTAAATATTATGTTAAATATATTAAATAGTATGTTAAATATTGTATTAGATATATACAAATATGTAAATTATTTAATGAAATATTATATTAAATATTATGTGAAATATTTTATTAAATACATACAAATATTATGTTACATATATTGAACATTATATTAAATATATTAAATAGTTTGTTAAATATATTAAATATTATGTAAAATATATTAAATAGTATGTTAAATATGTTAAATATTATGTTAACTTTTTATTTAAATATTATATTAAATATATGAAGTAAATATTGTTATTTTTTATTAAATATAAGTTTAAATATATTAGTCTGTTAAATATATAAAATATTATGTTAAATATTTTATTAAATAAATGCAAATATTATGTTGAATATATTGAACATTATATTAAATATTATGTTCAATATCCTATTAAAGTGTCTGTTAAATATTATATTAAATGTATTAAATATTATGTTAAATATTATGTTGAATATCAATCGCAGCTTTCGAGGCTTTTATAAATGTGTTAAAACTTTAGTGAATTGGTTCAAACTTTTCTCCGAGTTCCGACGACAAATGGAACGTACCATTTCTTTGAATGCTGCTGCACTTGTAGTGTCTGTTTTTACCTTGTGAACTCGTCTCAGACTTCCTTCTGCCTGACCCCGGGTCACTTTACCCACATACCAGCGGGGGTCCAGGTCCTGTGACACACACACACACACACCGTTGTTTGACTGCAAATACAACAGCACCACCTGCTGTTTGCTGTGTGTGTGTGCGTCTTGTTACCTGTGACTTTGACGTTGTCTGTGGACGGAACGAGTTTCTCTCTGATCACACACACACACACACACACACACAAACACACACACACACACACACACACACACACACACACACCCCACACACACACACACACACACACACGCACGATGTAGTAACACATTAAAGCCACCCCATGGTTGTGTGTGTTGTGTGTGTGTCTCTGACCTGTTGGCAATCTGCAGGCTGCAGAGGTCACGCTGGGAGGAAGACTGTGAAAGAACAACAACAAAAACATGAAAAATCACTGTGTGCAGGCTTTGGCCAACAAGGGGCGCTGTAAAGTAATCATGAAATCACTGGTTTTCTCTATGGACTTTGGTGTGGGAGAGTGAGTGGGTTACACACACACACACACACACACACACACACCTGTGTCCCTGATGTGAGGGCGGACCAGGGAGACCAGGGCGGGGGGGCAGACCTTTATTTTGGAGGGGGAACGTGTTGTTTTTAGAGGCTGAAAGAGAGGAAGTGAGACAATCACTGTGAATAAATGTCTCCACTTTTATTTTGAAGGGGACACAACAATAATAAAAAAAAGATGAATAAAATAAAATAAAAATAATTCACCTCACCTTCAGGAGGATTTTGCTGATAGAAAAGAGAAAAAAAGACCAATATAATCAAACATAGATAGATAGATAGATAGATAGATAGATAGATAGATAGATAGATAGATAGATAGATAGATAGATAGATAGATAGATAGATAGATAGATAGATAGATAGATAGTTTGCTTGCTAGCTGTGTTTTCTTGTCATTGAAAATGATAGCTTGCTAGCTAAAATGATGGCTCCCTAGCTAGCTCGAGATAGATAGATAGATAGATAGATAGATAGATAGATAGATAGATAGATAGATAGATAGATAGATAGATAGATAGATAGATAGATAGATAGATAGATAGATAGATAGATAGTTTGCTTGCTAGCTGTGTTTTCTTGTCATTGAAAATGATAGCTTGCTAGCTAAAATGATGGCTCCCTAGCTAGCTCGAGATAGATAGATAGATAGATAGATAGATAGATAGATAGATAGATAGATAGATAGATAGATAGATAGATAGATAGATAGATAGATAGATAGATAGATAGATAGATAGATAGATAGATAGATAGATCTGAACTTACTTCTCTCCTTTGCTCAAACCTGTTAAACCACAAAACAAACAAACACAGTGTTTTATTGTGGAATTGGGGTTAGGTGTGTGTGTGTGATAATGGAGGTGCTGGTTCGACGCTCGCCTGTCAGGAGGAGGAGGTCTGGCCGACGAGTTGCTCCTGCTGACGGCAGCTGACGGCGGCGTAAGAACGGGAGGTTTGGTCCTCGTGGGCGGATCCAGGTTTTCAGACCTCCACACGCACACACACATACACACATTATTATTATTCTCGCCATCATTTAACTTTAAGCGAAATCTTAAATTTACTCACTTCCATGTCGGCGCTCCTCCCGGCTGCAAGAAAAACACAGAAATGAAAGTGTTTTAGAAGTGACTGCGGAGTTCCTCAGGGCTCTGCTCTCGGCCCGTTTTCGCGACCGATTTATGCGTCGTTTTAAAGCAACGCGACGACAAATAGTGCAGGTTTTCTTCAACAACATTAAGAAAAGCACTCACTCTGTCCACGCTGCTGCACTGAAGTCCTGCAGAGACAACAGAGAATTAAAGTTATATATTTACATATCACAGTGGAACTGAAAGTGAGATCCCTGGAGGCAATGGTGTATTTTCATAAATATAAATATATAATACATATATATATATACATATATATATCTTTACCCCTGACAGATGTTGAGTTGTATCCTGAGCCTCTGCCTGGTTTGTTGTCACGGTAGATCTGCGGTGGCTCTGGAGCGACTGAACACAATTTAGCAGAAAAGTGATCGAGAATTCACTCTTTACAGCGGGACACGGCGAAGTATAATGACGAAAATAATATATATAATAATATAATGACGTGTGTAAACTACTCGCTCTCCCACACCAAAGCCCATAGAGAAAACCAGTGATTTTAGCTCACAGGGACACAGGAGCTGCTGGTCCTCTGCTGCCTCGTGTGGTCACTTTGTGTCACTGCAGTAAATCTAAACATATGATTTTAAAAGCCGAATTGACAGAATAAGTAATTGTAAGTTAGTGATGGAGGCAGCAGTGGATCAACAACTCCTGTGAACTCTTTGGCTAGCTAGCTGTGTTTTCTTGTCATTGAAAATGATAGCTTGCTAGCTAAAATGACGGATTGCTAGCTAGCTCGAGATAGATAGATAGATAGATAGATAGATAGATAGATAGATAGATAGATAGATAGATAGATAGATAGATAGATAGATAGATAGATAGATAGACAGTTGGCTAACTAGCTGTTTTTTCTTGTCATTGAATGATAGCTTGCTAGCTCCTGTGTGCCTTGATGTTAAAATCACTGATTTTCTCTATGGGCTTTGGTTGATAAGTTAGCGTCGACTAATACGAAACCACACACACACACACAAAAACGCATCCCCTTGTGTGTTCTCATGGGAAGTTTATTTCGATGACATCATCAGCAGCAGGTTACTCACATTTCCCCGACGCCCGAGCGCCGCCGTGGGGGGAGGAGTCTCTGCGCGTGGAGGAGTCTCCGCCCTGTGGACGGACACGACACGACAAACCCGTGAAAAAAACAACCTGACGCCATGTTTAGAAAATTGCACACATGTTTAGAGACTCACCACCCGAGGAGAGGGAGGAGTCAGCGTGGAGACCGGGGGGCGGGGACACACGGCAGGGGGGGCGGGGCCTCTGGACGACACGTGGTTGTCCCTTTTATCTACACACAGACACACAAAGACACACAGTCAGGCAGATGGTTGTAATTCGGGAGGTCGGAAGTTAACGTCAACGTAACGCGGTCCGTTTTTTCTCTCACAATCGCGACATATTTACCGATGTATTCGCCGTCTCCAATGGGCAGGGACGGACACAGGTTGTGGGCGAGGTCCTCGGGGGGCTCAGAAGGCGGGGGCTCGTAGTCGCCGTCCAGGTCATCGGACGGCGACTCGTAGTCCTCGTCGCTGCTGTTTGGTTTCTCGTAGTCGTCGTCGTCGTCGTCCTGGTGGAGCAAAGAACCTTTCCCGCCAAATGCTTTTGTTTGTTTGGCTAAGCCCCGCCCCCACCACCACCACCACCAGACCCAACGCGGCACCGTGTGCACGGCGCGAATCGTAAACGTGTAGGTTTTGGAACGCGTTAAGTGCGCGTGGACAGCACACGCACAAACTGTACTACCTCACCAGTAGGGGGCTTAAAAACCAAAGAAGTCGTCGCCAGGTCAAGACTCGGATGGCTCTACTTGGCGACAACTTCTTCGGTTTTTAAGCCCCCTACTGGTGAGTTGGACAGTTTGCACCTAACGTCAGATCGATACGTCTGGTTTCGAGTGGCTCACAGATGTCGGAGTCGGGGTCTTTGCGAGCGGTTTCAAAATCCAGGGCCTTTAAGTCAGTCAAGTTTAGTTTGGGCTTGTTTTTGTTAGCTTTATGCTAACACATTGTGGGTGTGTTGTGAGGAGACGTGAGTGGCGAACATTAGCTCAGCTAGCGCAGTCAATCTGAAAGTGAATTGTGGTGGTTATTCTCGCCCTTTTCGGGCAGTCGTGCGCGAGGGTGGAGCTTAGCCACAGGTGAAGAACTGTTGAACGGTCAGACTTACGAACTCGTCTTCTCCCCAGCCCTGGACGTCAACAATGTCTGCACAAAGACAACAACTCACACCTTTAATATTTACGACACATTTACGTCCACGGAGACGCTGCAGATCGTTTAAAGACAAAGACATCACTTCCTACCTGGCTCGTGATATTTGGGCGTCGTTCTGTGACGGAAACACAAAAAACACAAAGATTTTCGGTCAGGTTCTTGAACGCAGCAGCAGCGTTTGCGATCTTTCAGTTGCGAAAACCTACTTTTTGGCGAACAGGCCTCGCTTCTCCTCCTTCTTGCTGATCTCGCTGCTGAGCTTCATGATCATCCTGAGGAAAAACAGCGGCAAAATCACACGTCGGTCGTGAACAAGGTCGCAAATCGTCCTCGACGGTCGATACTTACGGAGAATAAGGTTTGGGGAATTTCTGCAGGTCGTTGTCGCTCAGATTCTGCGAAAACGACAAAAAAATTATGGTTGTTTGTTTGTTTGCTAGCTTGCTTTCTAGCTTGTATGTTTGCTAGCTTGTATTTTTGCTTGCTTGTTTGTTTGTTTGCTTGCTTGCTTGTTTGTTTGCTTGCTTGCTTTCTGGCTTGTATGTTTGCTAGCTTGTATTTTTGCTTGCTTGCTTGTTTGTTTGTTTGCTTGCTTGCTTGTTTGTTTGCTTGCTTGCTTTCTAGCTTGTATGTTTGCTAGCTTGTATTTTTGCTTGCTTGTTTGTTTGTTTGCTTGCTTGCTTTCTGGCTTGTATGTTTGCTAGCTTGTATTTTTGCTTGCTTGCTTGTTTGTTTGCTTGCTTGCTTTCTAGCTTGTATGTTTGCTAGCTTGTATTTTTGCTTGCTTGCTTGTTTGTTTGCTTGCTTGCTTTCTGGCTTGTATGTTTGCTAGCTTGTTGATTTGCTTGTTCGTTTGCTTGCTCGCTTGTATGTTTGCTAGCTTGTATGTTTGCTTGCTTGTTTGTTTGCTTGTTTGTTTGCTAGCTTGTTTGTTTGCTTGCTTGCTTGTTTGTTTGCTTGCTTGCTAGCTTGTATGTTTGCTTGCTTGTTTGTTTGCTTGCTTGCTAGCTTGTTTGTTTGTTTGCTAGCTTGTATGCTTGCTAGCTTGTATGTTTGCTTGCTTGTTTGTTTGCTAGCTTGCTTGCTAGCTTGTATGTTTGCTTGCTTGTTTATTTGCTTGTTTGTTTGCTTGCTAGCTTGTTTGTTTGTTTGCTTGCTTGTTTGCTTGCTTGCAGGCCCGTTCTGACAAGACAACAAACCAAGCAATTGCTTGGGGCCCCGAGCTGGCCTGGGGCCCCAAGAGAACGACTGGTTATGAATAAAATGCAAACGACAAACTGTGTGAGCACCCCTTTGATAGTCAATGCAGTAAAGTGTAATTGACATGTCCATTTTGCTTGGGGCCCCCAAATTCCTTCAAACAGCCCTGCTTGAGCGTTTGTTTGCTTGCTCGCTTGTATGTTTGCTAGCTTTCTTGTTTGCTTGCTAGTTTGTTTGTTTGTTTGTCTGCGTGCTTGCTAGATTGTTTGTTTGCTTGCTAGCTTGTGTGTTTGCTTGCTTGATTGCTTGCTAGCTTGTATGTTTGCTTGCTTGTTTGCTTGCTAGCTTGTTTGTTTGTTTGCTAGCTTGTTTGTTTGTTTGCTTGCTAGCTTGTTTGTTTGCTTGCTGGCTTGCTAGCTTGTTTATTTGCTTGCTGGCTTGCTAGCTTGTTTGTTTGCTACCTTGTTTATTTGTTTGTTTGCTTGTTTGTTTGCTAGCTTGTTTGTTTGCTAGCTTGTTTGTTTGCTTGCTGGCTTGTATGTTTGCTAGCTTGCTTGTGTGTTTGTTTGTCTGTTTACTCACCACAAACCTGGAACCACTGATGGAGTGTTTCAGCACGGCTTTATCACACCCGGAAAGATTCATCTGGAGAGACGGACACTGTCAATGTCATTGTGTGTCTCCGTGTGTGTCCTGGTCTTTTGTCTCTCTGTGGTCGTTTTTTGTCTCTCTGACGTCTTCTTTTGTCTCTCTGACGTCGTCTTTTGTCTCTCTGACGTCTTCTTTTGTCTCTCTGACGTCGTCTTTTGTCTCTCTGACATCGTCTTTTGTCTCTCTGACGTCGTCTTTTGTCTCTCTGTGGTCGTTTTTTGTCTCTCTGACGTCTTCTTTTGTCTCTCTGACGTCGTCTTTTGTCTCTCTGACATCGTCTTTTGTCTCTCTGACGTCGTCTTTTGTCTCTCTGACGTCATATTTTGTCTCTCTGTAGTCGTCTTTTGTCTCTCTGACGTCGTCTTTTGTCTCTCTGACGTCGTCTTTTGTCTCTCTGACGTCGTATTTTGTCTCTCTGTAGTCGTCTTTTGTCTCTCTGACGTCGTCTTTTGTCTCTGTGCGGTCGTCTTTTGTCTCTCTGACGTTGTCTTTTGTCTCTCTGTAGTCGTCTTTTGTCTCTCTGAAGTCGTCTTTTGTCTCTGCGACGTCTTCTTTGGTCTCTCTGACGTCGTCTTTTGTCTCTCTGACGTCGTATTTTGTCTCTGTGACGTCGTCTTTTGTCTCTCTGACGTCGTCTTTTGTCTCTCTGCGGTCGTCTTTTGTCTCTGCGACGTCTTCTTTGGTCTCTCTGACGTCGTCTTTTGTCTCTCTGACGTCGTATTTTGTCTCTGTGACGTCGTCTTTTGTCTCTCTGACGTCGTCTTTTGTCTCTCTGCGGTCGTCTTTTGTCTCTCTGTGGTCGTCTTTTGTCTCTCTGTGGTCGTCTTTTGTCTCTCTGTAGTCGTCTTTTGTCTCTCTGACGTCGTATTTTGTCTCTCTGACGTCGTCTTTTGTCTCTCTGCGGTCGTCTTTTGTCTCTCTGACGTCGTCTTTTGTCTCTCTGACGTCGTATTTTGTCTCTCTGACGTCGTATTTTGTCTCTGTGACGTCGTCTTTTGTCTCTCTGACGTCGTATTTTGTCTCTCTGTAGTCGTCTTTTGTCTCTCTGACGTCGTCTTTTGTCTCTCTGTGGTCGTCTTTTGTCTCTCTGTGGTCGTCTTTTGTCTCTCTGTGGTCGTCTTTTGTCTTTCTGACGTCGTCTTTTGTCTCTCTGTGGTCGTCTTCTGTCTCTCTGCAGTCGTCTTTTGTCTCTCTGTGGTTGTCTTTTTTCTCTCTGACGTCGTCTTTTGTCTCTCTGCGGTCGTCTTTTGTCTCTCTGTGGTCGTCTTCTGTCTCTCTGACGTCGTCTTTTGTCTCTTGTCTTTTGTCTCTTTGTGGTCGTCCTGACGACTAAAGACGAGCACAGAGACACAGAGGACGAGGACGTCTTCTGTGTCTCTGTGCTCATGTTGTGGTCTTGCTAAAGTCCTCACCCTCTTCATGAAGTCTCCCAGCTGCTGTGGACTCCACCCCATGACCTCTGACCTGTACGGCACCTGCTCCGAGCTCATGGCGGTGTCTCTAACCCGGCGTCGAACCCGCAGCAGACGATTGGTGTGTGTGTCTCTGACTGACAGGACGACCTCGCTTCCTGCCAAGGCAGAAAACCCAAACGTCTCACAGAGACAAAGTGTCCTCAGAGTTCTACTTCTTCCTCGAGTGGACGAAGAACTTTTCCCTGCGGAGACGATAGCGTGCAAACGCAGGACGGAGACGAGCAGGAAGACGTGAACCAAAATGGCTTCCTTTTTTTTTGACTGTCTCTGTCCTCCTCGTCCTCTATGTGTCAATCTATCTTTCCTGCTCGGTCTCTGGGAGGAAGTGACTGTGCAGGGTGGGGGGGGGGGGGGGGGTGATGAAGGCCCCGCCTCCACTTAACCACAGAGCGGAAAAGACGACGCTGCTGCTGCTGCTGCTGCTGTTTCTGCTGCTAACGTCTGACACTGACACAAAGCAATGAATGCTGGGAAATGTCTTTATGTCTTTGACTTGTACAAACCACATGTTTACCTTTTTTGAAATCATTAAATGTCATGTTATGTTATAAAAGAAGGTCTGTGTCGTGGTAAGCGTGACCCCGGGGTTCGATCCCCAATTGGAACAAGGACCTTTGATTAGCTTGATTTAATGAATTAGCTTGTCAATATAATCCTTAAATCCTTCATTTAAAGGTCTTAATTTAAAAAATAATCCTTAAATCCTGTGCTAAAAGGCTCTTAACTTTACAAATAATCTTTATGTTGTGTGTTATACGGTCTTAAAATCACAATTAATTCTTAAATCCTTCATTTAAAGATCTTAAAAATGACAAATGAACCTTAAATCCTTAATTTAAAGGTCTTAACTTTACAAATAATCCTTAAATCCTGTGTTAAAATGTCTTAAACTTACAATTAATCCTTAAATCCTTCATTTAAATGTCTTGAAATCACATGATTGACATGATTATAAATCATTAAATATAATAACGACGGGGAAAAAAAGAAAAGAAAAAAAGAACGTTCGTCCGTTCTATTCTGGAAAAACACAATTTCAGTCGGACTCGCTGTGCGCCTCCGCACCTGAAGGGGGCGCCCGTCGCCGCCAAACCTACTTCCGTTCCGTCACCGGTTTGTGTCACAAAGCAAACAAGATGGCGTCCGGCAGTGGGGTGAGTCTGTGCTCTGAGAAGGTTTTTCGTGTTAAAAGTGTAAAATATATCGAGTGTGAGACTTTCCGTGAGTGGTAGGTGTTTCCTAGTTTATGAGAGACATTATCGGCGCAGATGAATCACACGTAAACTGTTTTTAAAATCGCGTTTCTCGCGCTCCGTCCCGGCGCCCGAGCTAACGCAGATAGCTAGGTTTAGCCTGCTGAACGCTCACCAAAGTAAGGGTTTTCGCTTTTCATTTGAAACGTATGTGTGTATGGCTGCAACTAACGATTATTTGTGTGACCTGTTTATTTGTACTGTTTTTATATTTTCTACAGTATTTTTATTGTTTTGTTGTTCTAGGGTCTATTGGGTCACACGTTTGTATGTTTTATTTATTTATCTCTGATGCACAGCACGTTGTTTAAGCTGTTTTCAAAGTGCTTTATAAATAAAGTTGGATTGGATTGGATAACCGGTTTATGATGATTAGTGATGATGTTCTCAAATGTCTTGTTTTTGTCCACAAACTTGAATTATCCACTTATCCATGATTTCTCTGATGGAGCAAAGAAACCAGGAAATATTTACATTTAAGAAGCTGTTAAAATCAGTCAAACTAATTATCTAAATGGTTAATTTAGAAATCAGTCGGTTGGATATTCGTTGCAGCTTGATAATGATTTTATGCATTTTAAATTCAAATCACGTACGTAAAAAACGTATGTAGCTGAATCTTAAATGCATAATAAAACAGTCGAGCAGCATTTATTACTATTTATCAAAACTTTCATCATAATTTACAATAATTTGCCACTCGCTAAATTATTATCAGCTTGTGCTGCAGTTAAAAAAAATCCTTCATATAAATGTCTTAACTTTACAAATAATCCTTAAATCTTGTATTAGAGGGTCTTAAACTTACAGTTGATCCTAAAATCAGGTATTTAAAGCTCTTCCAATTAACAATCCTTAAATTCTGTGAATCTTAAAATCATAATTAACCCTTAAGTCCAGCATTTAAAGATCTTATAAATGACATTTTTTCCTTAAATCCTGTATCAAAAGGTCCTAACTTTACAATTAATGATGACGACGGGTGCTCAAATGGGGTATTTAAAGGTCTCGATCACTAAATCCTGAGTTTAAAAGTCTTATAAATAAGACTTTAAGCGTTAATTGTGCGTTTACAGGTCTTAAAATGACTATTTCACCTTAAATCCTGTGTTTTAAAGCATAATAATGAGCCACTGGACTGTGTTTGATTGACCTCATCCTCCTCTTCTTCTCTCTCAGTTATTACTGTAAAAATTGGCCCAATGATCAGACAGATGTGTTGATCGATCAGTTTACTTTACAAATAATCCTTAAATCCTCTGTTAAAGGTCTTGAATTTACAATTGATCCCTCATTCCAAGGTCTTAAAATAACATTATTTAAATTCTGTGTTAAAAGGCTCTTAAAATCACAATCAACCCTTTAATCCCGCATTTAAAGATCCTAAAAATGAAAAATAATCCTTAAATCCTGTGTTAAAAGGCTCCTAAAATCACAATTAAATCTAAAATCCCACATTTAAAGATCTGTGTTAAAAGGTCTTAACTTAATAAATAATCCTTAAATCCTGTGTTAAAAGGTCTTAACTTTACAAATAATCCTTAAATCCTGTGTTAAAGGGCTGTTAAAATCACAATTAATTCTAAAATCCCACATTTAAAGATCTTAAAAATTACAATTTAATCTTAAATCCTGTGTTAAAAGCTCTTAAACTTACTATTGATCCTTAGATCCTTCATTCCAAGGTCTTAAAAATAACAATATTTAAATTCTGTATTTAAAGGCTCTTAAAATCACAATCAACCCTTAAATCCCGCATTTAAAGATCTTAAAAATAACAAATAATCCTTAAATCCTGTGTTAAAAGGCTCTTAAAATCACAATTAATTCTAAAATCCTTAATTTAAAGGTCTTAAAATCACAATTTAATCTTAAATCCTGTGTTAAAAGGTCTTAATTTAACAAATAATCCTTAAATCCTTCATTTAAAGGTCTTAAAATCACAATGAATACTTAAATCTTGTGTTCAAAGGTCTTAACTAAACAAATTATCCTTAAATCCTGTGTTAAAAAGCTTTTAAAATCACAATACTCAAACCTGTGTTAAAAGGTCTTAAATGAACATTTCCTTTGACTGTTACTCAGTTTAAAAAGACCTTTGAGGAGGTAAATGTTGTGTCTTTTCTCTTCCTCCTTCAGTCCAGTAAGAACGACTTCCGTCGGAAGTGGGACAAAGACGAGTATGAAAACCTGGCACAGAAGCGAATCACGGAGGAGCGAGACAAGGAGAGGAGAGATGGTGAGGAGACGGAGAGAGAGTGGTGTCTTCTTCCTCTTCCTCTCCATGTTTTCACTCTCACATTCTCTCTCTCTCAGGAAAAGTGGCTCCTCCCATCAAACGTGAGCTCCTGCGTCACAGAGACTACAAAGTGGACCTGGAGTCTAAACTGGGGAAGACCATCGTCATCACTAAGACCACGCCTCAGGCCGAGATGGGCGGGTACGACACAGTCAGCAGATGATATGTTTCATCACGGAGCAACCACAGAGCCTCAGTTATCTTTAAAAAACACCATTTAACCTTTAAAATTACAATTAATCCTTAAATCCTTTATTTAAAGGTCTTAACTACAAATAATCCTTAAATTCTGTGTTGAAGTGCTCTTAAAATAACAATTAATCCTTAAATCCTTCATTTGAAGGTCTTAACTTTACAATGAATCCTTACATTCTGTGTTTAAAGGCTCTTAAAATCACAATTAATCCTTAAATCCTTTATTTAAAGGTCTTTACTTTACAATTAATCCTTACATTCTGTGTTTAAAGGCTCTTAAAATCACAATTAATCCTTTATTTATAGGTCTTAACTACAAATAATCCTTAAATTCTGTGTTGAAGTGCTCTTAAAATCACAATTAATCCTTAAATCCTTCATTTGAAGGTCTTAACTTTACAATTAATCCTTAAATCCTGTGTTTAAAGGCTCTTAAAATAACAATTAATCCTTAAATCCTTCATTTAAAGGTCTTAACTTTACAATTCATCCTTAAATTCTGTGTTATAAGGCTCTTAAAATCACAATTAATCCTTAAATCCTTCATTTAAAGGTCTTAACTTTACAATTAATCCTTAAATTCTGTGTTATAAGGCTCTTAAAATCACAATTAATCCTTAAATCCTTTATTTAAAGGTCTCAACTTTTAAAATAATCCTTAAATTCTGTGTTATAAGGCTCTTAAAATCACAATTAATCATTAAATCCTCTATTTAAAGGTCTTAACTACAATTCATCCTTAACTTCTGTGTTTAAAGATCTTAAAAATTACAATTAAAATTAAAAATTCTTAAATCAAGTCACTAAATCCTGAGTTTAAAAGTCTTATAAATAAGACTTCAACCTTTAATTGTGTTTACAGGTTTTAAAATGAGCTTTTCACCTTAAATCCTGTGTATTAATGTTCTCTTCTCCTCCTCTCCTCCCCTCCTCTCTCAGTTATTACTGTAATGTGTGTGACTGTGTCGTCAAAGACTCCATCAACTTTCTGGATCACATCAACGGAAAGAAACGTGAGTTCATGTCACACGCACAGATCTACACACACACACACACACACACTGAAGGTCACCTCTCAGTGTTGTTAGTCGTCTCTCATGTATGAATTCAGACTAAAGAAAAGCAGATGTTTTCCTCATACGACAGCAGTTTGTCTCCCAGAGATGAAGAAAGTTATACTTTAAAATAAATTCACCTGGTGAATGTGAGACAGCTGATGACACAGATGCTTTAGACGCCGCTGAGTGGATTAATGAAGAGACGAAGTGACCTGATATCTACTCGTACCTGATCGACTCTCAGAGTCTTTATTCCAAGGAGAACTTGGGGCCAATTCCTATCTTAACCCTCAAGCTCAACCCTTAATCTGAACTGGCCCTCAAAACCAAATGTTGAGGGTTATTTGTCACTTAGAAATGGGACACCCCTTAAATGCAGATACGTCTTCAGACTGTAGGGGGCAGAATAACGCTAAAGCTGCGTCCAGTCTGTAAAGTAGTGATGCTCAAATGAAGCAGTGAAGCAGTATTGAACCACTTTGCCAATTGTATTGAACATGGGTTCATTCATTCAAAGGTTCATTTCAGTGACATCTAGTGGTGAAATGGTAGACAACAAACTCTGTGTTCAGCTGATTCAGTAGATCTGGGATTGGGGAGGGTTTGCTTTAGAGCAGCGGTCACCAACCTTTTTTGCTCCACGGACCGGTTTAATGTCAGGAAATATTTTCACGGACCGGCCCCCTAACGCTCTCTGGTCGCCATGGTAACGCTTAAACGTGCCTTCAAAATAAGATACACAAAACAGCTGTAAACGGTTCATTAATGTTGATATATTTGTTTCAATCGCTGAATGAAGCCTGTCATATTTGGAACAAGAGTCAGGAACTCAAATTGCTTGCACAAAACTATTGATCAGCGCTCAGCTTTTGTTTGTTGTTCCTCAAAATCAGTATGCGCCGAGAGCGCGGGCGAGCGGGCGCAGAGAGAGAGAGTAACGAGTGCGAGTGAGTGAGGTCTGGCCATTACTTCATTTATTATTTTTCTGTAGGTGTGTACCCTGAAAACATTGCACAAGTAAGCAAGTTTTGCGACTCACTCCGTGTCACTGAAATGTGCTGCAGCGGTGACTTCTTTTCTGAGAGAAATCGATGCAGCGGCTCTCGCTGCAAACACTCTGGCCAGCGATCTCCCTCAGGATGTGTCAAGAGTAAATCATAGACGGATGTAACGGAGGGAATCCGGTCGGTATTTTTCAAAATAAAACATTGTTCAGACCCCGATAATAAATCAAACGGAAATAATGTTATTTTTATTTAAGTTATTACACACATACACACACAGATATACACACACACACACATATATACACACATATACACACACACACAATGTGTATACAATGTGTAATTAATGGAATAACAGATCATCGGATGAGCTGATGTCTTTAGTTCTTTAGTTAGTCAAAGAGAGAGACAATGTTCTCTGGTGTGAAGTGAATGTCGCGGTGAGTTCATAATCTGCTTCGTATGCAGCCAAGTTTCGCTTTTGCGCAAAGAAACTTTCCAGCGTTTAATAGTTTTTGTTCCACAATGAACTCGCTGTGTTTCGGCCGCTGAATTATCGGCGCATCCCTAAATGTAACATCTTTATTGACAAGAACAATGTAACTGTAATAATGACACACTTGATGGTGTGACTTGGGTTTCAATCAGCACCTGAACAAGGCAGCGCTGCGCTGATTAAATGGGAGAGCATGCGCCCTTGTTCCCAGGTATAGAAAAATCTGTGGTGTATAAAAAAAAAAGTGCTAAGCCTGGCTCATAATACACTGAGGGAAACCCTGTACACACGCATATATACGCACGTGCACACACATAGACACACGCACACACATATTATATACACACACCAACAGTCTTTCTAAGGGTTTGTAATGTGTGTGTGTGTGTGTGTGCACAGACCAGAGGAACCTGGGCATGTCGATGCGTGTCGAGCGCTCGTCTCTGGATCAGGTGAAGAAACGTTTTGAGGCGAACAAGAAGAAGCTGGAGGAGAAGCAGAAGGAGTACGACTTTGAGGAGCGCATGAAGGAGCTGAGGGAAGAGGTGAGGAGGAGGAGGAGGACATTTAACCACTCACTCAATCACTCTCCCACACCAAAGTCCATAGAGATAGAAAACCAGTGATTTTAGCTCACAGGGACACAGCAGCTGCTGGTCCTCTGCTGCCTCATGTGGTCACTTTGTGTCACTGAGTTAAGTCTAAAGTAAATATTTTAAAAGCTGAATTCACTCAAATCAATCAAATCAATCATCAGGCAGCAGTGGATCAACAACTCCTGTGAACTCCTGTGTGCTGTGATGTTAAAATCACTAGTTTTCTCTATGGACTTTGGTGTGGGAGAGTGAGGAGGAAGAATCCTGAATGTTTCCTCTGTTTCAGGAGGAGAAAGCAAAGGCGTACAAGAAAGAGAAGCAGAAGGAGAGGAAGCGGCGAGCAGAGGACGACGGTGAGGTGGAGGTGGACGAGGACATGGCAGCGGTGATGGGCTTCACAGGCTTCGGCTCGTCAAAGAAGAGTCACTGACGTTTCCTCCAAAACATTCACAGCCACCAACACAGGCTCTTATTTTGGTAGAGTCAGCCATCTGTGTGTAGCGGTGGCGTTTGCCCGCTGCAGCTTCCTGTCAGAAACGTGTGTGCGTGTGCGTGCGTGTGTGTGTGCGTGCGTGCGTGCGTGCGTGTGTGTGTGCGTGTGTGTGGTCGGTCATAGAGAGACGGACGACACTGAGACAAACAAAGAGAGAGGACAACGGACACTTTAATCTCTGTTGTTATTTACTGAATTTATTTGAATAAACTTTGTTTTTGTTTGATGTGAAGAGTCAAAGGAAAGTCGTGTGTGTGTATATATATATATATATATATACGTGTGTATATGTATATACATATACACATGTGTGTATATATGTATATATACACGTGTGTATATATGTATATATACACGTGTGTATATATGTATATATACACGTGTGTATATATGTATATATACACGTGTGTATATATGTATATATACACGTGTGTATATATGTATATATACACGTGTGTATATATGTATATATACACGTGTGTATATATGTATATATACACGTGTGTATATATGTATATATACACGTGTGTATATATGTATATATACACGTGTGTATATATGTATATATACACGTGTGTATATATGTATATATACACGTGTGTATATATGTATATATACACGTGTGTATATATGTATATATATATATATATACGTGTGGATCTGCATATGTGTATACACGTGTGTGTATATATACGTCTATATGTGTGCAGATATATATATACATATATACATGTGTGTGTGTGTGTGTATATATATCTGTATATATATATATACATGTGTGTGTATATATACACATATATGTGTTTAAATATATATACGTGTGTATATATATATATTTACACACGTATATATGTATAAATATATATACTAGGGCTGTCAAAAGATTAACATTTTTAATCAGATTAATCACATGGTAGCTGTGGATTAATCACGATTAATTACCATTCGTAAATATGCCAGAACAATACTAATTTTCCCTTTATATTGTTGTAGGATACAAATTTAGTAAAAAATAAACATTACATTGTAAAGAACCCACATAAGACAATATAAATAAATATAAAATACTGTTTTTTTAAACTACACATTGCACTGTAAATAACTCACATTATAATAAGTATAGAAGTTAAATAGTTTTCTTGGGGGAACTAAACCCACAGCAGGAGAAGCACTGCTTCTACTAGTTAGCTTTAGCATCAGCTAGCATTCTGACGCTAATGTTAGCTACTGTCTGTGTCCCCGTTAGTTAGACAGTGACTGTTAATGTTGTGATTATATCATTATCTGCACCAGCAGCGCCACTTACAACTGTGTGTCTTTCTTTCTTTTTTTCTTCCTCTTCTTACTTCCTGACTGATAACTCCTCTTCATTTTCCTTCAGCTTCACACAGGTTAGCGTGAGGTGACGTGGGGCCTCTTTAGGGAGGTTTCCGACCGAGATATCATTGCAAATCAACCATTGTTGTTTAAGGGAGACGGGGATGCAGCTGCTCACTGATGCATTAAGGTCCGAGTGTCGGGTCCCCCCTATCGACTTGGGGCCCCAAGCAGTTGCCTGTCTTGCCTGTTCATAACTGCACGTCCACTCGAAGCGTGATGAAAGTGAGAAAGTGGGTTAATGCGTTAAAAAAATAACGCGTTAATTACACAAATTAATCATCCTGTGTTAATTACACGTTAATTATATATTATATATTATACACACATATGTGTGTATATATATATTTATACATATATATATATACAAGTGTGTGTGTATATATGTATATATACACGTGTATATATATATATATGTATATATACGTGTATATATATATGTATATATACACGTGTATATATATATGTATATATACACACGTGTGTATGTGTATATATGTGTGCGTATGTATGTGTATATACACACACATATACACGTGTGTGTATATATTTTTACACACGTATATATGTATAAATATATATATATATACACACACATATACGTGTGTATATGTACACATATATATACGTGTGTATATATGTGTATAAGTATATATATAAAGTTAAATCTCAACTTTGAACCGCCCCTTAAAGGGACAATGTGTAGTATTTATGGGTTTATATGACCCAAAATCCACTTTTTTATACATATTATGTGCTCCTGCATTGTCTAGTCGCTGTATAATAGTTTTTGTTTCATTTTCGTAGTGTTTCAAAAAGTCATGTAAAATAACATGGTCGCGGGTCGCGGTTGCATAGCCACTGTTAGCAGCGAGACGCCATGTTTCTACCGGAGCCTGTAAGGACAAACGCGAGAGAACAAATCAAGCGTCTCTTTACTTGTAGCAGAAGTCCCGCCTCCTCTCTCTCCGCTTCGTCTGCTACGGCCGCGGTAGCTCGCCCTCTCCCTCACCTCACGAACCTCATCTGCTGACACGGAGAAAGACGACGAGGACGACATTTGACCAGCTGAGGATACCGTAGCGCTCAGGGAAGGGAGGGGGTGAGCAGAGGAGCAGGTCTTTGTTGTAAATTTTAGCCTCTCCTCTAGATGGCACTATAAACTACTTACTTCACCTTTAACTGAAAACAAACCTTAATCTAATTAAATTGACCTTCATCTTAATTTAATTGCAAGACCAGTTTTAAACAAACTTAAACTCAGACCTTTAAAATATAAAGTTATCTTTATCTAAGTTTAAGTTAATTAAGTTCAGATTAGGTTCATTACATCTACCTCATAATCTAAAGATCCTCTGTTTAAATCCCGGATGCAGCATTTTTGTTTGTTTGTTTAAACTTTTTCTTGCAGAGTCATCATTTCAAGCTCATTCATAAACAGACAAAACTCAACAACAACAACAAAAACATGTCGCACAGGTGAACCGCGTAGGCCCCGCCCCCTCCGCGCAGGTGCGTCTCATTAAAAAGCAGCGGAAGCCGCAACAATGGCGTCTGTCCGTCTGAAGAGAAGGCGCCAAACCTGCACCGCAGAAAAGACATGTCGTCGAGAGGCGTGGAAACGGCTCAGAGCCCGCTGCTCTCCTCCAGGTCTGTACCGACTCTTCACACCGCACTGACAAACCCGGGACTGACCCGGGACAAGCGGCTCCATTTAAAAAGTCACGCTGCTGCCAAACCTCATTGACAACAGCGTCCAATCAAAGCCGCTCCCCGCCTGTCTCCGTCATGTGTTTCTCGTCGACGATGAACCGTCTTATCCGGTTCGCGGCCTTTTACCTGCGCGTCTTTTCGGACAGTGAACGGCGCCGAATGAGCCGCGGTCACCTCCAGATGAGCGTGAACCCGTGACTGCGCAGGAAATATCGCTGAGTCACGGAGAAAGTAGCGAAACGTGAAAAAACGTGGACATTTCAAATGAGGTTCTGCACGTGAGAGGAGGAGGAGGAGGAGTCTTTTTGTCGCCTTTTTTAAAGGCTGATTTTATTGAGGTTCAATCATTGGTGACGAAGTTCAAATGTGTGATTTATAAATAAATGAATAAAAACAGTGGATTGATTTTGAGTTTTAAATTTAAAGTTGAATTAGGGCAAATTAATATAGTTTGATTTTTGTTTATTTTAAAGTTTTAAAAAAATGATCGGTGTTGATTAATTTGGTTCCTTGTGTTTAATTGTTAAATCTTATAAAATAAACATAAGCAACAGCAGGAAGTGTATTTTTTTTCTTTTATTTTGAATTTAAACGTTTGACGTACGTGGTTTTTTTACGGCGTCCTCAGCTTCCGCTTCGGCCCGTGGTCGTGCGTCTGTGCCAAAGGTTGGTCGACGTCAATGTCTTCGTCGCCATCGTCGTCTTCGGCGTGGAACGGCCTCCCTGACCCGCTGCTGGCCGCCGCCTCTTCCTCTGGATGCTCCACCCCTGAGCCGTGGCTCCTCCCTGGGTGCAGCTACGTCTACGACAGCCTGGTCAGGTGAGGAAGGCGCCGCCTTTTAAAATGATTATTATTATTATTAGCTTTTAATATAAGATCAAACCTGCTTTATTTAAATGTACTCAAACTTAAATCCTAAATCTTTTATTTTGAAAAGTCGCCACAGATGAGAAAAATCTAAATCTCATCTCATGTCACAATTTTAATTATTTATACTATTTATATATTCACCAGACTTACAATAAATCTTAACTTAATTCTAAGAGCAGGTTCCAACTAACTTAAATCTTGGATTAAGTTATTATGATTACACTAACTTAATCTAAAGGTGAACTTAAAACTAACCTAAGTCTTAACTTAATTCTAACTAACTTAAATCTTGGATTAAAGCCCAATTTATACTTCTGCGTAAAGTGCTATGCGTAGGTTACGCAGAGTCCTCTGCGTGGACGTAGAGCCTGTCGAAGAGCCTCTGCGTCGTCTCCGACTGCACAAAATATTTTTTTAAGTGTCCGTCACTCCGTCAATGGACAACGGAAACGGCAAGAGTTGCGATTGGTCCTCAGGACAGGCCGAGCTAAGCTGCTCTGTGCCGGCTCACAGTGAGCACCGAGCGTCCACAGACGCGGAGCTGATCCCCGCCGATAACGCCGCTGCCAAACTATAAATACGTCATATCTTAACACACACAGAACATTTTTAGACTCTAAATGGCCAATTTCTCGCCTCAAATTATCTTAAAACTGTGTTTCCGTCACACAGAAAAGTGAGAAACGGCCACTGTTTCAACAACAGTCTTTCTCTCTTTCTTTCTCGGACGCCATTGCTCACTGTAGCCAGAAGCACAACAACCTTGCGCAGCGACCCCTACTGATCGGGCGGGAAATTGCAGCGCATGTCCGTCACCACGACGCAGAGGTATAAAGGCTCGAGGCGTCTCCGTGGTGACGCAGTCGGATAACGCATTACGCAGTCGGAGAAGTATAATGTGGCCTTAAGTATAGGCGATGAAACGCGCAATGTTTAAACCTCCCTCAGATTTACGACATAGCAACACAGTACTTCACAGCTCCACCGTAGCTCCCCCTTGTCCCTGTGAAATGCGAGGGAGGAAGAGTTGCTGCACAGCGGAGCACGGTGTTTTACACAAACTTCCAGCCTCAGAGGACTTGTGTGTCCAGAGGATATATTTTATTTATGAAAAAAATGTTCACAAGCTTCACAAGCCCTTTGTTGTTGATCGTGTATGTAAATTCCTATGCTAGAAAAACACCTTGAACGCACCAGTTACGTGCCGCTGCAGTAATGTGGCCTTTAGCGAGTGACGTGTGGATCAATAATATGAGCAAGCGTTTGAAGGTACTGCAGAAAGATGTAGATGTTGTCCTACATTTCTTCTCAACCAAAGACGCGTTTCCACGTTCTCTCCTCATTATTGTTCCACACACGTCACTTGCAGCTGCAGTAACACGGGTGCATTCAAGGTGTTTTTCTAGCATAGGAATTTACATACACGCCGCGCAGCGCATTAATAGTTTTTCTTCGATTCTAATGTTTTTATGATGCCTTACGGTGAAACGCAGTAACAACGGGTAAACGGACATTACTATGGGGTATATGGAGCGGGGGTTGTGACGACGGTGCATGACAACAGGTGATAAGTGGCGACAGTATGGATGTGGATAGTAAAGCCAAATTTATACTCCTGCGTAAAGTGCTCTGCGTAGGCTACGCAGAGTGCTCTGCGTCGATGCAGAACCTGTTGTAGAGTCTCTGTGTCGTCTCGGAAACGGCAAGAGCTGCGATTGGTCCTCAGGACAGGCCGAGCTAAGCTGCTCTGTGCCGGCTCACAGTGAGCAGCGAGCGTCCACAGAGGGCGGAGCTGAACACCGCCGACTTCGTCGCTGCCGAACTATAAATACGTCATATCTTAACACACACAGCACATGTTTAGACTCTAAATGGCCAATTTCTCGCCTCAAATTATCTTAAAACTGCGTTCCGGGACACAGAAAAGTGAGAAACGGCCACTGTTTCAACAACAGTCTTTCTCCCTCGGACGCCATTGCTCACTGTAGCCAAAAGCACAACAACCTTGCGCAGCGACCCCTACTGATCGGGCGGGAAATTGCAGCGCCTATCCGTCACCACGACGCAGAAGTATAAATGCTCGAGTGGTCTACGTGGTGACACAGACGGATAACGCATTACGCAGTCGGAGAAGTATAATGTGGCCTTAAGTTGGATCGACACTACCCTGGAAGCAGTGGGTGTGTGTTTACCTGGGTCTCATTCACATGTAAATGATCAGGCACAAAACCGAGCATTCTGAAAAGGGCTGTTTTGACAGAGTTATTGAACTGCTATTGTGCTTCATCCTTATGATGTTTTGACTAAAGCATGACACAGACATGTTCATTAGGGCATCAGCAACGAGTTTAACTTGGGGTAATAGTGTATAATATGGGCTCTTTAACTTTAAAGTAACTTCATTTGAATTAACCCTTAAATCTTAATTGACATTAAGGGTTTGTTTAAGGTTAAGATTATTAAAGTTAAGATTAAGTGCAGGGTCCAACATAAGCTTAATCTTAATTTCACATTAAGCGTGATTTAGGGTAAATTCAGTAAACTATCTTAATCTAAACGTACCCTTAAATCCTGACTTGATCCTAACTCCTTGATGAAAGGCTTTTTAAAACCATGTCCTCTGTCCTCCACAGTAACTTGTCTCCAGTCTCGTCTCCTCCCGTCAGCGGCGTCCGAGGACGAGAGCGAGCGTCCAGCAGCAAAACTCGCAGGTCACACTCAATCTGGGATTATGACGCAGATTTACAGTCTCATGTCCGTCCTGTTGTGGATTACGATAATTACGGAACGATCTGAGTTTTTGTTGTTTTTGTCTCCCCCTGCAGGCCTTCCATCCTGGAGCGTTGCATCCTCAAAGTGTCCACCAGCAGCGTGGCTGTGGGGACGGACGACCTGGACAACAGGAGGTCAGTACAGTCAGGTTAGCTTAGCATTAGCCCGATTGTATTTAAGGTTAGCGCGGCATTGGCTGGCTCGGTTTAAAGGTTAGCGCGGCGTTGTCTCGCTTGTATTTAAGGTTAGCCTAGCATTGGCTCGCTTGTATTTACAATTAACGCGGCACTGGCCTGCTTGTATTTAAGGTTAGCCTAGCATTGGCCTGCTTGTATTTAAGGTTAGCGCAGCATTGGCCTGTTTGTATTTAAGGTTAGCGTGGCGTTGGCTCGCTTGTATTTAAGGTTAGCCTAGCATTGGCCAGCTTGTATTTAAGGTTAGCCTAGCATTGGCCCACTTGTATTTAAGGTTAGCCTAGCATTGGCCCGCTTGTATTGAAGGTTAGCCTAACATTGGCCCGCTTGTATTGAAGGTTAGCCTAGCATTGGCCTGCTTGTATTTAAGATTAGCCTCGCATTGGCTGGCTCAGACTAAAGGTTAGCTGGATATCAGGTTGTTCAGGCTAGCATCATCTTCTTTTAGTCTAACGTTACCTTGCAGAGTCATTGGTTCAGGATGAGGTTGTTTGGGCTAAAGGTTAGCGTAAACAGCGGGTTAACCTCAACGACTTCCTGTGCCGTCCTCGTAGGTCGACCTTCGGTCGCTCCTTCCCTCGCCACATGGATCCGGCCAACACCGAGACCAACGAGGCGGTTCTGAAGCGGCGGCAGAAACAGATCCACTACGGCAAGATCACCAGCGGTTACCAGAACTACCTGCAGCAGGTCCCCAAGTGAGCGTCCACGTTAGCGTCCACGTTAGCGTCCACGTTAGCGTCCACGTTAGCGTCCACGTTAGCGTCCACGTTAGCGTCCACGTTAGCGTCCACGTTAGCGTCCACGTTAGCGTCCACGTTAGCGTCCACGTTAGCGTCCGTGGCCTTTTGTGGGCGAGGACTTACTGTTTCTTTCTCCTCAGACACCTGCGGGACCCTAAGCTCCACCCCTCCACGCCCAACATGTACAGGAAGTACAGCCGGCGCTCCTGGGACATGCAAGTGCGTCTGTGGAGGCGGGCTCTGCACCTGTGGGACCCGCCCACCGACAACCTGCCGGACGCCTTCGACTCGGACGACCCTGTGGAACAACTGTAGGCAGAGTCTGAACATATCACAGAGACTCAATGTGCATTTTATTTTGTAGGACTAACTACTAAAAATGGAATGTAACAGAAAAATTAGATTTTTAGGAATAACTACAAAAATAGAAAAAAATCATATGTGCATTTTATTTTGTAGGAATAACTACTCAAATGAAATATAGCATAGAAATGTGCATTTTATTTTGTAGGAATAACTACTAAAATAAATAAAACATGAATTTTATTTTGTATGAATAACTACTCAAATTAAATAACATAGATGTGTGTATTTTATATTGTAGGAATGACTACTCAAATTTAAAAATAACAAAAATGTGCATTTTATTTTGTAGGAATAACTACAAAAAACAAAAAACATGCATTTTATTTTGTAGGAATAACTACTCAAATGAAATATAGCATAGACATGTGTATTTTATTTTGTAGGAATAACTACTAAAATAAAAAAAACATGCATTTTATTTTGTAGGAATAACTACTCAAATTAAATAACATAGAAATGTGCATTTTATTTTGTAGGAGTAAGGACTCAAATGAAATATAACATAGAAATGTGAATTTTATTTTGTAGGAATAACTACTAAAATTAGAAAATAACAAATGTGCATTTTAGTTTGTAGGAATGACTACTCGAATGAAATATAGCATAGAAATGTGTATTTTATTCTGTAGGAATAACTACTAAAATTAAAAAAAACATGCATTTTGTTTTGTAGGAATAACCACTCAAATGAAATAACATGAATGTCTATTTTATTTTGTAGGAATAACTACTCAAATGAAATGACATAAAAACATGCATTTTATTTTGTAGGAATAACGACAAGAAATTAAAAATAAGAAATGTGCGTTTTATTTTTTAGGAATAATACTAAAAATATAATATAACAAAAAAAAATGTGTATTTGCTTCCTTCCTTCAGGCAGAGTCAGCTAGCTAAGATGACCTCTGGCCTGTGTGAGGACATAGGAGACAAGCAGAGAGAGAAGGAGACTCCGGCAGCTTCTGAAGCCTCCTCTGTGTCTCCTCTGTCCACTGGGACGTCACTGGACATGCCTGGCCCCTGGGGGGCGCCCTTCTCCCCGGTAACTTCCCCTCCTTCTACATTTTATTATTATTTTTATTATTATAATTATTATTATTATTATTATTATTATTATTATTAATAATAATGTTTCCTTCGGGCAGGAGGCAGAGTCTAACCACCGGCCTCTCCACTCTCCCCCCGGCCTGAGCTCCTCCCTCAGGAGTCACCTGAGCTCCAGGGACAACATGGCCGAGTGGCTCCGCCTCCTCCTGGAGGCCGACCACGCCCAAGGTAGGATCTCGCCTTGTTTTTCGTAGGTCAGGTGTTTGCGATGTTTGGGAAAACGTCTACAGTTGCACCTGTGTACTGCCTCTGTTTTTAAACTTTAGCGATACTTTACGGACTAATTTTAACGGTCGGGAGAAATGTGCGTTGACACCGCTAACCACCGTTAGTTAGCACTTGTCAATACAGTTTCTTTGGCAGTGGACATGTTTGTCCTTAATGACTTAAGAGGGTAATAAATTAAAAAAAAATGGACATTCAAACCAAGATGGCGGCCTCCCTGTGGGACTAAAGCCCAATTTATACTTCTGCGTACGTTACGCAGAGTCCTTTGCGTGGACGTAGAGCCTGTCGTAGAGCCTCTGCGTCGTCTCCGACTGCACGAAATATTTTTTAAGTGTCCGTCACTCCGTCAAGGGACAAGGGAGACGGCAAGAGTTGCGATTGGTCCTCAGGACAGGCCGAGCTAAGCTGCTCTGTGCCGGCTCACAGTGAGCACCTAGCGTCCACAGACGCGGAGCTGATCCCCGCCAATAACGCCGCTGCCAAACTATAAATACGTCATATCTTAACACACACAGCACATGTTTAGACTCTAAATGGCCAATTTCTCGCCTCAAATTATCTTAAAACTGCATTCCGTCACACAGAAAAGTGAGAAACGACCACTGTTTCAACAGTCTTTCTCTCCCTTTCTCTCTCGGACGCCATTGCTCACTGTAGCCTGAAGCAGAACAACCTTGTGCAGTGACCCCTACTGATCGGGCGGGAAATTGCAGTGCGTATCCGTCACCACGACGCAGAAGTATAAAGGCTCGAGGCGTCTCCGTGGTGACGCAGACGGATAACGCATACGCAGTCGGAGAAGTATAATGTGGCCTTTATCGGCATTAGCACAATCAACGTTAGCATGTGGCGCATTTCTATGATGACTGAGCAGAAAGACACGCGTGACGTGACGTTTGCGTGACACTGCACCAGAGTCCAGACACTGTTTACCAGTTAGCTGCGCTAGCTCCTTTAGCGCTGTAAGCACATCTACAGTTGTACCTGTGTACGACGTTTAGCGTTACTTTAGAGACTCGTTTTAACGGTCGGGAGTCACGTAAACATGACGTCACGCGCGTCTTTTTGAGGTCAGTCGTAGTGGAAATGTGCGTTAACGTTGACACCGTTGGTTAGCAATTGTTAATACAGTTTTTTTGTAAGTGCACATTTTTGTCCTTAATGACTTGAGTGTAATAAATTAAGAAAAATGGCCGTTCAAACCAAACCAAAACCTCCCTGTCGTACTTGCACCAAAGTCCTCATTGACTTTTTGGACCGTCCTGACGAGATTATCGCGTCTACCAACTTTCGTTTATCTACGTGAAACTTTTTTTTTCCGTCGTTGGCCACGCCCACCTCCACGTTTTCAGACGTCTTCTCACCAGGATCGTCTTCTGGTTTCTCGCAGATTTCGGTTCGGACGACCAGCAGGTGCCCGTGTTCTCCGACCACCTCTCCTGGAACCCGTACTGATGCTCGCCTCTTCCCCGCTGCCGGCGATCCTCGTCGGAGCCCCGCCCCTTCTCGCCGGTCGTGGACGGGACTGGATTTGTTGGACATCCCGTGTGTGTGTGTATGTGTGTGTCCCAGTGCGTTCGTCTTTTTAAGATCTCTAAAGAGTTCCTATAGCGACAGTTCCCTGACTCCAGTTGCATTCCCTCCTCCGGTGTGACAGGGGGCAGCACTGAGTGTGGTTTCCTGTATTTTGCACATTTATCTCCAGTTTTTCTTCTTTGTTGTTGTTGTTGCACATCTCACCGTTACAGATTTTCTTTTCCTTCACTCGTGAAAAATAAAAAAAGCACTTATTTTGAGTTAAAGTTGGTCACGTCTTCGCCGCCGTCACCGTCACGCTCCGCTCCGCCCGCTGCTGCTCGCCGCCGTGTTTTTTCTCAAAAACAAGCCATTGTTTATTGGAGGTGAGAAGCTGCCACTTTGTGTTGTTGTTGTTGTGAGTTTACTTTTATACTCTTTGTGTTTTTGGTCGACTTTTGCTGCTCGGTAAAAAATGGAGAGCGAAGTTTGAACGATGTGATTAATAAAGATGTAAATAAAGTGTCATGGAATTAAACCACGTGGTTGTATTTGGTGGTTTTTCATGGGATTTAACTTTTAAAACCAAAGATAACATAAAATTGCATGTTTTATTTTGTAGGAATAACTACTCAAATGGAATATAACCCAAAAAACATGTATTTTATTTTGTAGGAATAACTACTCAAATGGAATATAACATCAAGTGTATTTTATTTTGTAGGAATAACTACTAAAATGTAATAACATCCAATGTGTATTTTATCTTGTAGAAATAACTACAAAAATTAAAGATATAATAAAAATGTATAATTTATTTTGTAGGAATAACTACTAAAATGAAGAGAAAAAAACATCTGCGATTTTGCGTAAAGTGGAACGTGGAACGTCTACTTCGCGACAATATCGCGAAGTAGACGTTCCACTGTTAGCGGTAACAGGAAGTGGTCGCATGGCGCGGGAATGAGAGCGTTTAAGTTACATATGTCAGCTTTAAGGTGAGCGAAGGTTAGCTGGAAGTAGCGTTTTTTTGTTTCTTATAATTCACGACAGACTACATTTCCCGTCATGCTCAGCTGAAGTTGAGTTAGCATGTTTTAACTCGGTGTAAATAAACCGCAGGTGATGAGACTCCGCCCCACCCCCCACCGCCTCGCCGCGCGCGCGCCGTAGATATTATTTATGAATGCCCACCGTCGCTCACGGGCGCGTGCGCGCGCACAGACTCGTTATTATGATGTTTGGTCGTTAGGAGCCACCGGACGCTGGTCGGAGCCGGAGCCGGTGCTGCGGTGAGCGGCCGCACTTTGATTCACTGTGGATGTTTTGGTGGCGGCGGGTGGAGAAGTGTGTGTATCCGTGTGTGTGTGTGTGTGTTTGATAATAATCACGTTAGTGGGTCAACTACACACCGAGCGGCGCCGCTGTCTGCCGCCGGAGCTGCCGCACACCGACACCTGGACCCTACAGCGCCCGCCCGGCGAGGTGAGTGTCCCTCCCGGCTTGTCAGTGAGCTTGATGACCGTGTGTGCCGCCTCCGGGGCCCGGTGTGAGCTCCCTGCTCCTCCCGCAGCATCCTCTCCTCCTCCACACGGCGCTCGGGGAGCTCACAGGCCGCCCGCAGCTCACCGCGATCACCGCTGGTACCAGCCGGTCCCGACTCTGGTTCTGGTCGTGGTTCTGGTGTGTGTGTGTGGGTGGGTGTGGGTGTGTGCGGGCTGTGAGACGCTCCGGTCCGTGTCAGAGGACTGCGTGAGGCAGGAGGCGGGAGGAGGGGCCGCTCTCCCGGGCTGACCCTCATGTGTTTCGGGGGGTTTGTTTGTGAATCAGCGCTGCTAACAACTGCTAGCATCAGCAGCTCCCGTTAGCTGCCATTAGCAGCCGTTAGCTGTCGCCGCGGCTCCGGCCGCAGCAGTGGCTCCACACGGAGCCCGCGGAGCGGAGCAGCCCAGGCCCCCACCACTACCACCACCGCCCCCCGGTGGAGGAGGCTCGCTGCTCCGCCAGCAGGTTTGTCTCATTGAGCAAGATGGCTGAATTTATTGTACCGACCTTGACAGTAATAACGACATGACATATTATTTATAACGGCAGCTCGGCCGGTGATGTAACGGCAGCCCGGACACTGAAAACCCCCCCTTTTATTGGCGTGTTTGTCCCGTTATTCCCCCCCTTTAGAGTGGCTTCATGTCAGGATTTTAATCACGACATCCACACAGACATGTATGCAGCTGTGGGACGAGGCGTGTTAGCATCCCCCCATTGAAAACAATAGGATGCGTTAGCCACATGCTAGCAGCTGCAGCCGGAGAGCAGCGGCCTGAGTGAGTCTGCGGCTCCGGCTCAGGCTGCGGCTCAGGCGGCACCGAGGCCTCGGCTGCCCCGCTTCGCCTGTCACCATCACCTGCACCGCCATCAGAACCATGTCCACACTGAGCACCACCGTGACCTCCATCACTCTGAGCACCACCATCATGACCAGCACAGGCGGCACCATCGTTACTACAACCAGGGCAGGCTCAAGCTTTCGTGGGGCCTGAAGCTCAATGTCTATTTTATTTTGTAGGAATAACGACTTATAATGAAAGATAACATAGGCATTTATATTTTATTTTGTAGGAATAACTACTAATAATGAAAGATAACATAGAAATGTGTCTTATTTTGTAGGAGTAACTACTAATAATGAAATATAACATGGGAATGTGTATTTTATTTTGTAGAGATAACTACTAGTAATGATAGATAACGTCGACATTTATATATTATATTTTGTAGGATTAACTACTAATAATGAAAGATAACAGAAATTTATATTTTATTTTGTAGGAATAATACTAAACTGAAAGATAACAGAAATTTATTTTTTATTTTGTAGGAATAATACTAAATGGGGAATGTAACAAACATTTGAATTTTTTTTGTAGGAATAACTACTAATAATAAAAGATAACATTTATATTTTATTTTGTAGGAATAACTACTAATGAACGATAACAGAAATGTGTATTTTATTTTGTAGGAATAACTACTAATAAGGAAATATAACATAGAAATGTGAATTTTATTTTGTGGGGATAAATACTAATAATGAAAGATAACGTCAATATTTATATTTTATTTTGTAGGAAAAATACTACACTGAAAGATAACAGAAATGTATATTTTATTTTGTCGGAATAATGCTAAATGGGGAATGTAACAAACATTAGATTTTATTTGTAGGAATAACTATGAAAATTAGGGTAAAAAAACATTAAATGTGTATTTTATTTTGTAGGGATAACTACTAATAATGAAAGATAACATAGAAATGTGTATTTTATTTTGTAGGAATAACTACGAAAATTAGAAAAAACATCAAATGTGTCATTTATTTTCTAGGAATAGCTTAGAAAAAGTAAAGATAACAGAAATGTATATTATATTTTGTAGGAATAATACGAAAATAGAATATAACACAAATGTGCATTTTATTTTGTAGGAATAACTACTAAAAATTAAAGATAACAGAAATGTGCGTTTTATTTTGTAGAAATACTACTCAAATGAAATATAATACAAAAATTTGAGATTTATTTTGTAGGAATAACTACTTAGTTTTTATTCAATACATGTAAAATAGCACATTTTTAGCGTCCGTAGACGTTCCACTGTTAGCAGTAACAGGAAGTGGTCGCACAGCGTGGGAATGAGAGCGTTTAAGTTACGTACTGCAGCTTTAAGGTTAGCGAAGGTTAGCTGGACTTGGGAATAACTACGAAAATGAGGGGAAAAAACCCATCAAATATGTATTTTATTTTGTAGGAATAACTACTGAAATGAAAGATAACATACAAACGTGTATTTTATTTTGTAGGAATAACGACTGACATGAAAGATAACATAAAAACGTGTTTTATTTTGTAGGAATAACTACTGACATGAAAGATAACATAAACACATGTTTTATTTTGTAGGAATAATATTAAAATGGAATATAACATACAAACGTGTATTTTATTTTGTAGGAATAACTACTGAAATGAAAGATAACTTAAAAACGTGTTTTATTTTGTTGGAATAACTACTGAAATGAAAGATAACATAAAAACATGTATTTTATTTTGTAGGAATAACTACTGAAATGAAAAAAAACCCATCAAATGTGTATTTTTTTTGTAGGAATAATACTAAAATGGAATGTAACACACAAACGTGTATTTTATTTTGTAGGAATAACTACTGAAATGAAAGATAACATACAAACGTGTATTTTATTTTGTAGGAATAACTAGTGAAATGAAAGATACCATAAAAATGTGTATTTTATTTTGTAGGAATAACTAGTGAAATGAAAGATACCATAAAAATGTAAAAGATTCTTCGGTCTCGCCTCACACCGTAAATAAACCCTCACACAACAGAACTGTCCCTTTAACACCTGTCACTGTTGATTGATTGATTGATTGATTGATTGATTGATTATTAAAACAGTTAAAGTCAGCTTCTTATTTTGAAATGCTTGCGTCTCCCTCCTCTCCAGTAACGTTGCCGGGGGCAACAGGACACTGAGGATGCCCTTGTGAGAGTGGGCGGGGCTACCTGGCCCTAAGTTGGTGGTGGTGAGGAGAAGGAGGAGTCACAGCCCTTTGCCCCTCCCCTCTCCACCTCCTCGTGCCTCTGCAGACGGCCGGACGCAGCGACGGGCGTGGCCTTCCCCTCCTGCTCCGCCCCTCTCTCTACCCGTCTCCTCCCCTGCCCCGCTTCCCTCTTGCCCCTCCTCTCCTGCTCCGACCCTTTTCTCTGCCTGTCTCCTCCCCTGCCCCGCCTCCCTCTTGCTCCTCCCTTCCTGCTCTGCCCCTTTTCACTACCTCTCCCCTGCCCCGCCTCCCTCTTGCCCCTCCCCTCCTGCTCTGCCTTTTTTCACTACCTGTGTCCTCCCCTGCCCCGCCTCCCTCTTGCCCCGCCCCCATCCCGCGCCACCATGCTGTGGTCGCGCTGCTGGTGGAGAACCTGAGGACGTAGACTCTGGAGGGTGACCCTGCTCAGCCGCGGGACGTCTACCTGGTGAGTCTCGCCCGTGGGTCACATGAAGCCTCAGGCCACACCCACATGATGATGTCACATTGTCAGCAAATGTTATGTTATGTTTTCATCATCAAATCACAGAAAGTTGTTTTTAACCATCGTCTCAGATGGTTCTCTTTAATGTCCATGAGGTGGCGCCCTAAGACAAAGTGTCTCCCCCTCAGACTTTAACATGTGATGGCGTTGTTTTTGTCTTTGTCTTGCAGTCCCTGCTGGACCCGAACAGCCTCGCAGAGCGCTGCCCCCCTGATGGCTTGATGCCTGGTCAGTGGTTTACACTCTAGGCTCTTATTTTGAAAGTCTTAACTTTTACCTCAACTTTTGTTTTCAAGATTTTTGTCCACTTTACAATAGTCTGCGAATATAATCGGCGTCAATTTAAGTCTACTATATGTTAAGAACACGATCACGTCTTTATCTTCACTGTTTATAAATCAATCACTCTCCCACACCAAAGCCCATAGAGAAAACCAGTGAGCTGCTGGTCCTCTGCTGCCTCGTGTGGTCATTTTGTGTCACTGAGTTCAGTCTAAATGAAATATTTTAAAAGCCGAATTCACTAAAATAAGACATCTGAACTCAGTGATGGAGGCAGCAGTGGATCAACAACTCCTGTGAACTCCTGTGTGCTGTGATGTTAAAATCACGGATTTTCTCTATGGAGTTTGGTGTGGGAGAGTGAGTGTTTTACAAACTTCAGGAAAAACAGATTTTAGCCTCTAAACAAAGTACTTAGCAAAAAAAATCGACATCAATTTAAGTTTACGATATGTTAAGAAACACGTCTTTATCTTCATTGTTAGACAGACTTTAACAACAGGAAAACTGAGGTTTTTCTCCCACACCAAACCTCATAGAGTAAACCAGTGATTTTAACATCACATCGCACAGGAGTTCACAGGAGTTGTTGATCCACTGCTGCCTCCATCACTAACTTCAAATGTCTGATTTTGTAAAATTCGGCTGTTAAAATATTTAATTTAGACTGAACTCAGTGACACAAAGTGACCACACGAGGCAGCAGAGGACCAGCTCCTGTGTGTCTGCCAGCTAAAATCACTGTTTTTCTCTATGAGGTTTGGTGTGTCTGTGTCTCTGCTGACAGATGTGTGTGTGTTCCACAGAGAGCAGCTACTGGCAGCTCTGCCCTCCCTCAAAGTCCAGCCTGCAGGGGGGGTTGCTGAGCTCTAGTTTCCCCCCCGGGCCTGTGCCTCTGGTGCCACCCGATGCTCACCTGCAGGAGGGGGTCGACCCCCTGGACCGGACGCCGTCTCTGCTGCAGCAGCAGCAGCAGCAGCATCGCCCCCTGGTGCCCAGCACCTCGGCGTCTGAGCTGACCCTCCCCGGAGCGGGGGCGGCGGCAGCAGCGCCTCCCGCCCCCGGCCTCCCTCCACCGCCGCCCCCGCCCCCAAAACGTCACTGCCGCTCGCTGTCGGTGCCCGAGGACCTGTCGCGCTGCCGCTACACCTGGCGTCCGAGCGCCTCGCGAGTCTGGACTCCTGTCAGCCGCCAGCAGTGCCACGGCGGCGTGGGAGGAGGGGTCACGGGCATGGGGGCGGGGGTGGCAGGAGGCGTTATAGGTGCAGGTGTGGCAGGGGGCGGAGCCTGTCCGCTCCGCGCCCCTAGCTCGTCTCTGAACTCGTCGCTGCACTCGTCGTCCAGCCCCACCTTCTTCAGCCTGGCGCTGTCTCCGGACTCCCCCCTCCCCTGGAGTTTCCCTTGGGATCCCAGTGAGGCGGCGGCAGGGGGAGGAGCCTGCTGCTGCTTCTTCCCCTCCCCCTCTTCCTGCTCCTCCTCCCCCTCCCCCCTACACCCGCCCCCCCCACCTCAGCGGCGTTTCTCCCTCTCCCCCGTCCTCATCAGAGACTCGGCAGCCTCCACCTTCCTGCCCCCCCCTCCTGTGCCGTGTCAGGTGGTGGCGGCGGCTGCGATGGCTCCGCCCCTGTGTGGAGTTCCCGCCACTGCCAGGGCGACCTCGAGGGGCCCGGTGCCCGCCTCGCCGTCCTCGGCTTGCAGCACGCCGTCGTCTCTGCGCCGCAGTCTCCCCCCACAGCTGCCGCGCTGTCACTCACAGCCGTGTGACCTCCTGCTCCTGAAACCAGGACTGAAGAGACGACGAGATCCAGACCGACCCTGTGCTAGACCTGTCCTGGACTTCACTAAGATGACTCAGGTCAGTCTGCGGGCATGACTCAGCGTTATCACACTGTCTGTGGGCACTGTCTTTGTCTCAGGTGTCTGTGTCTTTGTGATGCATTCACTGTCTCTGTGTCTTTGTGTTGCGTTCACTGTCTTTGTGTTGCGTTCACTGTCTCTGTGTTTTTGTGTTGCGTTCACTCTGTGTCTTTGTGTTGCGTTCACTGTCCCTGTGTCTTTGTGTTGCAATCACTGTTTTTGTGTTGCGTTCACTGTCTCTGTGTTTTTGTGTTGCGTTCACTGTCTCTGTGTCTTTGTGTTGCGTTCTCTGTCTCTGTGTTCTTGTGTTGCGTTCACTGTCTCTGTGTTTTTTTATTTTGCGTTCGCTGTCTCTGTGTTGCATTCACTGTCCCTGTGTCTTTGTGTTGCCTTCACTGTCCCGTCTTTTTGTGTTGCGTTCACTGTTCCTGTGTCTTTGTGTTGCGTTCACTGTCTCTGTGTCTTTGTGTTGCATTCACTGTCTTTGTGTTACGTTCACTGTCTCTGTGTTTTTGTGTTGCATTCACTGTCTTTGTGTTACAGTCACTGTCTCTGTGTTTTTGTGTTGCATTCACTGTCTCTGTGTCTTTGTGTTGCGTTCACTGTCTCTGTGTCTTTGTGTTGGGTTCACTGTCCCTGTGTATTTGTGTTGCTTTTACTGTCCCTGTGTCTTTGTGTTGCGTTCACTGTCCCTGGGTCTTTGTGTTGCGTTCACTGTCCTTGTGTCTCTGTGTTGCGTTCACTGTCTTTGTGTTGCATTCACTGTCCCTGTGTCTTTGTGTTGCGTTCACTGTCTCTCTGTCTTTGTGTTGCATTCACTGTCTCTGTGTCTTTGTGTTGCGTTCACTGTCCTTGTGTCTCTGTGTTGCGTTCACTGACCCTGTCCTCATGTCCCTCTTCCGTCCCTCAGACGCGCAGCATCGACCCTCAGTGTCTGGAGCGCGGAGGCGGCCGGTTGGCGTGCGGCGGCGACATGTGCATGGGTATGGAGGCGTTCATGGGCGACTTCCGGCGCTCGTGCTCTCCGGCCGAGTGTCTGGGCAGGACCAGCATCGGCCCGCTGAGCGAGAGCGACGAGGAATGTCGCGAGGACGATGAGGACGACGAGGACGACGGCGAGGAGGACGTGGGCGAGCGAGAGGCGGCGCAGCAGGCCGTGTTTGAGCGAGACTGTACAGAACTGGACTTGAACTTAATCGAAGAAAACTGACGACTTTGTAAATGAAGGCTGTTCTCTGTTCCCCCCTTTTTATAGTTTAGTTTTATTTTGAAAGGGCCAAGACCCCGCCCCTTCCTCCTCGTCTCAACACTCGCCGCTTCTTTGCCACCAATCAGCGAAGCTCTCAGGAAAAAACACCACCTCCTCATCAGATGAGCTGCGGTAAAAGAAGCCGACTGAACACGACAGTGATGATGTGACTGCGGCGCTCGCCGTAAACCGCGGTCGCCATGGTGACAGGAAAACGCCGACTCGAAGTCGCAGCCGGCGGTTTTGCCTGCGACTGGACTCGGACCGTGGCGTTTTTCACGCCGCTGCATGGCGTCCAAGTGTCTTCCAGCACGTAACAACCGGCTAACGCCGCCGCTGCCGCTAACCTCACGCATCCACGCCGCACAGGGTTAAAGGGTCAGTTCACCCAAAATCCGACGTCCACAACATCCGTTTGTTTTTAGCTCCACGTTGTCGTCAAAAACATCGTCATTCTGTTGACGGATATTGCAATCTGTAACCAACGATCGGGTTTTTTGGTCGTGAAGCGCTGAATTTCAAACTTTTTCGACCTTTCTTTGACCAGTTTTTATCGTGATACCGTTAGAAATCGTACCTAAGCTAACCTTCCTTCTTCCCTCTCTCGGGCCACGCCCCCCTCCCCCTCCCACTCTCCGACGACATCGTAGCCTCGTAAGAATCGCGACGTCGCGGAGTGGCGTTTATCGGAGTGAACTGACTTTACCAACGTGACCTCGGCGGCGTGATGCGTTCAGGTTCTCCGGCGTGGCGTCTCATCAGGTTTCACTGAGCGCAGGAAGCCACTGATGCTGTCGATCGACCGAGTGTTCGCACATTCCCGACATTCCCGACGTAACGTACGTACCCGTCACCACTACAACAACTCGGTGTGTGTGTGGTCATGTGACTTGTATCCAGATTGAATCCAGATGGCATTGATAACGTAAGAGAGTTAATATTGTTACGATTATCCCGACCGAGATAAGTGCGATGTTATGATATTATTGCGATAATTCTGATTTAAAATGTCGCCCTTGCAGATAAATGTTCGTATTTGTTCACGACTTCTGAAAGTTGTTACTGTGGCGTTTTTAAAAACACGAGGGGGGCGGAGCTTTGTCTGCGAATGTGGGTGGGATGTATAAAATTATTTTCGTGATATTATCGTGATAATTCAAAAAGAATATCCAATTTTAAAATCACGTTTTGGGTTGTTCGTATTTGTGTACATTTTCTACAACTTTGCGAATTGTAGAGAATTTTTTTTCCCGAAATCACGTTGCTAATGTTACAATTAATGCTAGCAGATGATTTGAAAATTTCATGTCGCGATTATCCGAACCGTGCGATTTTACGATATTATTGCGATAAAACAAATATCGTATTCGTGCACATTACTTGCAAAATGACTTCCAGTTTTATCGGTGGGGCGGGGCATGCCATGTCATCATGTGTTCGAATCGCGATGAATGACTGGAAAGGAGCAGCGCCCCCTTGTGGCACTTGTCCCAACTGAATTCACTACTATCAACGTATCGGGAAAAAAATTAACGTAATGTGCGATAATATTGCGCATCGCCTCAATCTCCTTGTTGATCATTTTATCGTGAAATTAACTAATTGCATCGTAAACCACCGTCTTATTTTACAGAAGTTAAGCGACAAAATCTTTGAGAAAAGTAAAGTGAGTCTGGATTAAATCTGGATTAAATCTGGATGCTGAGGAGTCGCAGAACCACAGAGTGAATGAATGAATGAACCTCCCTCACTCACACAGTTTGACCGATGCTAACGGACCGAACCACCTGATTCTTCCCTCTCAATCGTCACAGTCCATTCTGTCATTTAAAGGGACACTTCTTTATTTATTTATTTATTTATTTTTGTCTGACTTAATTCCCGAAAAATTCCCGAAATTCACAAATCTGCTTAAACTTCGGGGCAATGCTCCAACCGTGAAATGTGAAAAAAACCTGTTTTGAATTCAAAAATCCACAATCCTAACTATCACCACTTGGTCCAGCAGAGGGCGCTGTGAGCACATCGCAGCCTCGGATCAATGGCTTTTTCGGAAAAATACGAACTTTTACGTTTTTGATCACAAGATCAAGAAAAGCAAAGAAAAATTGCGATGTTGAAGCATCTGAAAAAAGTTTTAAAATGTCGCAACAAAAGAAAACGGGGGGAAAAAAAATGTCCCGCAGGTAAATCTGATGAATTTTAAAGGAACAGTTCAACACTTTTGACGTCCGGTCACCGTTAATCCAGCAGTCACCACGTCGTTGTTAGCCTTGCGTAGCGAAACACCTGTTTGCTTGTTCATTGTTCGAATCTCAAACAACATCCCCGCTAGCCTATTAGCTGGAGTTTGTCTTCGGATAATAAGCTAATGTTAGCTAAAATGCAATATTGAACGTCCTACACGCTGACGTTAGCATTCTAATGTTAGCATTTAAAATATACAAAAGTGAATGAGCAACTGAGCATTATACATGATAAACATCAGCGATTTAGTGTTGTTGTGATGTTAGCATGCTAAAGTTGGCATTCAGCTGCTAGCTAACATTATAAAATCCAATAATGAATGTTGCATGAGCAATTTAGTGTTGTGTTGTTAGCATGCTAACATTAGCTGTTAGCTAAAATGGAAAAAGTACAATAATGAACAGCTAAACCTGTGCTACCATCATGTTAGCATGCTAATGCCACAGGCACCACTGTTTTAATGGGGTTCAAATGAGACTTGCAATCTCGTGTTTATGTGGGAAGATTTGAACCTCATGTATCAAGCTAGCTGCATTTTTGTTCTCCCCCCATCACCAATGCTAAGCTAGGCTAACTCTGTTTCAGATCAGCAGAAGACTCGGTTATAATCATGTGACTCAGATCAAACTGTTGAACTGTTCCTTCAGTGGGAGGTTAACATAAGCAGTAAGTGGTTAGCCTCTGTTAGCATCCTACGTAGGATGCTACATAAAAATGGTGCGTTCCACTTCGTAGTCGGAACTAGGAATTAATCGGAGTTTATGGGGCGTTCACGAGCTTGGAAACATGGTGACCCCGACATCTTACAAACACTGAGACTTTTAACGTTAATAGCACTTCTGTCATATTTTGTTTCAGGCTAAATCAAAAACACATCGCAATGTTTACGTTACAAATGTTGCCACATTGGGGGTTGCTAACAGTAGCTAGCCTGGGATACATTGGCGTCCATGTTTGTTTTTTCCCACTTTTCACTCCCAGTTACGAGTTCCGACATAAATGGAACGCAGCAAAGGTTTAAAGGGCCAGTTTGAGTCCATTTGAAATAAAGGGAAAATAATGTGTTCACGGAGGAATGTCCCTTTAAAACACACACAGACTCTCCACCGCCCCCTACTGGTCTGTGGATCGGTCCATGACTCAGCAAAAAGCCTTAACTGAACAAGCGTGTGTAAATCAAAGTGTTAAAAAAGAAGAGTCGTGTTCTGTAGCTGTTTCACTTTTTAATCCCACATTTTGATTTGTCTTCATGTTTCTAATCTGACGTCGCGATGAAGGACAAAAAAACCCCGGAGGATGAGGAGGAGGAGCGTTAGCGCCGAGCCTCGTTAGCGCCGAGACTCGTCATCTCCGTCTTTTAGAAAATGTTTTTTATTGTATGTGATGAAAAGGAAAGAAAAAAAAAGAACAACGTGGCAATTTGAAAAAAAGGCAGTTTGTGAATAAATTAAGTTTAATGAGAATTATTTTACAAAGAAAGTGGAAACACGGCGTCATGTCTTTATTTCACTGAGACGTGAAACGGGCTCTAGTGAGTGGACGTGGCCTGTTTTTTCAGTTTATCAAGTTTTTTTTCTGATGATCGCTGCAGCGATACTTTAGCGACACTTTAGCAATACTTTCACGACACTTTAATGTCACTTTAGCTACACTTTAGCGTCATTATAGTGACACTTTAATAACACTTTAGCGACACTATAGGGACACTTTAGTGACATTTAAGCTACACTTTAGCCACTTTCAAAATGCTTAAGTGACACTTTAGCGATACTTTAGGGACACTTTCACAATGCTTTAGCAATACTTTAGTGACACTTTAGCGATACTTTAGCGACACTTTCAAAATGCTTTAGCAATACTTTAGCGACACTTAAATGACACTATAGCTACGCTTAAACGACACTTTAGCTACACTGAAACAACACTTTTGCGACACTTAAACGATACTATAGCGACACTTTAGTAACACTTGAGCTACACCTTAACGTCACTATAGCTACACTATAGCTACACTTTAGCGACACTTTAGCTACACTATAGCTACACTTTAGCTACACTATAGCAACACTTTAGCTACACTTTAACGACACTTTAGCTACACTTTAACGACATTATAGCGACACTTTAGCTACACTATAGCGACACTTTATCAACACTTTAGCGACACTTTAACAACACTATAGCGACACTTTAATGACACTTTAGCTACACTATTGCGACACTTTGACACTTTAGCTACACTTAAGCGACACTATAGCGACGGGAAACAAAGTTATAAATTCCAAACCAAAGATCACACAAAAACAGGATGTTTATTAGAAACAGTTGAAAATCAAAGAGCTTCATGTTCCCTTGGCAAAGATGGTTGAATAGACGAGATGTTTCACTCTGTTCTCAGTTCAGTTAAGTTCAGAGAAGAATCTCAGGTTCTCTGAAACAAAGACGCAGGAGAATCAGTTCTTCTCAGCAGGTTTGCTCTCTGAGGAGGAGGAGGTGATGGCCGGGGCTGAGGTGACCCTGATGGGGACGACCCTCTCCTCCCCGTGGCTCAGCGGCGTCTCTCTGGGCGCCTGGATCTGCAGTCGTCCTCCCAGCATGCAGCAGGTGATGGCCTGGGGCTCCACGCCCTCAGGGAGGTCAATCTCCTGCCTGAACTCCTGACACCTGTAGGAGTACGAGCCCTCACCGCCCTCCTGCTTCTTCTCTGTCCTGCCGCTCACCCTCAGCTTCCTGCCCACCTGTGTAACGGACAGCTCCTCCGGCGAGAACTCCCTGGCGTCCAGGCTGAGGGCGAAGCGGCCGCTGCCCCGGCCCACGTCCAGGAAGGCGACGGGCGCAGAGACGCCACGGTCGGACGGCGAGCTGCGGTCGATCTGGTCAAAGATCTTCTGGTGCAGCCTCTCCATGAACTCCATGCTCTGCTTCATCTCCTGCACCTGGCGAAGCATCTCCTGCTCCAGGTGGAAGAAGAGCGGCCGCATCTCGGGCCACAGGCTGCGCACAGGCCAGCGCACGCCCAGGAAGGGCGACATGGAGACGGGCGACATGGAGACGGGCGACGGCTGGAAGACGCTGGGACACAACATCCTGCTGCTGCTGGAGGTCTGGAGGCTCTGACTCTGAGGTCTGCTGATGTGATGCTGCTGCTGCTCTTTATATACACACACACACCCAGGAAAGTTCCAGCAGGTGTGTGTGTGTGTGTGTGTGTGTGTGTGTGTGTGTGTGTGTGTGTGTGTGTGTGTGTGTGTGTGTGTGTGTGTGTCTAAAAGCAGCCTGCTGCCACATGCCGACACATCTCAGCTTTGTTCTATTTCTGCTCAGGATTCTGTCATCGTCTTTATCAGGCAGCTGAGACACTGGACGTGACGCACACACAGCTACACAACAACTACACAACAACACAACACAGCTACACAACACATCTACACACAGCTACGCAACACATCTACACAACAACTACACTACACAGCTACACAACACATCTACACACAGCTACACAACCACACAACACATCTTCACAACTACACAACTACACAAGATATCTACACACAACATACAACTACATACAGCTACACAACCTGCATCTACACAACTATACAACACATCGATACAGCTACACAATACATCTACACACAGCAACACAACACATCTACACAACTACAGAACACGTCTACACAACTACACAACACATCTACACGACTATACAACACAACTACACACAGCTACACAACCTATCCACACACAGCTACACAACATACAACTATGTACAGCTACACAACTACACAGCATGCATCTACACACAGATACACAACATACAACAACATTACTATGCTGTGATTATCTCTGTATTATTATTTTGTTGGATCTTTTCTCCGTCTCTCACACACACACACACAGACACACACACACACCCACACACACACAGACACACACACACACAGATACACACACTCAGACACACACAGACACCGACACACTCACACACACACACACTGACTCAGTCGTAGGACATTATGAACACGTTGTGTCACTCTCCAAAATAGATGCAGCTCATAGTCTTCTTCTTATTATTATTATTATTATTATTATTATTATTATTATTATTATCCGTGGACTTTGGTGCAGCAGAGTGAGTGTTTCACAAACATCTTTATCTTCACTGTTAGACAGACTTTAACTGAAGTTTATAAACCACTCACTCTCACTGGGTGTGTGTGTGTGTGTCTGTGTGTGAGACAGAGGAAAGATACAACAAAATAATAATACAGAGATAATCCAAGCATAGTAATGTTGTTGTATGTTGTGTATCTGTGTGTAGATGCATGTTGTGTAGTTGTATGTTGTGTATCTGTGTGTAAATGCATGTTGTGTAGTTGTATGTTGTGTAGCTGTGTGTAGTTGTGTAGCGATATGCTGTGTGTAGTTGTTGTGTAGTTGTATGTTGTGTATCTGTGTGTGGATGCATGTTGTGTAGTTGTATGTTGTGTATCTGTGTGTGGGTGGATGTTCTGTAGTTGTAGGTTGTGTATCTGTGTGTGGATGCATGTTGTGTAGTTGTATGTTCTGTATCTGTGTGTGGATGCATGTTGGGTAGTTGTATGTTGTGTGTCTGTGTGTAGATGCATGTTGTGTAGATGCATGTTGTGTATCTGTGTGTGGATGCATGTTGGGTAGTTGTATGGTGTGTGTCTGTGTGTAGATGCATGTTGTGTAGATGCATGTTGTGTATCTGTGTGTGGATGCATGTTGTGTAGTTGTATGTTGTGTATCTGTGTGTAGATGCTTGTTGTGTAGTTGTATGTTGTGTATCTGTGTGTAGATGCTTGTTGTGTAGTTGTATGTTGTGTATCTGTGTGTAGATGCATGTTGTCTAGTTATATGTTGTGTGTCTGTGTGTAAATGAATGTTGTGTATCTGTGTGTGGATGCATGTTGGGTAGTTGTATGTTGTGTGTCTGTGTGTAGATGCATGTTGTGTATCTGTGTGTAGATGCATGTTGTGTAGTTATATGTTGTGTGTCTGTGTGTAGATGCATGATTTATATCTGTGTGTTGCTGTATGTTGTGTAGCTGTGTGTAGTTATGTAGCGATGTGTTGTGTAGTTGTATGTAGATGCATGTTGTGTAGTTGTATGTTATGTAGCTGTGTGTAGATGTATTGTGTAGTTGTGTAGCTGTGTGTAGTTGTGTGTAGATGCATGTTGTGTATCTGTGTGTAGATGCATGTTGTGTAGTTGCATGTTGTGTATCTGTGTGTGGATGCATGTTGTGTAGTTGTAGGCTTTGTATCTGTGTGTGGATGCATGTTGTGTAGTTGTATGTTGTGTATCTGTGTGTAGATGCATGTTGTGTAGTTGTATGTTGTGTATCTGTGTGTAGATGCATGTTGTGTAGTTGTATGTTGTGTATCTGTGTGTAGATGCATGTTGTGTAGTTGTAGATAGATAGATAGATAGATAGATAGATAGATAGATAGATAGATAGATAGATAGATAGATAGATAGATAGATAGATAGATAGATAGATAGATAGATAGATGTGTTGTGTGTCTGTGTGTAGATGCATGTTGGGTAGTTGTATGTTGTGTGTCTGTGTGTAGATGCATGTTGTGTATCTGTTTGTAGATGCATGTTGTGTAGTTGAATGTTGTGTATCTGTGTGTAGATGCATGTTGTGTAGTTGTATGGTGTGTATCTGTGTGTAGATGCATGTTGTGTGTCTGTGTGTAAATGCATGTTGTGTAGTTGTATGTTGTGTGTCTGTGTGTAGATGCATGTGTTATATCTGTGTGTCGCTGTATGTTGTGTAGCTGTGTGTAGTTATGTAGCGATGTGTTGTGTAGTTGTATGTTGTGTAGCTGTGTGTAGATGCATGTTGTGTAGTTGTATGTTATGTAGCTGTGTGTAGCTGTATCGTGTAGTTGTGTATCTGTGTGCAGTTGTGTGTAGATGCATGTTGTGTATCTGTGTGTATATGCATCTTGTGCAGTTGTATGTTGTGTAGCTGTGTGTCGCTGTGTGCAGTTGTATGTTGTGTAGCTGTGTGTAGATGCATGTCGTGTAGTTGTATGTTGTGTATTTGTGTGTGGATGCATGTTGTGTAGTTGTATGTTGTATATCTGTGTGTAGATGCATGTTGTGTATCTGTGTGTCGCTGTGTGTAGTTGTATGTTGTGTATCTGTTTGTAGATGCATGTTGTGCAGTTGTATGTTGTGTAGCTGTGTGTCGCTGTGTGCGGTTGTATGTTGTCTAGCTGTGTGTAGAAGTGTTGTGTAATTGTGTAGCTGTGTGTAGATGTGTTGTGTAGCTGCATGTAGTTGTATGTTGTGTAGCTGTGTGTAGTTGTGTTGTGTTGCTGTGTGTAGTTGTATGTTGTGTCGCTACAACTACATGTAGATGTGTTGTGTAGCTGTGTATAGATGTGTTGCGCAGATGTGTTGTGTAGATGTGTAGTTGTGTTGTGTAGCTGTGTGTAGTTGTGTTGTGTAGCTGTGTGTAGTTGTGTAGATGTGTGCAGACTCCTTGATGAAACTGCAACTTCCTTCTGTGTCCGCGGGGCGGGGAAAGGGGCGTGTTCTCCGTCCACTCCCAGTTCAACAGTGTGACAGGAAAACGTCCATATAAGGGCGGAGGAAGTGATGACGCGACTGGAAGACCTCCATGTGACGTAGCGCCTGAAAAAAACTGACAGGAGCCGTGACATGTGGACGGGTTTCCGGTCATGGCGGCCTGGATTTTCTCCGTGTCCGTCGTTTACCGGCCCCGGTTCGTCCGTCGGTCCACTGCCGCAGAGCAGGACCGACGTCGGGACTGGACCGGATCACTGATGCTGCAGAGAAAGAGCGCAGAGAGCGGCGGCGCTTCCGTGTTCCGCTCCGGTCTGCGGACTCGCCGCGCGGACCAAACATGGGCTTCCGCTGTGCCAAATATGGTAATGTACGTCACACAGGAGTCTTTATAAAGCCGCAGCGTCGGCTGAAGAGACTCAGGTTTAAGTTCAGCATCAACAGGTGATACAGTCATGAGACGTTCACGGTCCATGAGACGTTCACGGTCCCCGGTGTCTCTGCAGCAGCGTCACGGTCACTGACAGCTCTTCTCCCGCCGCGAACCGGAGCTTTCCAGGCTCCAGCGTTGGCTTCCTCCGAGCCCCACAGCCCACACACTCAGCCCGCTCACAGCGACTCCCCGCGGGCTTCAGGAACAGAGAGTGTCTCGGTGCCTCCGCAGGAACATCCCGGTGCTCCGGAGCTCCGACAGCGCTCCTCTTCCTCCTCCACGTCCTCGGAGATGGCAGCCACCAGGGCGGAGCTGCTGCTGTCCGCCCGGCAGATCTCTGAGCCGCTCAGCGGGCACCCGCCGCCGCTCTCCCCGCTGGACGCGTACCCGAAGCTGGAGGAGCTGCAGATGCTGCTGCAGAGCGCAGCCGCCGCCGCGTCCGCAGCCGAGGGAGCCGCGCTGCTGAGCGGGGAGTCCGGGGAGTACGGAGGTGAGGAGATAAAATACAGTATTACTTATGCAGCAACTTCCCAATGTAATTATTATCATTATTATTATTATTGTTGTAATCGATAATATTATTGTTATTATTTTTTATTGTTGTAATTATAATTATTGTTGTTGTTATTGTTATTATTATTATTGTTCTTATTGTTGTTATCATTATTGTTATTGTTGTTGTTTTTATTATTTTTGTTGTTGTTGTTTTTATTATTTTTGTTGTTGTTGTTGTTATTGTTATTGTTATAGATTTTAGCCACTTAACATTAAAAGTCACCTCAATCAGCTTGAGTATACCACACCAAACCTCATAGAGAAAACCAGTGATTTTAACATCACAGCACACAGGAGTTCACAGGAGTTGTTGATCCACTGCTGCCTCCATCACTAACTTACAATGACCGATTTTGTCAAATTCGGCTTTTAAAATATTTAATTTAGATCTACTCAGTGACACAAAGTGACCACACGAGGCAGCAGAGGACCAGCAGCTCCTGTGTCCCTGTGAGCTAAAATCACTGGTTTTCTATATGGGCTTTGGTGTGGGAGATAAACTTCAGTTTCCTGTTGTTAAAGTCTGTCTAACGGTGAAATAAATACGTGAACTTGTTCTTAAAGACATCGCAGACTTAATCTGATTTAAGTCTTTAAGTCTTTAAGAGGTAAATTTATTCATCTCCTTCTTCTTCTTCTGTCTCAGATTCTCTGTTGGAGCTCGACCTGCAGTCTCTCACCCCTCGCCTCACCCCTCTGTCGTACAGCGGCCGTTTCTCCTTCGAGCCGTCGGCCTTGGGCGGCGGTGGCGGCGGCGGCAGCAGCGGAATGTGGGCGGAGCCTCTGCTCAGCCTCTTCACAGGGCTGGTCAGCATGGCGGCCCCTCCGTCCTCCTCATCGTCATCGGTGACGTTGGAGCCGAGCTTCAGCTCCGTCCAGATCAGCTGTGGCTCCGTCGACGCCGGCTCCATCTTCTCTGCCACGCCCACCTACACGCCCGCTGCCACCGCCGACGACATCCTCCACCTGCCCGCCGCTGACTCTCAGCCCGCCTTCCAGGCGCACGGCCCGCCCCCCGCTTACCCCGCCTCCACCTCCAGGCTCGTGCCGTTGCTGCCCGACTATCTGCTGACTCAGCAGCACAGCGTGGAACAGAAGCCGCCACTCACGCCGCTCTCCACCATCAAAGCCTTCTCCTCGCAGATCCAGACCCAGCCTCAAGGCTCCGCCTACCCGCCGCAGCACGCCAAGTCCGCCCGCACGAGGAAGTGCAAGACGCTGCCGCAAGAGCGCCCGTACGCCTGTCCCGCCGAGGGCTGCGACCGACGCTTCTCACGCTCAGACGAGCTGACGCGGCATGTGCGCGTGCACACGGGCCAGAAGCCGTTCCAGTGTCGCATATGCATGCGCAACTTCAGCCGCAGCGACCACCTGACCACGCACATCCGCACGCACACCGGCGAGAAGCCGTTTGCCTGCGGCGAGTGCGGACGCAAGTTCGCCCGAAGCGACGAGCGCAAGCGGCACGCCAAGATCCACCAGAGGCAGCGGGAGCGCAGAGCCGGCGACAAGAGCTCCGCCTCCTCGTCTGGCCCCGCCCCTGGCTCCACCTCCCCCTGCTCGTCCTCGATTAACTCCTCCCTCAGCCTTCAGGCTGCCTCCCCCTCGCTGTCACACGTCTACGCCTCCTCGATGTCCTGCTCCTCCCCTCAGATGGTGCTCGCCTCGCTGCATGGCCCCAGCATCTGCTGACCTGTGACCTCACAGACTGACAGTCGAGGCGAGGTCAAAGGTCAACTGTAAACGACGCAGGCGTGTTTGAACTTTGACCCGAGAAAAAACACTTTGGACCTGTGTGTGTGTGTGCACGTACGTGCGTGCGTGCGTGTGTGTGTGTGTACATAATGTTATCTGCCTACTGTGTAGGCTTCTCTTCCATTTTATACTGAACACGTTTACTCTTCAAAGCAAAGAGAATAAATGTTTCACACGAAAACAACTTGTTTGTCGCTTTTGTCTTAATTGCAAAGACTTTTTTAGCCACTTAATAAAAGACTAAATAAATATAATCTACGTCAGATTAAGTCTACAATGTCTATAAGAACACGTTCACGTCTTTATTTCACCGTTAGACAGATTTTAACAACTCACTCCCTCTCCCACACCAAAGCCCACAGAGAAAACCAGTGATTTTAGCTCACAGAGACACAGGAGCTGCTGGTCCTCTGCTGCCTCGTGTGGTCACTTTGTCACTGATTTAAGTCTAAATTAAATATTTTAAAAGCCGAATTCACTAAAATCAGTCATTGTAACTTAGTGATGGAGGCAGCAGTGGATCAACAACTCCTGTGAACTCCTGTGTGCTGTGATGTTAAAATCACTGGTTTACTCTATGGACTTTGGTGTGGGAGAGTGAGTGGTTTATAAACTTCAGTTTCCTGTTGTTAAAGTCTGTCTAACAGTGAAATAAAGACGTGAACATGTGACGTAGATATCTTAGTCATGTTGGTACTGTCCAGTTTCTCCCTTTGACGTTAAAAAACCTTATTTGTTTCACTTTCTAAAAGGAAAAGTTTTGCTGTAATTTGACTGAAAAGATTGAGGTCCCCACAACATCATATAAACACACACACCAGTCTGACCTGCTGTCCCTGTCTGTCCACACACACACACACAGTTCTGGGCCGGCCTCCAGCAGGAACTCCCTGTATGGTCGTCAGGAAGTATACTGAGGAAACAGGAAGCTCCATGTTTGGTCATGTGCACAGCAGCAAGAAAAAGCAGCAAGAAAAAAACAAAACACATTTGTCTGATGTTTAACTTTATTAACACAAAACTATAACACACAAACTTTATTAACATAAAACAGAACAAAATCAAGAAGACATGAAGCTTGGTGTGTGTGTCTCTGTCTGTGTGTGTGGGTGTGTGTGTGTCTCTGTCGGGGTGTGTGTGTGTGTGTGTCTCTGTCGGTGTGTGTGTGTGCGTGTGTCTCTGTGTGTGTGTCCGCTCTCTGTGTGTGAGTGTGTGTGTGTGTGTGTGTGTGTGTGTGTGTGTGTGTGTGTGTGTGTCCCTCCAAACTGACTGTAGAGTTGAGTTGTGCTGTGCTGCCCCCTGCTGGTCATGTCCTTAATAACTTCTGGTAAAGATTCTTTATTTCAACTGATTTGACACTTTTTATTTATATTTATTTATTTATATATATATATATATATATATATATATTATTTGCAGTTCCATGTTTCACATCCACAAACTTTTTTCATCAAAACAATAAAACCTGTGTCAGGACGCAGGTTCAACTGAGTTAACACCTTAACTCCAGGTTAATTCAAACTCTGAGGACTAAATTAAAACATCTTTAAAGGGGACGTATGATGCAAAATCAACATTTTAATCATTTAATTCCTTATATTTGGGACTCTGGAGGCAAAAAAGATGTTTATACTTTAAGTACACACTATAAGGTCATTGCAGGTATACAAAAAGTACACTCATCTATCTATGTAAAATGGTAAAGGAAAAGTGTCCAAGTGAGAACTAAAGTGTGAAAAAAGGTCAAGAAAAAGTTCACATTTTTTGAAACACGTTAAACTCCAGCTCTGGTGATCTTGAACATTATTATAACGCCGTTATAACAACTTATAACGGCGTAAAACTTCAAAACTACTACTTTGTGGCAGAAATAAGTAAAAAGTGTTAGTAGTATTAAAGTATAAGTCTTAGTATTAATGTACTTAGACTTTTGTTAGTATACTTGGTATACTAAGTATACTAACAAAAGTATACTATTAAGACTGCAGGCTTCAACTTAAGAGCAGGAGAAACTCAGGGTTAGTTGAAGCTAACAAGTTAACTTCACATTCACGTGTTGTCATGGTAACTGACTCAGAGTTAAGCGGAACTGGCTTTGTGAAGCCTCAACTCAGGCTTAACTAACTCAGAGTTTTCACAAAACCTGCTTTGTGAAACGGGCCCCAGTTCTGCCTCACTGGGACCAGGTTTTGTTCACACAATATTAAATTGTAAAAAGTCACAAAATGCGTAAAATGTCCTGTTTGCAATAACTCATTGCTTCTCCTGCAGTGAGCGCTCTTTTTCCAGTGGCGTAGGAAAGTCCGGCCACAGCAACTCGACGAGTTCAGCTGCCTCATGGAAATCCTCAAACTCTGCCAGGCGAGGCCATCCTTCCTGACAGTGCGTCAGGTTCCCTCGGAGTTTGTCGGTGTCAAAGTTCAGGACCTGAGAAATAAAACAAGACCAGAGCGAGATTATGAGCACACAAGCTAACAGTGGACACGCTTAGCCTCAAGGAGTCGCCATCGTCCAGCTCTGGATGTTGAACACTTCACCATCTGTCAGGGGAATGTGATGCTCCAAACAGGTCCTGATAGGCCCTGACAAGTCCTCAGGGGTCCTAGTAAGTCCTGATGGATCTTAACAGGTCCTAATAGGCCCTGACAAGTCTTAAGAGGTCCTGATAGGTTGTGACGGATCAGAGCAAGTCTTGGTAAGTCTCAGCTAGTCTCGACAAGTCTCAATTGGGTTCTGACCAATCTTAACTGGTCCTGAGGAATCTTACCGTTCCAAACCGGTCCTGATAGGCCCTGACAAGTCCTCAGGGGTCCTAGTAGGTCCTGATGGATCTTAACAGGTCCTGATAGGCCCTGACAAGTCCTCAGGTGTCCTAGTAGGTCCTGATGGATCTTAACAGGTCCTGATAGGCCCTGACAAGTCCTCAGGTGTCCTAGTAGGTCCTGATGGATCTTAACAGGTCCTAATAGTAGCTGACAAGTCCTCAGGTGTCCTAGTAGGTCCTGGTGGATCTTAACAGGTCCTAATAGGAGCTGACAAATCCTCAGGTGTCCTAGTAGGTCCTGACAAATCTTACCTAAAGAATCTTAACGAGTACTTACGAATCTTGACAGGTCTTAAGAGGTCCTGATAGGTTGTGATGGATCTTAACAGGTTCTAACAAATCTTACCTAAGGAATTAACAAGTGCTAATGGATCTTAAGCGATCCTGACAAATTGTGGCAGGTTCTGACTGAAGTCGTGACAGGTCCTCGCAAAACCTTAACAGGTCTTGGCAGGGCGAGGCAGATCTAACGAATCTTAACAAGTGATGACCAATCTTAAGAGACAAATCCTGATCATGACAGATCAGAACAAGTCTTGGTAAGTATAGATAAGTCTCAATTGGGTTCTGAGAGATCTTAACAGGTCCTAACGAATCTTGACAAGCGCTTACGAATCTTGAGAGATCTGAAGTTGTTCAAAGGTTCAAGAGATCTGAAGATGTTCAGTGGTCAATGATATCTTCACTAAACCCTGAGAATAAAGAGCTGTTGTTACCTCTTCATCGTGCACACGCAGGGCGATGGCAATGTGATCCCACACATAAAACTGTGGACGATAACTCAGAAATACGGCCTCCATCTGTTTTTCCTCTGTATCCTGGACCAACTCAAACCTAACAAAGACATCAGTGTTAACATGGTGACGATTTCATCTGACAGTTCAGGGTATTTCAACCATCTCTCACCGGTGTGTTCCACTCATGGCTTCAGGCCTCCAGATGAATCCACCATCTCTGTGAGCACAGACAGCATCGGGGTTGTTGGACAGCAGATTCTGGTTGTCACATCTTTGTGGTGCGTCAACCAGAACGACGTACATCACTTCCTGTTTGTACAGGACCGTCTTCCAAACCTGTATGACTGGTTGTTCACCGCAGCAGAACTGAAAGAACAAATACCATCGATTAAACATGAAAGCAAAAGCCTTTTCCACAGGTGGAGTCAGTACCTGTCGGCTGTAGGCCTCCAGTACCTCCTCCACAGGGAAGGTGAAGCGGTATGAGCCCAGTCTGGACGTCTCCAGGAAGGCCGGCGAGGTGGCAAAGTTCCCCAGGAAGCTTTGCTGTCTCTGGCGCTGGTCCTCAGTCCGGTCTGGGTAAGTCTTCTCCAGGAGTCTGGTCTCAGCAGACGTGATGTCCTCAGGTTTCACCGCCAGACTCCACCACAGCAGAGAGTCCCTGCTCCTGAAACCACCGTCCCTGTGGATCCCTTCCAGTCCACTGAGGTCCGTGTCGTGTTTTAGATGAGAAACATGGATCTCTGGATGCGGGAACACCGGAATGTGTTTATTGAAGAGATACTGGTTCTCCAAACATCGAGCTTCCTTCTTTAAATCCTCCAGCTTCACGTGTCGATCCCTTACAAAATACTCCTGAACTCCTCTCCGGTTTATGCGTGTTTCCATGGTGCAGTGATCTTTGATCTGTGGCTACATTTTATATTGGAACAAACCACCGCCCACAACAAGACTCTGATGTGACCAAACCACAAAGGAACTTTAGACTTTGTGCCGTCGCCAGTGGCTGAAGGTTTGCGCGTGGGTTTGTTGCAGTTCAGTTTGGATTAAAAACTGACTGCTCCAAACTGACTGTAGAGTTGAACGGTGCTGTGCTGCCCCCTGCTGGTCACCTCCTTAATAACTTATTATTCATACGTGGATTATTTTTGGTAAAGATTGTTTATTTCAACTGATTTGACACTTGATTTATTTGCAGTTACATGTTTCACATCCACAAGGTGTTTCCCCCCCAACAATAAAACCAACAGAACAGTTCTGCCTCATTGGGACCAGGTTTTGGTCTCTATGTGGACATCTGGTCCTGACACGGTGAGTGTTTATGACAGATCCCAAAGGGGCGACTAATAAAAGAATACACACACACACACACAAATAAAGCTAAATTACAACAACAGGAGGTGAGAAAACGACGACTCAATCACAAAATGATCACAAGATATGGGAACCAATCGATTAATTAAATCACTCATTGCTTCTCCTGAAGGGGGCGCTCTTCTTTCAGCGTTCTGGGAAAGTTCGGCCACATCGACTCCACGAGGTCATCTGCCATTTCGAAATCTTCAAACTCTGCCAGGCGAGGCCATCCTGGACCACAGTGCGTCAGGTTCCCTCGGAGTTTGTCGGTGTCAAACTTCAGGACCTGAGAAATAAAACAAGACCAGAGCGAGATGACGAGCATGCAAGCTAACAGTGGACACACTTAGCTTCAAGGAGTCACCATCGTCCAGCTCTGGATGTTGAACACTTCACCATCTATCAGGGGAATGTGACGTTCCAAACAGGTCCTGATAGGCCCTGACAAGTCCTCAGGGGTCCTAGTAGGTCCTGATTAATCTTAACAGGTCATAATAGGCCCTGACAAGTCCTCAGGGGTCCTAGTAGGTCCTGATTAATCTTAACAGGTCCTAATAGGCCCTGACAAGTCCTCAGGGGTCCTAGTAGGTCCTGATGGATCTTAACAGGTCCTGATAGGCCCTGACAAGTCCTCAGGGGTCCAAGTAGGTCCTGGTGGACCTTAACTGGTCCTGATAGGCCCTGACAAGTCCTCAGGGGTCCTGATGGATCTTACCTAAAGAATCTTAATGAATGCTTACAAATCTTGACAGGTCTTAAGAGGTCCTGATGGATCTAAACAAATCCTACCTAAGGTATTAACAAGTGCTGATGGATCTTAAGCGATCCTGACAAATTGTTGCAGGTTCTGACTGAAGTCGTGACAGGTCCTGGCAAACCTTAACAGGTCTTGGCAGGGCGAGGCAGATCTAACGAATCTCAACAAGTGATGACAAAGCTTAAGAGATCCCAACAAATCATGATAAGACCTGAATTACCTGAAGAATCTTCACAAGTCCTTACGAATCTTGACAGGTCTTAAGAGGTCCTGATAGGTCGTGACAGATCAGAACAAGACTTGGTAAGTCTCAGCTCGACTCGACAAGTCTCAATTGGGTTCTGACCAATCTTAACTGATCCTGAGGAATCTTACCATTCCAAACAGGTCCTGATAGGCCCTGACAAGTCCTCAGGGGTCCTAGTAGGTCCTGATGGATCTGACCAGGTCTCGACAGATGAGTGCAAGTCTTGGCAAGTCCTGATGAATCTTACCTAACAAGTCGTGACAGGTCCTGACCCGTCTTACTTGATGAATCTCAACAAGTGCTGATAAACATGTGTCAAACATATATATGTGTTTTTAAATAGATATTTTTGTCTTTCGCGATGGTCCCCCCCTTATTAATCCCAGTGGCACGGAAACTGACTGTGTCTTTTCAGGGAGTCTGGCAACACTACAAGTACCAATTATCTCTCACGACACTCAGTGAGTTCATCTAATCTAGGCCTCTAATCTCCAGTGAAGGACAATCTCAACACTTCAGCAGACCAAGACGTATTGGACCATTCCAACGGTTTGAGGAAGGCCCTCTACCACTCCAACATGACCATGTCCCAGTGCAGAAAGCAAGGACGATAAAGACATGGTTTGTCTTTGAGTTTGGTCTGGAAGAACTTGACTGGTCCCACGCACGGAGCCCTGACCTCAACCTGATCAAGCACCTGTAGGAAGAACTGGAACAGAGATTGTGAGCCAGACCTTCTCGTTCCAACATCACCTCATCGATGCTCTACAGGACGAATGGACACACATTCCCTTGAAAACTCGACAAAATCTAACCCTGAAGAGTCTTCCAAGAAGAGTGGAAGCTGTTATAAAAGGGACACCAATGCGTCTTTACGGGCCCTGTTGGTGTCACGGTCAGGTGTCGGTTCTGACTGATCCTGGTCCAACAGGTCTCAACAGGTCTTGAGTGCTGTTAGCAGATACTGATCTGATTGGTTCTCAAGCTCTCGTTATTAAAATGAGAGGTGGTGAAGACCTCAGCAGGTCTTCTGGGTCAGGACGGTGACGTAGTTACCTCTCCACTGGGCACAGACAGGACGACGGTGATGTGATCCCACACATAAGACTGTTGGCAAGAAGAAACCTCTGCAGCCTCCATCTGCTTTTCCTCTGGTGTCTGGACCAACTCGAACCTGACAGAGACCAGATCAACATGTCGACTGTTGAAAACCCTCAACACTTCCCTGAACTGTCCCTTTAAAGGTACAATATGTAGTATTTATGGGTTTATATAACCCAAAATCCACTTTTTTATACATATTATGTGCTCCTGCATTGTCTAGTCGCTGTATAATAGTTTTTGTTTCATTTTCGTAGTGTTTCAAAAAGTCATGTTAAATAACATGACCGCGGACCGTGGTTGCATAGCCACTGTTAGCAGCGAGACGCCATGTTTCTACCGGAGCCTGTAAGGACAAACGCGACAGAACAAATCAAGCGTCTCTTTACTTGTAGCAGTCCCGCCTCCTCTCTCTCCGCTTCGTCTGCTACGGCCGCGGTAGCTCGCCCTCTCCCTCACCTCACGAACCTCATCTGCTGACACGGAGAAAGACGACGAGGATGACATTTGACCAGCTGCGGATACCGTATCGCTCAGGGAAGGGAGGGGGTGAGCAGAGCAGCAGGTCTTTGTTGTAAATTTCAGCCTCTCCTCTAGATGGCACTATAAACTACTTATTTCCCCTTTAAGCTCAGTATTTGGACGTTAGCGTCTCTCACCGGTGTTTTCCACTCATGGCTTCAGGCCTCCAGATGAATCCACCGTCTCTGTGAGCACAGACAGCATCGGGGTTGTCGGACAGCAGAGGGCGCCTCCTCTTCCCTTGCGGTGCGTCGACCAGAACGACGTACATCACTTCCTGTTTGTACAGGACCGTCTCCCAAACCTGTATGACTGGTTGTTCACCGCAGCAGAACTGAAAGAACAAATACCATTGATTAAACATGAAAGCAAAAGCCTTTTCCACAGGTGGAGTCAGTACCTGTCGGCTGTAGGCCTCCAGTACCTCCTCCACAGGGAAGGTGAAGCGGTATGAGCCCAGTCTGGACGTCTCCAGGAAGGCCGGCGAGGTGGCAAAGTTCCCCAGGAAGCTTTGCTGTCTCTGGCGCTGGTCCTCAGTCCGGTCTGGGTAAGTCTTCTCCAGAAGTCTGGTCTCAGCGGACGTGATGTCCTCAGGTTTCACCGCCAGACTCCACCACAGCAGAGAGTCCCTGCTCCTGAAACCACCGTCCCTGTGGATCCCTTCCAGTCCACTCAGGTCCGTGTCGTGTTTTAGATGAGAAACATGGATCTCTGGATGCGGGAACACCGGAATGTGTTTATTGAAGAGATACTGGTTCTCCAAACATCGAGCTTCCTTCTTTAAATCCTCCAGCTTCACGTGTCGATCCCTTACAAAATACTCCTGAACTCCTCTCCGGTTTCTGCGTGTTTCCATGGTGCAGGGATCTTTGATCTGTGGCTACATTTTATACGGAAACAAACTGTGTGTGTGTGTGTGTGTGTGTGTGTGTGTGTGTGTGTGTGTGTGTGTGTGTGTGTGTGTGTGTGTGTGTGTGTTTATTTTGGATATAATTTCCAAATCAAATTAGCCCTGAGGTCAAAAACAAACAAGCTCCTCAGAACCAGTTTCTCAGGGTGTTGGCCGCGGCCCCCTCCTGAGCTGTGATGGTACTGCAGGTGTTGCCTGAAATGTAATTAAAATGTAAATTAAATAAAAGGTGCCATATGTAAGAACGTGGCCAAAAACGGTTACTACATTCAAATTCAAAATACTGAGGTCTTTTAGGTTTGGTTTTCTGACGTAACTGGCAACCCATGGTTGCTCGGCAGCTGAGACTCTACTGACTGCAATGATTGGTAGACAGCGGTAGGTGGCGCCACATGACGCCAAAACATGATTTCAAAACATAAACATGATTTGCAGTCTGCAAAATATTTTTTTTAATGCAAATATTTTGTCTGTACTGTTGTTGTTGGTGAGTTCAGTTTGTTATATGAACATTATTCCTGAGTCTCTGTGACATATGAGGAGGATTTTATGATTTATTACATAATACACCTTTAAATGATTATTATTATTATTATTATTATCATTATGAGCCTGATTGGCTCACAGTGAGAGACTCCGCCCACCAGAGTGAACAAAGGGGAGTGCCATCTCCTGCCTGGATCTGTGACTTTTTCATTAAACACAAACAAAACACAATAAAATAAAACAAAACTTAAAGGTGAAGTAAGTAGTTTATAGTGCCATCTAGAGGAGAGGCTGAAATTTACAACAAAGGACTGCTCCTCTGCTCACCCCCTCCCTTCCCTGAGCACTACGGTATCCTCAGCTGGTCAAATGTCGTCCTCGTTGTCTTTCTCCGTGTCAGCAGATGAGGTTTGTGAGGCGAGGGAGAGGGCGAGCTACCGCGGCCGTAGCAGATGAAGCGGAGAGAGTGGAGGCGGGACTTCCGCTACAAGTAAAGAGACGCTTGATTTGTTCTCTCGTGTTTGTCCTTACAGGCTCCCGTAGAAACATGGTGTCGTGGCAATGCAGTTGCGGCCCGCGACCATGTTATTTTGACTTTTTGAAACACTACGAAAATGAAACAAACTATTATACAGCGACTAGACAATGCAGGAGCACATAATATGTATATAAAGTGGATTTTGGGTCATATAAACCCATAAATACTACACAGTGTCCCTTTAAATTTACATATAAATAAAAGAAAACAAAATACAATAAAATAAAATAAGGACAATACACAAGTCCTTAAAAGAAGACATTTGATAACTCATGGACCCACAGCTAGTTTTACAAACACCAAAGAATGACCGTTTAAATGATTATACACTCATACACACAACGGGGGAAGATATGCTTTTATTTTGGAAGGAAGAGCCCCGTTTTCGGCAGCTAGACTTTTATTCTGAAGGTTGCAGTCGCCGGATATAGTTCGCCTGTTTCCGGTTGTGTTCCGGTGACGTCAGTGAGTGAACGGGAGACGTCTGTTCGCGTCGGCGAGTCCAGTGAGCGGAGAGTTGTCGCAAAGTCTGGATTTAATCCACTTTAATCCCGAAATTAGCGGCTAAAGCTCGTTAGCTCGCCGTGTCGGGAGGCTAACGTGATGACTGAGGGCCGGAAGTCACCTGCGTGAAGGTGAGCGTCAACTCGAGCTAACCGTTAGCCTGCTACAGTGTGACGTCATCGGCTTGTTTTTAAAGTTTAGTCGACGTCAAAAATGACGAGATTTTGTGTTTTTGTCAACATGCGGAGTTAAAGCCGAGGCTTCTGCGTGACTAACACGTCATCACGTCTAACCATAGATAACCATAGTAACCTAATCTGAGAATCTGTAGTATCTTTATTTGACTAACCACAGTAACCTAATCTGAGTAACCTAATCTAACCATAGTATTTTAATCTGAGTCACCATAGTTACTTCATCTGAGTAACCACAGTAACCTAATCTAACCATAGTATTTTAATCTGAGTAACCATAGTTACTTCATCTGAGTAACCACAGTAACCTAATCTAACCATAGTATTTTTTACGTTTTTACAACAGTCTTGTTACGAAGTAGGTCCTAAAGCTACAAGGTAATTGGCAAGGAAAGTACGTAAAAAACAAATAACACAATCAATATATAAAATACTAGACCCTAAAACAAGCCAGGTTTATTACAATTTAGAGGAAATTGATGCTGCATTTCAAACGTATTATAAATCGCTCTATTCACAACCAAAACAAGAGAGTAGAGAAAATATAAGAACCTTCTTTAAGTTTTGTTAGACCAAAACAAATGCTTAACATCACAGATTACAAAAAAAGATCTAAAGAATAATAAAACGCCAGGAAGTGATGGACTACCAGCCCAATGGTGCAAGACCTTTAAGGAGGAATTGACTCCACTTATAAATTCCTTTAACTGGACTCTTGAACAAAGATCACCCCCACCCTCGTGGAGTGAGGCGATTATTTCTGTCATCCCAAAAGAGGGTAAGAATAAAATGTAATGTAGCTCATACACGCCAATTAAACATTTGGGAGTTTGGTTAACACACTGTCTTAGTGATTTGTATAAGAAAAACTTTGAAACTGTAAACAAGAACATTAAAAAAGATCTTAGTAATTGGTCAACAACTCCACTGAACTTCAGTGAAAGAATTGATGTTATTTAAATATCAATTCTACCTAGATTATTAATATCTGTTTACGTCACTGCCAGTTAAAATCCCAACCAACCAATTCCAGGAATGGGACAAGCAAATTTCACACTTTATTTGGAAAGGGAAGAAACCAAGGATTAGATACAGAACATTAACAATCAGTAAAGAAAAAGGTGGTATGTCTCTCCCTAATCTTAAGGATTATTATCACTCTGCCTAGTTAAAAACTGTGATTCTCTGGTGAGGCAAAATGGAAGGACATGGAAAGGGAATGTCAGGGCATCCTAACATTGGAGATTATAAGTGAATGATAACTCATCAGGACCATCTGAATCCCCTCATCTCATTTACGTTACATATGTGGTTTGATGTTCTGAAGCAGTTGAATTTGTTGAACCAATTGAAAAAGTTTAGATGGGTCGAATACGACACGGATTTCAAACCAAATGCTTTGGATTTTAGATTTAAGATCTGGACAAATAAAGGTATTACTGCTTATTACAACATAATGGAAAAGAACACATTACGATGCTTTCAAACACTAAGAGAACAATATGGTTTGGAAAATCATGATTTTTTAATTATGTTATCTGTTAATTTTCCTGTTCATAAAAACAATAAAAATGTAAGTATTAAAAAAAAAATAATAATAATCTGATGAATTAATAATTGTAATTTGATCTGAGTAACCTTCAAAGTAACTTTATCTAAATAACCTTTATAAAAAACTTAATCTGATGAATTAATCATAGGAACCTGATCTGAGTAACCTTCATAGTAACTTAATCTGACTAATATATATGCAATCCTAATCTCAGTAATTAATCATAGTAATTTAATCTGAGTAATCTATATACAAACTTAATCTGAGTAATTAATCATAGTAACTTAATCTGACTCATATATATATATACAATCCTAATCTTAGTAATTAATCATAGTAATTTAATTGAATAATCTATATACAAACGTAATCTGATTAAATAATCATAGTAACTTAATCTGAGTAAAATTGGTCCATGTGAACTTGTTTAGCGTAATCACCGTAATCTAATCCACTCTGTGGCTGAAGTGTAATGGTTGTGTGTGTGGTCCAGGATGCTCCAGGGGCCGTACGGTGGCCTGCAGAGGGACCGCCCCCTCATCAGGCTGCCGTTCACCAGCTTCGCCGTGGTGACCGTTCTGTTCCCGCTGACCGGCCTCATCGCCTGCCTCGCCATCTCACTCCTCTACCACTTTGAGGACGCCACGTACACGCACTGTAAGGTCAGTGTGAGGTCAGAGGTCACACGCTGTGAGGTCAGAGGTCACACACTGTGAGGTGAGGTCCGGGGTCACAGGTCACACACTGTGAGGTTACGTCACACTGTGGAGTGAGGTCAGAGGTCACAAACTGGGAGGTGAGGTCAGAGGTCACATGATGAGGTCACACACGGTGAGGTCAGGGGTCACACACGATGAGGTCACAGGTCACACACGGTGAGGTCAGAGGTCACACACTGTGAGGTGAGGTCACAGGTCACACACGGTGAGGTCAGTGTGAGGTCAGTCTGAGGTCAGTGTGAGGTCAGAGGTCACGCACTGCGAGGTCAGAGGTCACATGTGTGTTTTCTCACCGACCAGGTGTCAAACTACCTCCCATCCATCAGCGCCGCCATCAGCGGCGTGCCGGAGCGCTACATCTGGCGCGGCTGCATCGGCCTGCACTCTGCGCCGCGCTTCCTGGTGTCCGCCGCCTACTTCAGCTTCTACCGCGCTCGCTTCGCCAAGCGTCTGCTGGAGCTGCTGCTCAGCGGCCTGGCTCTGCTGTGCAGCCTCGCCGAGAACGCCGGCCTGCTGGTGCTCACGTACGTGTCGTCCACGGAAACATACGGTGAGTCAGCAGCACGCCGCCGCCGCCGCCGCCGCCAGAGAACGCCTCGATTCCACGTCCGGGCGGTCAGTGACGCTTGTTTGTCTTGGCAGGTCTTCATAAGAACGGCTTCATGGTGTTCGTCGTGAGCTCGATGCTGCACATGCTCATCACCTGCTGGCTGTGGCAGGTGATCAAGAGGTACGGCGTCAACCCAGAGGTAAATATAGACCTGTTAGTGCTCGTTAAATTTAACACAAAGATTTTAACCACTGTTACTTACTCTCCCACACCAAAGCCCATAGAGAAAACCAGTGATTTTAGCTCACAGGGACACAGGAGCTGCTGGTCCTCTGCTGCCTCGTGTGGTCACTTTGTGTCACTGAGTTAAGTCTAAATGAAGATTTTTAAAAGCCAAATTTGACATATTCAGACATTGTAAGTTAGTGATGGAGGCAGCAGTGGATCAACAACTCCTGTGAACTCCTGTGTCTCTGTGATGTTAAAATCACTGGTTTTCTCTATGGGGTTTGGTGAAGGAGAGTGAGTGATTTACAAACTCCAGTTTCCAGTTACTTGAACCTTTTTTTATTTGATAAAATCCACATCAAGACAAGTCTATGATATTTAAGAACATGTTCACGTCTTTATTTCACTGTTAGACAGACTTTAACAACAGGAAACTGAAGTTTGTAAACCACTCACTCTCCCACAACAAAGCCCATAGAGAAAACCAGTGATTTTAATATCACAGAGACACAGGAGTTCACAGGAGTTGTTGATCCACTGCTGCCTCCATCACTAACTTACAATGACTGATTTTAGTGAATTCGGCTTTAAAAATATTTCATTTAACTTAACTTGTGACACAAAGTGCAGCAGCTCCTGTGTCCCTGTGAGCTAAAATCACTGGTTTTCTCTATCGGCTTTAGTGCGGGAGAGTGAGTGGTTTATAAACTTCAGTTTACCAATAGAGATAAAGACGTGAACGTGTTCTTGGAGATATATATCATAGACTTAAACTGAAGTAGATTTTATTAGCTAGCTTAGAGTGTTTTTTGGCTTTAAAACAGGGGCGGCTGGTGTATAGGGACGATTTGGGCGACGCCCTCCCAACTAGGAGGAGAAAGAGAAGTTTTTTTCCTCAACAATTCCAAGATCCTTAGTAATAATATTCCTTTCAGTCGTCTCTTCCAGCAAAGGTAGTTATTATCAGTGTTCTAGACATATTATCTGTCATTGTCCAATCAGAATCGTCAGATTCAAGTCACGTTTTATGGTTCCGCCTCTTCTGGGGCGATTTGACTGACATGAAGAATCGCCCAAAAATTCTCCCATTGACTCTCATGTTAAAAACTTTTTTTTCGAAAAACATTCCCTCCAATGCATTTTTAATGAGGATTAATGTGCATGCACTAACGTGCTTACGTCATATGTAAATTGAGCAAAGAGAGGAGGGGATCATTTCTCTTCACTTCACGTCTCTCTGCTCGCAGCGCGCTGAGCGAAGTGATTTAAAAATACACGTACGATTGTGCTGGTTTAATCAGTCCCAGCACGAACGGATAAGTACACGTAGTTTGACCAGTGCCACGGAGTTCACGCTTCCATACGTGTTAGCTGTTTATGGCTCGTAGCAGCGGACAGCAGTCATTTGAAGCTATGTTCGTTAGCTTGTTTGCTAACATTGTTGATGTTTGTATCGCTCAGGGTTTAACTGCAGGTTAAACTTCAGGTTGATTGGACTGTTTTGTGTAAGAAAGTATTGTAAGATGCATTTAGCAACACATGTAAAGATCCAATTCTGCACTTTCCTTTACACTTAATGAATAATTTGACCGCACTATCTTGTCACATGTTTGTTGTATGTATCTGGTAAAGGTTGTGAAAGTTCTCGATCCTTGGTCTGTTAATAAATACTTGACTTAATATGCTGCCCCTGTCTTTATGTGGTTGCTGGACACATCTTGTGTCCTGTTTAGCTGTTTTACATCATACATTAGATTAATGTAAATAATATTTGTTTATCAAGTTGCCATCTAGTGGACACAAGGAGGACTTTTAATCACCAAACAACACAATGATATGCACCTATTGAATCGGTCACTTGAATCATTATCAGAAAAAATTGCCCCCCCCTGAAATTTTCTTCAGGAGCCGCCACTGCTTTTAAATGTACAATGTGAACAAAATCAAACATAACAAAGTTATTCACAGTTTTTGTGCAGTTTGTTAGAGGACAGGGAGGCAGTGATGACGTGTGTCCTGTGGGGGGCCCTGCACACCCATTTTGTGCGTACTGTTCTGATGAAGGCTTCTTCTTCTTTCTGTTTGTCTGTTTCTGGGCGTTTTCACTCGTCGTCGCGTTTCCACATTTTAAACTTGTTTCGCTCACATTCACCTCCACATTTAACGCGTGACTCAACACATTATTTTTGGTTCTTCTCTGTTTCAGTTTCAGTTTCAGCAGAATAAATGTGGGTCTCTCTCTCTCACACACACACACACACACACACACATTTTCACATATTCACAGAACTCGCTCGCTCTCCCACGTCAAACGTCTCATGTGTGTGTTTGTGTCTCACAGGAAGTGACATCATACCGGTGGAAGGTGCGCCTCTTCCTGTTTAACGTGGGCTGTTGCCTGGCAGCCGCGTATTTCTTCAGACGCCACAACAAGTTTTGCGAGACGGGAGGTACGTGTCCTCGTCTCCACCCTCAGATTGGCTATTGAAATCTCTGTGACTGTGATAGTCTCGTGTGACTATGATAGTCTCACGTGACCATGATAGTCTCGCGTGACCATGATAGTCTCGCGGGACCATGATAGTCTCACGTGACCATGATAGTCTCGCGGGACCATGATAGTCTCGCGTGACTATGATAGTAACCATGATAGTCTCGTGTGACTATGATAGTCTCGTGTGACTACGATCGTGACCATGATAGTCTCCCGTGACCATGATAGTCTCGCGTGACTATGATTGCGACTATGATCGCACTATGATAGTCTCGCGTGACTATAATTGTGATTATGATAGTCTCATGTGACTATAGGTGACTGTAATAGTCTCGCGTGTTAGTGATTAGGATAGTCTTGCGTGACTATGATCGTGATTATGATAGACTCACGTGACTATGATCGTGACTATGATAATCTTGCGTGTTAGTGATTATGATAGTCTCATGTGACTATGATCGTGACTATGATAGACTCACGTGACTATGATCGTGACTATGATAGTCTCGCGTGTTAGTGACTATGATAGTCTCATGTGACTATGATCGTGACTATCATAGTCAACAGCCTTTTCTGCAGATTTATCGTAAATTCTGACGTGTTTTCTTTTATATTTTTTACAACAAAAAAATTGCGATTTTTATTTGAAAGTAATGAAATGTCTCTGTGTCCTCTCTCCCTGTGTCGTGTCTGTGTCCTCCCTCCCTGTGTCCTCCCTGTGTCCTCCCTGTGTCCTCCCTCCCTCTGTCCTCCCTCTGTCCTCTCTCCCTGTGTCCTCTCCCCCTGTGTCCTCCCTCCCTGTGTCCTCTCTGTGTCCTCCCTGTGTCCTCCCTGTGTCCTCCCTGTGTCCTCCCTGTGTCCTCCCTGTGTCCTCCGTGTGTCCTTCAGTCTACACTCTGTTTGCTGTCTTCGAGTACCTGGTGGTCTTCTCCAACATGTCCTTCCACATGACGGCTTTCTGGGACTTTGGAAGTAAAGACGTGATGGTGGCGACAACACCTGAGGACAAACGTTACTGATCCACAGGATCTGAACTATCATGTGACCTCCTGAACTTTGACACGAGGAGACGTCCCATGTGACGGCGTCTCAGGGACAGTTGGACAGTTGTGGTTCCTCTGTGTTTCACTGTCACTTTTTTATGACTTTAAATTAAAAAAACAAACTCCACCCCTGACCAGGACACGGCTGCTCTGTTATTGAAGTCAAGTCACTGTTTCCGTCTGTCTCCAGTCTGTCCACAGTCTGTCCCCTCATGTCCCCTCCTCTCGTCCTCTGTCTCAGCTGCAGCTGCTCTGTGGTTTGATGTCTCGAGTTCAGACGGAGGAAGTAGAGACGACGTCCTCCAGCGCGAGTCAGCTGACCCTCAGTCACCAGATGATGTCCGCGGGGACGTCCTCGTCCTCCAGAGTGTGTGTGTGTGTGTGTGTGTGTGTGTGTGTTGGATATAAACATGACTGACAGGACGAGTCAAAACTTGTCGCAGAGAGAAAAAAAAGAATGTCTTCACATTCCCACATATTTGTCTAAACTGTAAACGGCTGAGTCGCTGTTCAGAATCGCTCATCCCAGTGTACGGCACAGGGTTCTGATGTAAATCTTAGAATTCAGACTTCAATGTGAAAATTCTTATTTAAACTCTCAGAATATTGACTTCAATCTCAGAATTCTCACTTAAAATCTTAGAATTCTGACTTTAATCTCAAAATTCCAATTTAAAATCTCAGAAGCCTGACTTAAACGCTCATAATTCTGACTTTAATCTCAAAATTCTGACTTAATATCTTAGAATTGTGACTTAAATCTCAAAAGCCTGACTGAAATTTGAGGATTCAAAATGTAATCTTGCGATTTCCTTGAACGATGAGCGTTTCCATGGATGTTGAAGTCTTTTTAACTTTAATCTACAGTTGGACGTTGTTGGCTTTGACGTCGCGCTCGTGACTCTTCAGTGACGACACTCTCTGTCCAATCAGAGACCGGCAGTCTGATGACGTCACATGTTAGCATTAGCTCAGCTGAACGTCATCAGAGCAGGAAGTAAAGACATGTTGAACAGAACAGAACCCTGGGGCTCGCTTCAGTTCCAGCTGACAAACACTTCGTAGGTTTCTAACCTCGTGTTAGCTCCGAGATTGAGGAAATGCTATTTTCTGGGGGGTTTTTTCGGGGGCGATGTCGGGAATCGAGTGAAATGGGTTTTTGCAAAGTTGTGCAACAGGAAGCGTCTAAATCCAGCTCGTCTCAAGACCACAAGGTCAGCAGAAGCTTCTGAAGGCTAAGTATAGTTCTTCTTCTCTGGGGTGGAAACAAGTGACTGTTGCACATGGGAGTGATGAACCTCTCACTCTGCCACACCAAAGTCACTCACTCTGCCACACCAAAGTCACTCACTCTCCCACACCAAAGTCCATAGAGTAAACCAGTGATATTTACATCACGGCACACAGGAGTTCATAGGAGTTGTTGATCCACTGCTGCCTCCATCACTAACTTACAATGACTAGATTTAAATCAGTGACACAAAGTGACCACACGAGGCAACAGAGGACCAGCAGCTCATAATTCTGACTTTAATCTCAAAATTCTGATTCAAAATCTTAGAATTCTGACTTTAATCTCAAAATTCTGAATTAAAATCTTACAATTCTGACTTTAATCCCAAAATTCCAATTTAAAATCTTAGAATTCTGACTTTAATCTCAAAATTCTGACTTAAAATCTTAGAATTCTGATTTAAATCTAAGAATTCTGACTTCAATCTCAAAATTCTGACTTAAAATCTTAGAATTCTGACTTTAATCTCAAATTTCTGACTTAAAATCTTAGAATCCTGACATTCATCCCAAAATTCCAATTTCAAATCTCAGAAGCCTGACTTAAACACTCATAATTCTGACTTTAATCTAAAAAATTCTGACTTAATATCTATCTGACAGCAGCTTCTGTGTCCCTGTGAGCTAAAATCACTGGTTTCCTCTATGGGCTTTGGTGTGGGAGAGTGAGTGGTTTAACAACAGTTTCCTGTTGTTAAAGTCTGTCTCACAGTGAAATAAAGACGTGAACACGTTCTTAAGACATCGTAGACTTAAACTGACGCAGATTTTATTAGCTAAGTCTTTTTTTGAAGTGGCTAAAAATCCATAATGGCCTGTTTCTGCTAGAGGGCGCTGTGACTGTGCTCAGTATGTGGTACGACCCTGAAGTCTCTGACTAAAGTAGAATGTCGGGGGTTCTGTTTGAACAGTTAGGAACAGGAAGAGGAAGTGGGTCCCTGCCTCCGAGGAAAAGACGACTTCCTGAAGAGAAACGCACAACAACGCAACCCGAGAAAGTCCAGCACAGACTTCCTGCTGTGAGGTCAACGCTTCACTTCTTCTTCTTCTGTCTTTTTAATTCTAGTCTGTAGGTGACGTTGATTATTCTGCTTTTTCATAATTCATTTTCATTATTTATACATATATTTGTGTGTATATATATGCTATATATTTTTCTGACTTAAAATCTTAGAAAACTGACTTCAATGTGAAAATTCTTAAACTCAGAATTTTGACTTCAATCTCAGAATTCTCACTTAAAATCTTAGAATTCTGACTTTAATCTCAAAATTCCAATTTAAAATCTCTGAAGCCTGACTTAAACGCTCATAATTCTGAGTTTAATCTCAAAATTCTTACTTAGTATCTCAGAATTATGACTTTAATTTTAGAATTCTAACTATAATCTCAAAATTCTGACTTAAAATCTCAGAAGCCTGATTTAAACGCCGTAATTCTGACTTTAATCTCAAAAATTCTGACTTAATATCTTAGAATTCTGACTTTAATTTTAGAATTCTGACTTCAATCTCAGAAGCCTGATTTAAACGTTCATAATTCTGACTTTAATCTGAAAATTCTGACTTAAAATCTTAGAATTCTGACTTTAATCTTAGAATTCTGACTTTAATCTTAGAATTCTGACTTTAATCTCAAAAGCCTGACTTTAAATCTGAATTAATGTTTTTCAGCCACAAAATGAATGAAGTTCAAACTTTGCAACTTCACAACCCGGTGAGTTCCAGAGAAACGTGGAATAATAATAATAATAATAATAATTTAAAAAAACACGCAGCAGGCAGACGTGATTGTACGAAACATTTTTAAACGCATCAACACATTCAATCATCGACAGGAATCATCAAGTCAAAGTTTACACGGACATGAAAGTGAGCGACGGAGACTTTACTTCTGCGGGACCCAACGCGGATTTTGAGAATCGCGTCGTCAGCGCGCAGGCAGCCCTGATTTTGGAACTTTGCGCAAAGAGAAGTGAACTTCCGCCCCACCAGCAGGTGGAGTATTAAGCAGGGGTCGCGTTAACCGAATATTTTCC